>NC_092045.1:1668223-2270632 GCF_003086295.3 Arachis hypogaea
AACATACTTACCAATACCTGGTTAAAATTTTTAAATTGGAGAATAATTATGTATTCGGTTGTTTGATGATCATATAGATGATTGAGCAATTGGATTGTAAATTAATTTCATAGTGTGCACCTTTTTTTTTTTCATTTGTAAATGAAAGCGAAAATTAAGAGATATAAGTAATATGTAATGAAAAAGATAAAAAGATTTTGCATAAAAAAGATAATTATTACAAAAAAATCTCATTGTAAAATATTATAATTTTACATAGCGCAAATCATAAAGATCAACACAATGTATTAGTCATTTCTCCCTATTTTAATCATGATATAAGTTTTTTTTTAAATCAAGAGTCCAATAACATCTTTAAAAAAAATAAATCAAATGCACTAAATTAAGAACAAATAAATGAATAATATAAAAAAATTACATATTTTTACATGTACAGATTAAAGAGAATTTATCAATATAATTTATATTAAACGATAAAAATAACAATATATTAATATATGAATATACTTTTAGAAAAAGTCACAATATAATTTCAAACGTTTTAATAAATCAACTGTTAAAATTTTTGCTATGGTAAAATGATACTCTTATATGATTTTTTGGCAAAATTAAAATTAAAAAAAAAACAGTTTTATGTGGGTTAATATCTACTTACTATGTACCAAATAAATGGAATCATTCATTTATTTGTTTCAATATAACAACATAAGCAACAAAAGTGAAATGATTATTAAGAATTTTATGATCATCGACCGTATTTACTATACGTGACTCCTTCTTAAAAGTTATTCTGCACACGTATGCAGTCGGAATATATATTCTACTTGATTTCTTAATTGCAAAATTTGAGAAGATATAGACATTTTCTTCGATCAGTTCATTCTCAAATATCTTTGACAAAAAAATTTTAATTGAATAATGAATTTTATCACACTACAAAACAAATTAAATATAAAAGCTATTAGCACTTATAAAGCTATTAAAACACACTGTTTTTGACTCGTATAAGGGTTTACTAATCAAATAAACTTAAAATACGAAAAAAATATTTATAAACCTAGCATCACTTAAAAGAATTATAAAAATAATCAACTAACCTTATCATCTATTAGAACCATTTTTATGTAAACTATTTTAATTTTATCAAATTTGGATGGAACCTCCGTATCCTTATAATTCTTACCTTATTTTTCATACTTTCTCATCACATAATCTACCATAAGTGATACTATTGATAGAATCATAGGTAATAGCCATTAGATATGAAAAATAAAAAATAGAATAAAAACTAAATTACGAATTTTTTAAATGATAATAAACATGAAAAAAATTTACTATTATTCATTATGTTTTATTATTAATCTTTATGATTAATTTAATACCAATACTTGCTCGGTATATATATTATATAGTATATACATTAATTATATGATTATTATTCATTATTTGCTTCTTCTATTTTGCTAACTTCTCTCATTTAGTTCTTTCGAAGGAATATATTACTATTAATTGTGAATACTTACTATAATTATAATAAATTTAATTATTACTCTAAATAAATAAAATAGATAATAATTAAAATTATTTTTTAGTCATTTATATTTAATATTTATTATAAATATAAAGAATACACTAATTAATGAATAGAAATATGAGTAGAAAATAAAACACATCAATTAAAATTAAACTTATTAAATAATTGAAAATAAATAATATTTGGTAATTATTTTAGCATTTAATTAAAATTTATTCTTTTGTAATGAGATTAGCCAATAAATTTTTAATTATTTTTATCGTATATTGTCTAATAAATTTTAATGAATAATATCTAAAATAAGTAAATCAAATAACAATGATTTGAAATATATTTTTAACAAATTAAATGCGAGAAATAAAAATAAAAAAATTGATAAAGAATAATATTTATAGATAAAAATAATGTTTTTATTTTGGAGGAAAAAAAATATATGAAGAATTGTTTAATAACTCATGTCATGTATGTGATAATAAATCAATAACTCATATCATGCACGTGATAAGGTTAAAATGATAATTTTAAATTATTTTATTGAAATTAATTTGAATTGTAATAATTTAATTAATAAAAAGAACAACATATTATGCGTTCGTTTTTTCTTAATCTAATGTAGTTATCAATCATTTTTATTAATCTACTTTCGTTTTCTAAATTTATGATTGAAATAACAATTATAAATATTAATAATTAAATAAATCACTATATTATAATTATTTACGTTTTATTCTCAAAATAAAAAACATACTTTTTCTTTTTTATTAAATGATTTTCTTATTTATGTTACCCCATATATTCATCGTTTAGTCAATAATTTCTTTTTAGGATATATTTATTTATTTTTTTTAAATAATTATAATTTTTTTATTTAAATATACATATATATTAAATCACATCATATATCAATTATTTTTAAATTTTTTTATTATAAATATTTTTTTTAACCTACAATCATTTCATGATTTTTTTTTGAGTCTACAATTATTCAATAATTTTTTATTCTTTATTATGAATATCGTCATATGTGTAATCTTCATAAATTATAATAGTTTTTTAATTTATATATATATATATATATTAATTTTGTTAAAAAATTTAAATATTTTTTATTTATACATATATATATATATATTATTATACATAAAAATATTTAAATCACACATATTAATTATTTTTTTTATGATTATTTCTTTATATATATATATATATATATATATATATATATATATGATTAATTTTTATTCTATAATCGTGCAATAATTTTTTATTTTTTATATTTATGTATATTCTCTAATCGATCTCCATTCATACGCATATTAACAATTTTTTTAAATAGTAATGTTTTATTTTTTTGTTTCACATATTTTTATATGTTAGCAAGAAAAGCAAAAACACGTTTTGTGACTCTTTTTCTTTTATTATGCCTTAATTTTAATTAATCAATCTTGTGTCTACATAATATAATTAAACTTTTAGTCACTCTAATCTTATACTTCTTTTAATAATTGCATTACTAATCTGAAATACAAAAAAAAAGAAAAATGTGATACATATATTCAAAAAAAAAACTTAAAATTTAGAAAAAAAATTATATTAAAAAATTTACAAATAACATATCCAAGAAGAATAGTTGTAATATATAAATTGAGACAACAATTTAAATTTCTCTAAAACTAATTTAATCAAATACCAATATTAGAAATAAATTATTTAAATAATATTTAATTTATTCTAGTATTTAGACACGTATAGATTATAGTCATTTTCATAACGATAATCAACTGAAACATCGTAAGTTTGAACATTTAGAATTCGTGCAAATTCAGACCATCCCGTTATTAAATAAGCTTCATTATTCGCTATCCATGTAATGCGGTAAGGTATAAAATTGTCACACCGAAAAACTAAATTGACCTTTATTATCTCTAATGGCATTGCATTGATGCAAAAGAATGCCGGTAATTTATGAAAAAAAACACAATATGTTATAAAATTATTTTAATTATGAAAAGTTTAAAATAAGAAAAATTGAATATATTATCAATCGTTAAAATTGCATCTTCGAGTTTAACACAAATTTACTAAAATTGAACTTAAATTGAGGAAATTCAACTTCATTATGTACTCCACTTCGAATATTTTCGGGCAGACGTAAAAAACATGGAGGGAATGGAACTTGAACTTAGCATACAAAGTTATGTAAAAATAATTTCTCAATAAAAAATCGAGCTACTCTCAAGAAAACTAATTTTACCCACATTCCATTAGGTTGGTCATAATATGTGAGTAGATCCAATTATCCTTCGGTAACGCAGAGTTTACTGCCCTTTCGTTGGACGTTTACATCCATGTAATTATAACCTGAATCAGTGAATACAACTTGAGATAGTATTTGATGAACGTGGTGCATTATAAACGATTGCAACAAAAGATAATCACACTAGAATATTAGATGAAAAGAATAAGTTAGCATAAGAACAATCATTAAATTATCAAAAAATATATATATAATGGAATGAGTATATAAAAAATACTATAAAAAATTATAAATTATACCTTAAAAAGATCAACTTGAAGAAAAACGAAGACTACACTATTATTCTATGAAGTCTTAAAAGAAGAATAATAAATTTAAAAAATGAGTTGACTCTCAGATCTAGACTCACGAACTACAAAAAAAAAAACTATATACAGTCTTTATTAGAACAAAAATAATTATATAAATTAGTTATTATTAAGTTAATTTTTTATTATTTACATTATACATCATATATTTACCGTGATTGAATAAACCATTATCATATCATATACATTTTTAGGATGATTAGAATAATAGATTTTTGTTTTTAATCTTTTAAGGTAGATATCAATATTAATTTGTCGAAATTACGATTAATTTAAATTATATTACAACGATTGAAAATTAAAATTATTGACTATTAACATAATTATGATTAAATGCTTATTTGATGTATAATTATAAAAAATTATTGACAATTACCTTAATTATGTATTAAATACTAATTTGATGTATAATGATTGACAATTAATATAATTATGTAGAAAATAAAACATAGCAACTAAAATTTGATCTACAATGATAGACAATGTTTGGCAAATTATTTTGGCATTTAGTTATTGATTATTATTATTATTATTATTATTATTATTATTATTATTATTATTATTATTGGGTCATCATTAATGTAACAATTTACTATTAATAAAATTATATACATAATGAATGAGAATTAGAATGGTATCAATATAATTAAGATGATTAAAAATATTTTTGATTAATACTTAGTTTAATAATGTATTAAATATTAATTTTATATAATTATAATAAAGATATTTTTCTAAATTAGTATAATTATATATTATTTATTAAATATTAATTGTAACATAATTGTAATATTGTAATATAATTATAATAAATATATTTTTTTAAAATAAATTTAGAAACGAGTATTTTTATTTTGGAGAAAAATAAATTTATAAAAAATTGACACCTTATTTTTATTAGTTGATAATATATTAAATATTAATTTTACATAATTATAATAATATATTTTTTAAATTAATATAATCATGCATTATTCATTAAATGCTAATTGTAATATAATTGTAATATAATTATAATAAAAATATGTTTCTAAAATAAATTTAGAAGAGAGAATAATGCTTTTATTTTAGAGAGAAAATAAATTCATGAAAAATTGACGTCTCACTTTCATTAGTCGAAAAAAAATCCAATTTGAGTATATTATTAAGTAGATAAGTAATAAAAATTTTATTTTATATATTAACTGTATAAGTAATAATTATTTTTTTACACCACCGTATAAAAAATTATTCAAAAAATATAATTAATAAATGAAAATAAAATCATAGTATTTATTATAATAAGACGTATATGTTTATTTGAACAATTGAACTGTCATTTCATAAATAGAAAATATAAAGTAATTAATAATAATTTATGTTTGGAGGTTCTTCTTTACCCTTGTATATATATAAAGACACCATAGACATAGGCACGGGCCAGTTCTATTTAAAGCCACGTTGAGTTCTCTGTTTCTCTCTGTGTCTGTCTCATCAGGTTTTCAGATGGGTTTGAGGGTCCATTATTCTTCATTGTTGGTGTTGTGTGTGTTGTTGTTCCAAATACTTGTGCTTGTGCAGCAAGCAAAAGCAACAAAGTTCCAGAATGTGAGTGGGATAAGAAGACTAAGAGGGAGAAAATCAGTGGTAGGTGGTAGCGGTGGGTGCAACTTGTTCATAGGGAGTTGGGTGATAGACCCATCATTCCCACTCTATGACTCATCAAGCTGCCCCTTCATTGATCCTGAGTTTGATTGCCAGAAATATGGTAGACCTGATAAGCAGTACCTCAAATATGCTTGGAAGCCTGATTCTTGTTCCTTACCAAGGTACTATTATTCTTCCTGCATTTAATATTGTGCATGTTTTTCACAAGTCCTATGCTTAATTATTGATTGTGTTTTGATGTAGGTTCGATGGGTTAGATTTTTTGAATAGATGGAGGGGTAAGAAGATAATGTTTGTGGGAGATTCACTGAGCTTGAACATGTGGGAATCACTCTCCTGTATGATTCACGCGTCGGTGCCCAATACCCAGACCACCTTTTTGAGGAAAGAAGCACTCTCCACTGTCATCTTCCAGGTTTTACTCTTTCTTTTTATTAAACTACTCTTATATCTTAGTCTATGGCAACAATAAAAAAGTCTTGTACCCCACAAATTCAGTCCAACAGAATGTATAATAATAATAAAGACTAAAATTAAAACTGAATTTATGAATTCTGTTGGGCTGAATTTGTGGGCAACGAGACTTCTTTATTATTGTCATAGACTAAGATAGAAAAGTAGTTTAATACTTTTAATTTCTTTCAATATAGAAACGTTTTAGATGCACTAGCAGCAATGGATATTTCAATAATTGAGATAACAAATTAAAATTATTGACACTCCGGTATATTTAGTACACTTAGAATTCTTCCATAAATATATACTGCATTTACATCTACATATCTTTGTCTTCTTTCTCCTTTCCTATGCAAATCACCACTCTCTCTCTCTCTCCCTCTCTGAATATCACCCTTCCCAATTTTGTCTTCATTTTATAACCTCCCTTTTGTTTGTTTCTCCGTGTTGCTTTTTCTTTTATGATTCATTCCCTATTTTCCTTTTTTTTAAATGACGTGCATTCCCCATATTGCTTTTCTACCTTATTTTATTTTATTAAAAACTTCAATTTTGTATTTTTGTTTTTATAAAGGTCTTTCCAATTAGTAACGTGTTAATTAGTTTAAGTCCATTAAATACTACAATATTTCGTTATAAAATATCAATGATTTTTCAAGCTACTCAATTAAAGCATTTAATTTGTCAGGTTGTCATATTCAAAACTGTTCATTAATTAAGTTGGGTTTTGAGGGAGAGTTCCTAACCACAATCATCATTAGAAACCTCCATCGTTTTGAGATAAAGCTTAATATAATTGATGAGCTAAACTTTAATGATAATAGACCTTTATCTTTGTAACCTAAATAATTATGCTCCTTTTCCATACTACACCTTGGGCATGAGAAGATTCCTTTTCATGGGCCAGGAGCAATCAAAGATTCAAAACAAATAATAACAGTAAAAACCAGAAAGTACTAGCTACTGACACAAATACCACAAATATTAAAAGCCAATGTTTTTATTACATTTGAATTAATATTACTCAAACTAATTTTTTTGTATTATTATACTATTACTAATATAGTCTAAAAATAGAAAAAGGACAAATTAAACAACTTAATACAAATTTTTTCATTGAAAGGAAGCCAAAATTCTACTCATTTTATTAGGAGAAAATTCAATTTGATTTCCACCTATAAATATAGTTTGTTTTGAGTTTACATTTTTAATTGAAGGATTTTTTTTTATATATAAACTATCATTTTATTTTACTAGCTACCATGCTTTAGAAGGAAATAATAAATCTTTATTTTTCAAATTTCTTTCACATAATTTTAAAATAATATAATTTTCTTATTATAACTGGCATTAAAAAATACAGTACATATTAATTAATCACAAGCATAAAAAACAAAAGCAAAATAGAGGCCCTTCAAGTTGTTTAATAATGAAAATCAAAATAGAAAAATGAGATTTCAACACTTAATTGCATCATTTTCTGGCTTTGATCTAGAGGTTATCTCCATCGTTTGACAGGCTGTGAGGGAGACCATGCCAACCTGTGATTACAAGTTGGAGTCTCCCCCTCAATTATTTTTGCTTCTAATCTCATGGTTTATTCAGTATCAATCAAATAAAGAACATGGGAAATGTTAGAATATTATTAGCATCGATTAGTATTGATTAGAATTATTTAACAAAAAAAAATAACTTATCCTTCTTAAAGAGGATATTATGACTCTGATACTATGTTAGAAATAATTTGTGTATTATTGAGTGTATGCTAGTTGTTTATTCGATACAATATAAATAGATATTTATAGGTACTAAGAGAATCATAATAATAAAAACGTAATCTCCTATAATAAATATTCAAATATACTAAATAATACTAATTGATCCTAATTATATTCTAAGAGGAGTGATCTATAAATATTATTAGCCATTTTATGTTATATTAAATAATGCCATTCGTAGCCTCTAGCATGTAATCAAATGTTAAAACTTAAAAGCTACAAAATGCATTATGCTTTTGATTATTGAAACTCGAATAAAATTTCAGTCCTAAAATTAATTAGTCACAAAAAAAAAAGTATATAGTGGCTCTATGTGCAGAGCAGTGGATAGTATGTTTGCCTACAAATTATATTAAAATAAACAAACAAAAAGTCCAAAGTTTGGTTAATCAGTTTTCCCATGTTCAATAAGCTAACTATTTCAACATTTTTCTCCATAAAATTATGTGGATTTAAAAACGTTTATGTGAAGATTCCCTTAATTCATAAAATATATAATAATAGTGGTATTACACACTATTGAAGAGAAATTGTGCAGCAGAAAGTGATTGGATAACATTATTACACATTTCCCATTAAATAATTGATCTTGACAGAAGAGAGCATATTTGTAGCTTGATTAATTGATTGCTGTGTCCACGTGAATATAATATAATATAAATATATTTTACATGAACAAGAATATAGAAATGTATAACCGAATGGATAAGTAATAAGTGAGTGCTAGTTGTTTAGCATTTATAATATGAAATGAATCTGAGCCATTGAAGGGGGGGTTGGTGGTGCAGGACTACGGAGTAACCATACAGCTATACCGCACCCCATATTTGGTAGACATTGTTAAAGAAAACGTTGGGCGGGTTCTCACATTAGACTCCATTGTTGCTGGGAATGCATGGCAAGGAATGGACATGTTGGTTTTCAATTCCTGGCATTGGTGGACCCACACTGGAAAATCTCAAGGGTATACATATTTTATATTCTTCAACTTCCACCATAACACTATATTTAGAGAAACAAGTATTGCTGGACAAGAGTACCCTAAGAATAATGAATGGGTGGTGATTAAAAGTCTTAGAAAGAGTCCAAAATGCATGTGGACAATAGTAATAAAAAGGTTTGCAATTTTGAGGTCTAATTTTGACTAATGTTGGTGTTTGACAGATGGGACTATATCAGAGATGGTCCCAATCTAGTTAAGGACATGGACCGTTTGGAGGCATACACTAAGGGTATGACCACTTGGGCTAGATGGGTTGATCAAAATGTTGATCCTACAAAAACTAAAGTCTTCTTTCAAGGCATTTCTCCCACTCACTATCAGTAAGTAACTCCTCTACTACTATAACAGATTTTAACTCCCATTAGTCTGAAATTTATGTATTTTCTTTGAACTCAAATAGAGGCAAGGAATGGAATGAACCAAAGAAAAGCTGTAGTGGTGAACTTGAACCATTGTCAGGGTCAACATATCCAGCAGGACTACCTCCTGCAACCAACATAGTGACCAAAATACTCAAGAACATGAATTCTCCGGTTTATCTACTTGACATCACACTCCTCTCTCAGCTCAGAAAAGATGCACACCCTTCTGCTTATAGTGGAGATCATGCAGGCAATGATTGCAGCCATTGGTGCCTCCCAGGGTTGCCTGATACATGGAACCAGCTCCTATATGCAGCACTCA
This sequence comes from Arachis hypogaea, assembly GCF_003086295.3. Lineage (NCBI taxonomy): Eukaryota > Viridiplantae > Streptophyta > Magnoliopsida > Fabales > Fabaceae > Arachis > Arachis hypogaea. Next base: position 1,677,951 of record NC_092045.1, read on the forward strand.
GCATGTGAAAACAAAACAGATCCTTACACCAGAATTTTCTTCTTGTTTGGCTCGTAGATACTGCCAAGGGCTGAAATCATATAAACTGTAACATTATACGATTCATGAAGGACAAGAAAATAATCTACAGATTTCAAGAACAGAATAGCTTTCTTAGAGTTATCAAAATTGTTTGCATATCAAGAAATGTACTTACCAGGCTATGTAAGAACTATGAACTAATTCACTGAATGATATTGAACTTTAGCATTGAAGTTAAATTTAATATGAGTGGTCATTTTCTTCACGGAATCAAATATAGCGACATGTTTGGGCTTGTATTTACACAGAATCTACATCCCCGGGATACACGGAAGCATTGACAGAAACCTTTCAACCACCAAAATGAAGCTTAGAATGGAAGTTTGGTTGAGATTTGAGAAGCTTTGGTTATCAACACATAGATAAAATAAAAAAGAACTTGATTGCAATATGCTAAAATTCATAATTGTAGGACTACTACACTACAAGGGTAGAACAATGTATAACGTAAGATCACAAGTGTACTTATCATATCATCATCCAAAAGGGTGTCCTTTACTCATTTTGTATTCTTGTTCCAAATGAAAAATCTGAGATTTTATACGATTCTCTTAACACGTGGACTTAGCCTATTGGATGGTTTTGGTTCTTGGAAACATGTGACCAAACCCATAACATTTGGCAAATATAAAAATATCATAAAAACAGAACGTGTACCATGAATCTTAGAGCATCTTGAGAGCACGTCGATTGCATAGAAAAGGGAAGAAGACAAAGAAGAGGGTGGTCCGAGGGATGGGGCACGATACGAGGAACAAGACAATGTTTCATAATGGAGGAGGAAGACTGGAACAGGGATGGGAGAAGAAGAGTCCTGGCAGAGAAGAAAACAGGGTCTTCCTCTTTTTCTTTGGACATACTTCAATGAGGCCTTCCTTCTTGGTCAGCATTGTTTGGGTTTTGGTCCAAAGTTCAGTGTTTCAACATGCTCTGGATAACAGGATTTTCACCTTGGGCCTCGGCCTGTTGATGGCCCAACTCAATATTATACTCACCATGGTGATGTGAATAGGAAAGGTACATATTATTTGAGTCTTCACTATTAATTAGTTTTTATTTTATTATTTTTTAAAATTTAAATTGAAAAAAAATAAATTTATAGTATACAAATTTAGTTAATGGTTAATGGTTATCACTTTTTAAACTATACAAATTTGTAAAGTAACAACTAACAAGCGCTGCCGATTAGTACATGCACGTGATAGTTAAGTGAAGAGCTAGGAATGAATGAGTCATTTGATAAAGAGACAGAGACAGAAAGACTAAGAATAAAAATTGAAACAAGAATGAAATTCTAATTTAATTTGGATAAAATTGAAATTAATTAATTGAAATGAAGAAATTTTAGGTATAAAATGTTATTAAAGTTTCAATATCCATCTCTAAAAATTTTAATCCCCTGTGTCCCTAAATTTTGGAGGTACTGAAATACTGAAATTTTGAAAACAGAGACAAATTTTAGTACCAGTCTCTGAACCAACAAACATAATACTGAATCTCAATCTCTCAATTTGAATCTCAGTACCTCAAAACAACACTAGCTTAAAGAAGTGGGTTTTGTTTGGAGGGAATTCACAACTACTAGAGCATATATAAGCGAGAGGAAACAAATTGGTTTTTTCAGTGTCTTTGTTTCCCAATTAATATTAATGGATGGCATTCTATTGACAAAACAAAATGTAACTATCTTTACAGCAATTGGCTGAAGCTGAGTTTGGTCGATCATCACTAGCATGTTGCAGACCTGCAAAGGAATTTCTGTTGCTGAACGTGGCCTGACCTTGCTTTATCTCTCAATTCTTGGAATGCTCTCATTGTCTCCACATCGAAACCTCCAGCAAACTGCCAAACACAGAGATGGCATGATCCTCAGACCTCAATATTATTACTTTCTCTCGGTTTTGGAATTCTTGCCTATTTTGTATTATGTTCCAACATATATATTGGAGGATTTACCTGGTGTACCCGGAAGGCGAATCTTACACCTTGGACAATGAGCTCTTCTTCTTCAGGACCACCGCCAACTGTCTCAAGCTCAGCCGAGACTCTCTTCATGTACTTCATTGCCAGTTTCACAGATGCCAGCTTTATCTACGTAATCACAGAAACAAGTTAAAAGTACAATCAAATGAATGAGATCACAATTAACATTAATTAATTAACAACCTCTTAGAATTTACTACATCAGACAATCTACTATACTACCCTAAGCATGTGAAATATGATTGGGTTATGCTTCCTCCTAGCTAGTGTACGATTTTAATACTACCAAGGCATTAATTAAAACGGAGAAGCAGACAAGCAGATAGATTTTAGAGATCCGGGAGAGTTCACATGTGTGCATGCAGATATGCAGGGGTGCACAGATAAACAAAAGTAAAAAGTCTAACCATTACTTTGTCATTTTGCACCTAGATTAGATTCTAGTAATACACAATAACATAACTCTACCTAGACAAATGCTTTGGTTCCAACCCCGACATAACTAGACAAATTAAAAATATACTTGGAGACCAACACTAACATTTAATAACCAACACTTGAAGACAATTGTCTAGAAATCCGTAAGATATACTATTATTTCAGTTGATATTTGGTTATTGCTGAAGCTATATATGTAGATGTAGATAAAATAAAATGAAGCACATGTGCAACCGTGCAAGATGGTCATTGGATCACGGGAATTACCTGACTCACAAAGCCACTATCAAGCATCCAATGAAGTGGTATCCGGAAGAGTTTGTATCTATTTGTTGCTGACTCCCTCATCCTTGAGATATTGTAAACCCCGTGCTCCAACCTGCCAAACACAAGACAAGATTAGTGTTGTCGTTATATTGTCAAGTTGGGGAAGAGTTCGAGAATGGAAACATACAATTAAACTACTCTTCCACTTTAACTTATGACAACAGTAAAAAAATCTAGTGACCTACAAATTTAGCCTAACAAAATACATAAATTTAATTACAATTTTAGTATTTATTATCTTATTTTTTTTATCTTATATTTATTTGTTTTTATCTTTCATAGGACAATGCTATATATATATATTTAGTTTTACCTTCATAGTTCATAATTCAATTCAATCAATTAACAATCAGTAAAATTTCTTCGTCTTTTCTTTTCTTATTCTTTCACAATTTTATCACATACTTATCAAAGAGAGCTTGCATCTTTTTCAGAGCTGGACCACACGGCTGCCTTGGATCATCCCGGAACGATGAAGCCTCGCGTTCCAGCTTCTTTAGATCACAGTATCCGAACGCAGCCTCGCGCAAAGCATCCGCCTTTTGCTCCGGCCATTCGAAGTGTTTCAGCACTGCTCGTTCATCCACCTGAACCCCAAATCACACAAAATCAAAGTCATTCAAAACAACTATCTTCTCTGTTAATAATAAAATTAAGGTAATGATGATAGTCGTGTTACCAAATAAGAGAGCTCATCGTCTAGCCATTTAACAAAAAGAACAACATCTTCAATATCTGCAAATGCTGCTTCCTCTACTTCTTTAATTAAGCACCGGATAAAATCTGCTTGGGTCTCCACATCGGTTTTTATCTGATAACAAATTAACTATGATTCATGATTGACTAGTTGAATTTGATTGGGGTCCAAAAGTAAACTTGACTAGGTGAATTTCACAGTAAATTTAGCGAAAAAAAAAAAGAGAGAGCAGTTACCGCGAGCAAGTGAGAAGAGCGGTTCTCGATCTCACCAATCATGTCACGTGCATTTGCTGGAGCCGGCACTGCCTCCACGATTCCGTTGGAGCTGCATTCGCGTCGAGAGGGTTGCGATGGTTCTCTCCTCATTAACGTGTGGTAAAATTCTACCACCTCTGGCACCCTCGTCACTTTCGCGGTGACAGCTCTACTCCCCTTAGGAGGCGGCGGAGGAGGTGGTGGAGCAGTTTTGGACGACATTGAAGCAGCAGCCTTCGGCGGGGGCGGGGGCGGAGGAGGCCCTAGTTTCGGAGGTTGCTGAATCGGTTGCTCTGTTCCCGCATTATGATTGTCCGAGGTGGAAGAATGAGGGGAAGCAGTCAAGGGCGAATGCGGTGACGAAGACGACGATCGTCTCGGTGGCGGTTTGGGAACACGTGGCTGACGTGATGTGACGGCATTGGTGAAAGTGTCAGGGAGTTCCTCGGAGTGTTTTTCACTTCCCGGCACCTGTTGTTTAAAATCCTCAAGAACAGCAGCAGCAGCGGTACATTCTAGAAGCTGCTTCTGGTTCCCGCTTCCTTGATCCGACGACACCGTTTTCTTCAGAGTCTTGTTGAGAAATTTATGGAACCTGTGAGAAGAAGAGAGATCGTGGTCATTTGCATGTTCGGAGGCAGTCTTCTTGAGCTCAGCTATCTCATCCTCCAATGCTTTGGTCTTGCACTCATTCTCTCTCTTCTCTTGCTCGCTTCGGAGCCTGAGTTCATGGAGCTCCTTGGCCAACCTCTGATTCTCAGCCTGGAGGTCTTGGATTGTGTTGGCTTGGCAGAGAATCTCAGCGTCCCTGGAAACGATGTCATTCTCGAGGAGGGGGACAATGGCGGCAGTCTGCTTGAGGAGCTTGTGCTCGAGGAGCTGAGTCTTGAGGCGGGACTCTCGGTCGCGGAGGTCGTCGACGAGGCGGAGAAGCTCCGCGACGTCCGGTGGGCGAGGTTGGACTTGAGCGGAGGAACGTGGGAAGTAAGCGCCGAGGGCGCGAGTGAAGGAGGATTTGGAGGGTGAAGGAGGAGGGTGGGAGGGAGAAGGAGACTTGTGGAAGGGCATTGGAAGCTTGACCTTGCCAGCTACCATTATTGAGTTTGGATTACGGTTGTTTGGTTTGTAATGTCATAAAGAAAAGTGTTTGGAACTTAACGAGGTGGTCTCTGTCTGGGACTCTGTCTGGGAGTGCCAGTGGCAGCGTCGCTGTGGTTATGTTATGGACTATCCATAGCAACTACCAAGTATCAAGCAATGCAAGAGATGCAAAATGTACAATTACAATCAACCCAACCATAAATCATCACATCTTAGTAAATAATAAAAGAAATGTTAACCTCATTAGAATTTAGTATTTTTTGTGATCATTTAGTTATTAATTTAATTTTTTTAATATAATTTATTTAATTTAATAATTAAATAACATATTTTATTTTATATTTTTAAATTTTGATGACTATCTAATATTTATCAAATAATAATTCAACAAAAAAAAACACTGGATAACTAATTTTTTTTGTATTATTTTTATTATTTCACTTAAATAAGTTTTTAATTTATAAAATACCTAAAACAGGCTCTTCTTTAAGTAATTTTATGACATTGAATTTACTGATGAGTAACTAGAATATTTTCACAGCAAGAATTGTAAAATCAATAAGAAGCAATATAAACAAATTTTGATCTCAACCTAAAATATTAATTACATAAAAAATATTTAATTTAGATTTCTTTTTTTCTTCTTACAGTTACTCAATATTGTTTGAGAAAAGAGATCACATGTTAACGCCTTAACTTTTGTCCTGGAACGAGCTGAGGTGGACTCGATCTAGTTGTAGTTTCTCCTCCAATTGCCACATTCTGCGACAGATCGAGCATCCAACGTGGTGGTTGTTATTAGGTTATGCTACGTTTACTAAAATCAGCCATTAAAATTAATCATCGGTATAAAATACATGTTAGAATATAAATACATATTGAAAATAAATTAAATCACACATATATTTATATACAAATACATTGGTAACTAATTTTAGTGGCTGATTTCAGTATACAAATAGCATTTTCCTTGTTACTATTGGGTGGAGAATCGTTTGTTTGCTGTTATGTACATCAAAAGTGATTTTGGGTCGACATTATTGGAGCTCTAGACTCTGGGAATGCTAATGCTATTCATAACGAATCTTGTGATTTTCAGGATGAACTCTGTATATTGAGTTTTGCCTGAGTTTATTTATATAATTAAACAAAATTGTGACTTCAGTGTTGCCAAAGATAAAGGGGGTAACATAGTATTTGCATGATGTACCACTATACATTTATATTATATTAGACTATTATTAGTTGTTAACTTGCTGTAGGAAAATTATAATACAACTAGAAGCTAAGACAGTGTTATATTATTCTTGAGTTCATCATTGTTGATCTTTTTTATTTTGGCCGAGAATGCTGGCTCTAATAAGTAATAATATTCAATTGACATTTCATTAACTTTAATAGAGGAGAAAAGAGAACATTGAACCCCCATTTTGTTTTTGGCACCAAGACTACTTTTCTTTCCTAGATTCAAAGGCTTTCAAATGCAATTAAAGCCTTGAAAGTTGAAAGTGCTTTTGTGACATGCATGTTTATGAAATTGAGAGGGAAACTAATTTGAGTTAGTATCAATAAAAAAAAAAGGGTTCCAATGATTGAACGCATGGAACAAAACAATGAAACAATGTCTTCAAAAGAAAGCAAAGGCAGGCACTTGAACTAAGTCCTTTTGATTAGTATAGAAACGAAATATAAAGGATCGGATGTTAAAACTTAGTGTTTGCCAATTGGTGAAACAAACTTCTAATAACATATATGCTAGAAATTAAATATCTTCATGCAATATCAAGGAATCTAAGTGTGATAATTGTTAATGTTGTAAGTGTGAATAAAAAGTAAGGAGTTTATAAGATGAGAGACTTATTTACTTAATACTTTAAGGTTTTGAGTTGGATGTGGTGTTTTTTTATCTTCGTAACGGAATCTCTCATGAGATAATATAAATCAACCCCATAATGTTTGCACCTTTTTAATTATTAGGCTAAGCTTTCTAAATATGCTTATGTATATTTAACATATACATAACTAAACAACAAAACATACAAGACAAGGATGAAACCCAATCTGTGGAAATGTGCTGATTAATTAGTTTGTAAGCTTTCATGAATGATAGAAACTAACAAAAGAGACTCATCAGGAGAAGATAGAGAAGGTTAGCATGAAAGGAATGTGTCTATATATATATGGGAGGTGTCAATTAATTAGTAACCGGAAAGTGGTCCTTTGAGTCTAATATTTTAAAAGAAATTGGCAAACATTTTTGGAGATGACATATATTGGCAACGAATTAAGGAATTTTTGTTTTATTTAATATGAAATTTGTTTTTTGGGAATACAGTACAGTAGAATGATGATGCTTCAGATAAAGGACAAGTACTGTTTGTCCTATTAAATTTTGTACTACGTACTAATTAAGATTTATTTGTATTTTTAAATAAAGTTACACATTTATAATATTTACTTATATAGTTAGTAAAAGAAGAATCTATTTATAATATATAAAAGCTGATACAAACTTTTTTCATAATAAATTTAAACTATTTTTCTTTGCTAATGATGCCACATCAGTAATTTTAATGATTTGGCAAAAGATTAAAATTAATCAATCACTATTTAGTAAAATATATTTAAAAAATTAAAACAAAAAACTCTTATCTATTATTATTCAATTGAAACATCAAGTACTAATTAAATATAATAAATATACATTAAAAGTGTCATAATAACGATAATTATAAAAAATTTCAGATACAAATATTCAAACATATTAAGACTCTTACTATTCTTTATTTCTTAACCTCTTATATTAATTGTCAAAATTTTCTTAAATTTAATATAACATTTTTATATGTTTTTCATTCTCATTCATTCATTTTTTTTTATTATTTACAAAAAAAAACGCAAGAGGTAGAAAATTAGAATTCCAAGAATTAATGAATGCAAAACACATTATTGTAAAGAATGGTATGAAATTAAAAAAATATTTTAAGTAAAGATTAAAAAATATCAATTTATGTCACAAACATCTAAAGAATGAAAATAACATTAATATATGTAAACATATAAATAGAATGCAAATAAATAAAAAAATAAAAAATATATTTTTTTATAAACAAATTGATTATATAAAATAAAATATAATTAATGATAAGACATGTATGAAATTAAAAAAATATTGTAAGTAAAGATTAAAAAATATCAATTTACAACACAAACATTTAAAAAATGAAAATAACATTAATATATGTAAACATATAAATAGAATGTAAATAAATAAAAAAATAAAAAAATAAAAAATATATTTTTTATAAACAAATTAATTATATAAAGTAAAATATAATTGATGATAAGACATAGTATTTGTATGACATGATTGTTGAAATAATAAATAAAAATGACATTATTTTATTGTAAAAATATGATTTTTTAAAACTAAATGTATATATATGATATCATATGCCATTTCAATTCATTGGCAAAAAAATTACCCTTGTTCAAAATCATTTTTCATATAATTAATGCCTATATGGTATTCTTGTGATGAGAATATTATAACAAAATGTTATGCTCCTCCTTTATTATTTCCTAATCTCTACACAGTGGTTACCAAATTTGCAATATGGCAGTGGATGTGGGTCGTCATTCTCTCATCAAGTACTTTGAGAATGTGATATATTCCAAATCAATAAGCATTTCTGATCTTTAATTTTCTATCATTGATTATCATTAACAGCAACTTTGTTTTACCACTTAAGCCACAAGACTTGGACCCGGTCGCTCATGATGCTAACGCCCAACAGCTATACTTTAGCAACCGTTAATTGTGTTTAAGAAATACTTAACAATCTGTGTTACATCATTATAGACCAAAGTGATCCTTTAATTGTACTAAGAGGCAAGTGGCGAAGCTGACAAGTAGGAACAGATTAATTCCTAGCCCAATTCATCAACAAACCTTTTCTCACGTATTACCATTTCAATTACAATTATTCATTGGATGGGTAGAGGCTTTTTTTCTTAAATTACATGTCAGTGATCATTGCATCTCACTCAATTTTATAAATTAGGGTTTAGGGTTTAGGAACAGATTAATTCTTAATCCAATTCATCAACAATCCTTTTCTCACATATTACCATTTTAATTACAATTATTCATTGGATGGGTAGAGGCTTTTTTTTTCTAAGTTACATGTCAGTGATCATTGCATCTCACTCAATTTTATAAATTACCCTATAAATACAAAGATTAGTTGGTTTTCAACGTTAAGATTTTGGATGAAAAAATATTCCCATAGGAAGACATTATTCCCATATTATGGACCAACCTTATTAGAATAAGATGAATTTGAAGGTAAATAGTAAATTAGATCAAGAAAATTAATGTCATTATAAGGCTTTTTTTTTTTTAATTTTTGGCATTGTCACGAACAGGCCTAAAGGTAGGTCCGAGGAACCTAAAAACCATCCAACTCTGGGTCGTTGAACAAGCCCAGCCCATTGAACCTTATTGGGTCGATCTAAGCCAGTTGTAGATTTCAGTGCAAAGGAACCACTCGTCACAATAAATTAATAATAAAAGAAATGTGCAAAAACATGGAAATACTGAAATATCATAGAAAATATATTTGTATAGTGTCTGATAAATTAATAGTTAAATGATATTTTTCTTCGATTCACAAATAAACAAAATTTGGTTTAGATTTGAATAAAAAGTGATAAACATTTAATCAGCAAGAAAAGCGCATTTCAATTCATTTTTGCATGCAAATGAATTCAATTAACTAAGAGATGGACCAAATTTCTTATAAAATAATAGATTTGATGAATATTTAAAAGTAGTATAAAGTAAACTTAACTCAATTCACAAATAAACTGAATTCGATTCAGATTTGAACAAGCAGTTAAAAAATTACTTAAAAAATAAAAAATTTGGTCAATACTTATTAGCAGCATCAAGTGAACCTCAATTAACATACAAATAAACTAAAAATAAACTAAAAAATGAACCGAAATTATTTAATTATGGCATCAGAGAAAATCAGAACTAATAAAGATATTAGTAAAATATTAGTGTTATTAGTGATGACGATAATGAAAAAGGAAAAAAAAGAAGAAGATGCAACATTGGAGAAGAAGAAGAAAAAGAACTGCGTGTGCAAATTTGGAAGGAAAAGAAAAAAGAGAAAGAGGAGGAGAAGAAGAAGGAGGAAAGAAAAAAAATCTGCACAAATTTAGAAGAAAAAGAAGAAAGAGAAAGAGGAGGAGAATGAGAAAGAAATAGAAATAGAGAAGAAATCGGAAAAGGAGAAAGAGAAGGAGAAAGAGGCGCATAATTTAAAAGTTGTTATAACAACTTAGTTGTTAGATTTGTTTAAGTATTTTGCTCAGAGGAAGAGCTTTATTCATTTAATAAATAAGACAATCACACATTATCATTAATGTTTTTAATTACATGTGCACGATACTTTTTTATGCTTTTGGGATGTAAAGTTTTGAAGAAAGAATTGTGGTAAGAATGAGAATAGATTCGAAGACCAAAGTTAATGTAAGGTGGTTCCTTAAACGTCCCGTACAGGCATTTCATCCTGATTGTGGCAGTCCTTTTCCTCTTCTTGACTTTATCCATTTTCTAGCTTTGTATTGGCAAAGTCACCGCAAAGCATCTACCCAATCAGATGCAAATACCTATCCTCTTCAACTTGCAAATTGTAAGCATCACAAAACAAATACTATATAATTTATCTTTATTTGTCTAGTCTTCGTAACTTGAATGCTAAGAATCTATTGTGTATAAAATTAAAATTAGCAACACTATATATAATAGGATGGACTATATATATACATTGTTTATATGCCATAATGATTTTCACATACAACATCTAAGGACGATATGGTCAATTTATGTTACTAATTGTTGCAAGGTACGTGTCTACGTACGTAGTTTCTGCTGTTCTGTATGTGTTTTCTCTCGTTCATATGATTGAGTTATTTGTCAAATCAATCTAGCTAATTAATTAGTTCACTAAGATATCAAGCTTCTCCCTCAAGGTTTTAATTTCTCGCTAAAGTAACAAACACGATTCCTATTATTATTATTATTATCCTTTGATTTGCTTTGTGACACAGAAACAGAGTTGTAGTTGTTTTTGTTGGTTTCATTTATTTTCTTTTGCTACAAGTACTTTAATTTTCTACGCATGTTCACTGTTTTCATATTGTATTGCATTATTTAAGTAGAAGTGGAAAGAAAAGGATCAATTAATTATCACAGATCAAAATTATTCATATGTAATGTTTTGTTTATTAATTAACTTATTATAAGCTATATAGCTAGCACAAGGGTCAGAGACCATACAAGTGTACAGTGTTGTAACAAATAAATTAAAGAGAATAATCTTTGAATACAAGGCAAGCGACAAGAGTAACACAGAATAAATATAAATAAATAAATTAGCTAAGTACCTAACCTGACTTCACAGCAATTCATATCCTTTTAGTAACTCTATACATTTGAAAGGACCGAACTTTTGCTTGCAGCATTAAAATTGACATATTAGGAATAATAATGTTACGTTTCTATTCTTGATTGGATGCTATGCCTAACTCACTCCCGCTGCTATTTTATTTTATTTTTTTTCTTCATTTTATGCAAAAACCACCATTTTATAGAATGAGCCTTGCAAGTCTTCAATTTTCAATAAGTACGCAATTGAATAAGACGATACGTGATGTATGTTACTTGAAAGAGTAGTATTTCTAGCTAGTTTAATTTCTAGTAGAAAAATGATAATTTTGCCATGGTTTGAGGGGAAAATAAAAAATATTTCGACCTAGATAATATATAAGAAGGTATGTAGAAGAAGCTATAAATAAGTAGGCATACGTATATGATTAATTAATTAATTAAGTTAATATTTAATCACATCATAATCTTAAATTCCATTAATAATCTAAAAGATTCATTTAATTAATTTAACACACATGATAAGTAAGGTCACATAGTATTTTATTAAGTATGAATTTTAAATGGTTTTTTTAATTGAATTTCGAATGTGTTATTTTTAAAAAATTTAGATTTTTTTTCTTATGTTAAATGTTGGGTTATAATAATATATTTTATATACATATACATATACATATACATACAGGTAAACAAGATATCATTTTAAACTTAAAGAACTTGCATGTCTTCTTTCTTAGGTTATTTTAATCTTTTCAATTAAATTTGTGTCTTATCTTGACAAGAAGACCAATCAATATCATCATGATTATTTATTTAGTCAATGATGTTGAGTTTGAGCTTTTACCTGTTTTGATGAGTAATAATTATATGTATATAATCTCAAAGTGTACATACATACACAGATAATTCCAGCCACATAATTGGACATGCACCAAGCTTATCAATCATATTTTATTTTCATATATTAACAGATGGTTGGTCATCATCAAAACTATATAGAGGAAAAAAATATGAACCTAACAGAACACGAAGAAGAAGAATAGCGGGCATTTAGTAGCAACAATGGCGAAGGAGAGTTGCAGATGCTCGTTGGTCCCATGTATAAATTCAGCAGCATTATTTTCACTCTCAAGGAAGCAGCAGAAGAAGAAGAAGAAGGAGCTGAAGATGGAAGGTGACATAGCTAAGAAATGGAAGCAGCTGAGTGGAGAAGATCACTGGAAGGGTATCCTTGACCCTCTAGACATTGATCTTCGGCGCTACATCATACACTACGGTGAAATGGCGCAATCCACTTACGACGTTTTCATCTCTCAGAAACAATCCAAGTACGCAGGGAGCAGCAAATTCGGAAAGAAAGAATTTTTCTCCAAGGTGTATTTGGAGAATGGGAATCCCTTCAAGTATTTAATCACCAAGTTCTTGTACGCAACCGCCGATGTGGATCTACCTGAAGCCTTCATTGTGAAGTCCTTGTCGAGGGAAGCTTGGAGCAAAGAATCGAATTGGATTGGGTACATTGCGGTGGCCACCGATGAAGGAAAAGCGGTGCTGGGAAGAAGGGACATCGTTGTTGCATGGAGAGGAACCATTCAGAGTCTAGAGTGGGTTGATGATTTGCAGTTTGCTTTGGTTCCTGCACCTAAAATTTTTGGTGACAAGAGTGATGTTAAGATTCACCAGGGTTGGTACTCTATTTACACTTCTCAAGATCCTCGTTCTCCCTTCAATAAAATCAGTGCCAGAGACCAGGTAAGAAAGAAATTAAATAACTGAAAACTTCAAGTGACTCGATTTCAAAGAGTCATTAGATGATTTGACTGATTTGACTAACTTTTCATCTAATGGCTCTCGGCTATTAACTTTACCAAGTTATTCACTCTATCCACAAATATTTGAATTTATATCTGAGAGCTCTTAGATAAAAATTACAGTGAAAGCTCAATTGAAGTCGACTTCATATGAAATTTATATTTGAGAGCCCTTAGATAAAAATTTAATCAAATCAGTTAAATCATCTAACGGCTCTTAAGTATCAACTTCACGTGAAGTCGACTGCAGCTGAGTTTTCACCTCAAATTATTCACTCGATCCACAAATATTTGAATTTAAATAATATATAATTTGTAGGTGCTAAGTGAGGTGAAAAGGCTGGTAGAAGAATACAAGGAGGAAGAAATAAGCATAACCGTAACGGGGCACAGCTTAGGTGGTGCAACAGCAACCCTGAGCGCATTGGACATTGTTACAAATGGATACAACAAAAACGCTTCAGTCACAGCAATTGTATTTGCATGTCCAAGAGTTGGTGACCCCAGTTTCCAGAAGCTCTTCAACAATTGCAAAGAACTAAGAACCCTTCGCATTCGAAACGAGCTAGACATTGTTCCAAACTACCCCCTTGTCGGGTATTCCGATGTTGGGGAAGAGCTGACAATTGATACGAGGAAATCTAAGTACTTAAGGAGTCCTGGGAACCCGTCTACGTGGCATAATTTGGAGGGTTACTTGCATGGAGTGGCAGGAACTCATGGCAAAGGAGCCTTTAAACTTGAGGTTAAGCGTGACATTGCGCTTGTCAATAAGAGTGTGGATGGTCTTAAAGATGAGTACCTTGTTCCTCCTTCATGGCGGGTTCAGAACAACAAGGGTATGGTTCAACAATCTGACGGTTCATGGCTGCTTATGGATCGTGAGCATGATGACTTTTGATATCAAATATTAAAGCTTTTTTTCATGTCTCTCTCCGATATGCAAATCAAATATTTAAGCTTTTTTTCTTCTTTCTTAATTTCTTTTGTTGTATAAATCATCATTTGTATTCATAAAAAATAAAAATACTGATATATATATTCATATTAGTTTAAAACTAAACTTGTATCTATGTAAAATATTTTTTATGTGATAAAAGTACCTTACGTAGCACTTTAATACTCTAAAGACAGGGTATTTTTATCACACAAAAATATCTTGTGTAAATACAAATTTAATTTCGATTTAATATTGGTACATATGTCAAATGGTTATTTATTCTTCTTTTGTTTGTTTAACCCGCACTTAACACAAATAAAAAATGAGTAAATTTATAATATTAAATATATAATTTTACAATATTAAAAATATTATTAATAATTAATTAATAATTATAAATTACAAAAATGATTGACCAGTAATCCTCTTTAATAAATGTGTGTGGAACAACAGTATATTCATATTTTAATTAGCCATCGAATAAATTTATTTTTAATATTTTTTCGGGTTATGTTTACATTATGTTAAAAAAAATAATAAAAAATAAATACTTAAACTTTTTATTTTACTAGGTTTAATTTCTATCTTTATTCCGGTAATCCTAGAAAATATAAAAATGTTCAAGGGATAATAAAAATTATTTTCAATTATTTTTTGTATTTTTAATTATATTTAAAATAAATGAATAATAATAAATATAATAATTATATAATCATAGATGATATATATAATATGAATTAAAATAATTTTAAATTATTGTTTCTTTAGAATTATCTTAAAAATTATGCATAGATTGAAGCAAATAAATCTTTCTAATTAAAATCAAACGCTAAACTTCAGGTAAAAATTAAACTTACATACAATTATTTTTTGTGAATATAATAATTTAAAACTATTAGATAATGATGATTTTTTATCTAAATTTTTTATATTAAGGAAATTTGTTTTATTTTCATTAAAAGTGAAAAATGAAAAAGAATATCGGAACATGACAAAATGACAAGGCACATGCACCATTATATATATAGTTCGTCCTACCCCACCCCACCCTCACCTAAATAGTTCTTAAATAAGCTCAACCGATAATTCTTTATCTCCGGTCTAATGCTAATAGTTGTTTAATTTTAATTACTTGAGTAAGAAAGTAAGAATACATAACGAGGTTTTCAAGTTTTCAATTTACTAAATATTGTTTCTATTTTTGAGTAATTAGAAAGGCATGTGGAGAAAATTGATTAAAACAAATGTAGCAAGCATCAATTTTTGAACTGATATATAAGAGTTGATTTTTATTTTCTTAATCACAAATATCGTTAAGAAGCACACAAAAAAAAAACTGAAGAGTTAAGTGTATAAGCCAAGAGAGAAAAGAAAGTGTATCGAATAAAAGAATTGGTCCTTATTCCGTAATAATGGATATGGGCCGGGTTTCACTCCAACCCACCCCAACTACCAATATCAAATTATCAAAAATAAAAAGACATACCTTGGAATCTACACTGACTAAGGAGTCTCGCACACAAAGAATCTGATTTCTCAGGCCTCCAAAATAGAATAAAAAAAAAGATGAAAGAACGTTGAATATATCCTCGTCAATTCTCCCAAGAATGTTGAACACACACTTCATTTTTTAAAGAGAAATGTTAGGATTAATATTTTGTAGGATCAATGGTCAAATGAGGTTTTAAAAATTTTTCTCAGTTAAATTAATCACGTAAAAATTATAAATTATCATTTTTATTCTTTCGTCACATAATTAATAATTGTTATATATCAATGATTGATGATATAAAATATTATTATATGATATTTATTTTCTAACATATTTAATTAGATATTGATTAAATATATTTATTAAAATTTATTAATTTAATTAATTTTTTAATTATATAAATTCTAATATAATCTAATGATACTAAATTGATAAATTTTTATAAATCTATTTTTTTAATATCTAATTAGATATATTAGATGTCATATATGATGTGACATGTAAGTTAATATTTCGTATGGTTAATAATTGTTAACAAAAATTATTAATTGAGTGGCTGAACGATAAAAATGATTAATTTATAATTTTAAAAAATTAATTTGATTGATAAAGTCTTTCAATGGCAAATTTAAAAAATTAATTATGGATTAATTTGACTATTAACCCTTAATCTTAGTTAATATTTTATACTAATACTTTATTTTTAAGCTATTAAAATTTAGAATTTAAAATTTAAATTTTAATATTTAGAATTAATTAAGTATAAACAAAAAATAATAAATCTTATTAATCATATAGTATTATTTAAAAAAAAAATAGCCCGGAATTGAAAGTAATTTCTTTATGAATGACTAATTATCTAAAGTTGTATACCTAATCAGAGAGTAGTAACTAATAAGCGATCTTTTATGTATTATGGAGTTTAATAAAATTTGGCCTGAATATAGAGTATCACGAAAATACTATAGATAATCTTAAATTTCTGTATGTTTTTCTATGTACAATAATAATATACTCTATTACATCATACATAGTTGCTCACCAACGCAATAAGGAAATACAAAACTAAATTTACAAAATGTTTCAATGTATAAAGAAAAAGGTGCAGGGTTTAGTTGTGATATGGTCGTTGTATAATGAATTATGACTTCTTTTAATTTCCTTAATCAACTAAGCACCATAGTTTATTAACTTAATAGGAAATAAAGCAATTAAAACTTTTACATCTGGTGCAATAGAAAGAATAGTTTGAAAACACTCGGTGAATAGAATAAACTATAACAGAAAGTTGATGTTGATTCCCTGTTATCTAAAGAGGAATTTACCACTGTTATTTTCAAGAATAATTCAGCGAAAATAAACCAATAATTGAGCACGCTATGTTATTACAAACCAAGAGCTAAGCAAATTTGAAATTTCAGCTTCAAGAATTATATACGGTTTCCGAAATGGTAGGTTATTGATACGCTTACGTACCTACATGAATTATGTGAAAAGTTTGTAGGGAAACGGAGTCAACTCATTCATGTAAATAATAATAAGATGTACTTTTTAAATAAAAATGTTAGGTGAAACCCTATCCCCTTTTTATTGGGAACCCCTTAAAATTGAGGGGATTGACTTGTTCACTTTGCCAATGATGATGCATACCCTAAATTTCAAGTTGCTCACGAAAGCTGGATGTCATACCCATTATTCATTATTATGAAAAAGTAGAGATTAGAGAAGAAGAGTTACTCACATAAAAACGTTTAAAACTTTTTTTTTAAGGATATTTTTAATAATTAAAATTTAATTTATATAATTAATTAAATTGTGTTATTTTTGTCAAAATTAGACGAAGTAAATCGATTTGATAAAAAAATTAATAAACCAAATCTTGAACCAATTTAAATTAATATTTTTTATAAAAATAACTATAATACCTTTATTATAGAAAATGACTTAAAATATTTCTATTATATATTTAAAAAATTTAAAATTCTAACTTTTTTCTTCTTTCTATGCCATTTGAATTAAAATTTAAAATTTTTAAAATTAATATATATAATATGAATATTTTTTAATTATTTTTTATAATAAGAATATTATAGTCATTTTTTATAAAAAAAATATTAATTTAGATTGTTCAAGATTTGATTTATCGATTTTTTAGTTAAATTAGTTTGTTTATGGTCTAATTTTGACAAAAATAATATGATTTAATTGATTATATAAATTAAATTTTAATTATTAAAAAATATTTTTAAAAAAGCCGTTTTAAGCGTCTTTACGTGAGTGGCCAGTAAGTAGCTGCTCTCTTTGGTAATAGCTAATAATTATCCACAGTGATAATTGTCATGCAATGCGGCAGCGTTCTACCGCTGAAATTCATGCATGCTACATAGAAAATTATTAGCAGCCGGATGCATAATGATAATAAAACTACGTACCAACCAAATATATTATAATACTTTCTTTTAAATTTACGTGTATATAAATTAATTTCTATATATATAGATACTAACAGTATAAACAAGTTTTATACCTCATTTAATTAAGTGTATATTACTATATCACTAAAAGAAATTAACTATTTAACTTAAATTATTTAAATACATATAAAAATATTTATATTGGATCAAATTAAAATTGCTATATATATATATATACACTTCAATAATATACGTATTGATGATGAAAAATAATGGTCACTGCCGGAAATAAAAGAGTTGACGAAGCCAAAGGTCAGACGTCATCGTTATTACAGTCAAAGAGAGAATAATTAATGGCACCTGCTACTTACTGAAGCTAAGAATGGCGGCTGTTTCACCTATAACGTACTCTTGTAACTAAGCAGCAACCAAGTTGCCCAGAGATAAACGAATTCATTATTTTGGACCATCAAACCGTACATAAAAATACATGATGTTATAATTATCCATAAAAGAATGTTTTATGTGTTAGTTTTATTTTTTGTATATGTTTTTGTAGTATTAGAAATAATTATTAAAAAATAAAAGCAAATAAAACATTTAAAAATATATAACATAAATATTATTTTTCAATTATATATATTTCATATATTCCAGAAAGATATATATAGCCACTAAAATGGACGTGATCATCATATGCACCAGCTATTCATTCAGTTTGAGTATTTGACAATTTGTAGTGATGTTAGCCTGTTCAAGAATTAGATTACACATATAAGTCTGGAAACCATCTTTTAGAATTAGCCAGATTTTTCGGTCTAATTCATTGAATTGACAAATCTCCTCTAAAAATAATAAGAAAGAGTTAATATCAATTTTGAATGTGAAAAATTTAAATTTTAACTTCATAAATATAAAATTTTCGTTGATTAATTATTAACTGATTTTTGTTCCAATGCATATAAAATTAAAATCCATTTATTATATAGAAGCTCCTTTTTTTATGTTAAAATGCAAAATATGCTGATAAAAACTTGCCATGCAGAAAAGATTATTGCGCGTAGAAACGTTGGAAGATAGAAGGTCAAAAAAGTTGATGACCGATGGGGCTTTAATTTATGATTTAAACTTTCAATACTTATCATTGTTTTAAATATATAAGAAATGCTAGAAGTAATATGTTTAATAAAAAAAAGAAATTAATAATACTAACTTAAATATATAAAATATTAATCACTTAATAAATTTAAAGGTGCTTAAATATTTATCGCCTTAAAAGAAAAGCACTAAACCAACTGTGTTTAATTTTTTTAAACAAGCAATCTCAATACAATAAAATAGAGCGATAAAGTCTCAAATAAAATCTCAAACACCAATATCTATCCAATTATAACCTAAAAATTATTTTTAGTGTTATCTTCGATATTGTCATCAACAACAAAAAAGATTTATATTATTCCACTCTTTATAACTGGTCAAAAAATTGTGAAACACCTTTTTTACTCTGGCTTCTTTGTTGTTAAAGATTTACCCATTTATCTTTAGTCAAACATTCTAAATAACTTCAAAGAAGCATATAAACCACTTGTTACGCTCCTCTTTTCGGTTAACGATACCTATCCAACTCCCAAAATATTTTTTCAGTGAATCTGGAATAGTCCACCGCCTTTTAAAATTAGATAGTCATTCACACCACACATATCAGGTAAACTCACAACCAAAAAATAAGTGGTGAATATGTTCAACATCTTTTTTATACAACACACCTATGTTATCACCGTGGCTAATAATTCATAGTCTATGTAATCTTTCTTTGATATTTACTCTTCCTATCAAAATAAATGAGATAAATAACTCCATTTGTGGTGGAACCAAACCGTTATATAATGTTCTGGTGAAATTATAACTAGTGATGTTCTTCGAGAGTGTTTCTAACCACAGCACCTATACAAAAGAGTTAGTTGAGAAAATATTTTTCTTGTCAAACTTCTATACAACTCTATCTTGCGTATCACGTGCTATTTTTATAGGCCTTAAAGTCTCGTACAATTGGTTCACTAATTCCAACTCCCAAACCATTTCTACATTTCTCCTTATTTCATAGAAATTTTCTCTACAACGAAATTAACTTTTCTACTACTGCTTTTGGCATCTTATACAAACTCAAATAGTACACCAGCAAACTATTCAGTACAAATTTAATTAGGGCTGCACATGAATCGGATAATATTCACATATCCGCAGTAATTATCCGCATCCGATCCGAATTTTGCGGATATTATCCAATCCGCAGAGCCATCGGATTGAATCCGCACTATGGTCGGATCGGATTGCGGATTCGACAGTGATATCCGCGGATCCAATCCGCAAATCCGCATATCCGCACATCACATATAAATAGCATAGTTTAAGAAAGTAAACCCTAATATAATATGAATTTTAGTGTGTTATTTTATGAATTTTATGATATTTTGTTTTTAACTTTTTATGTTGTACTTCAACTTAGAATAATTAAACTTAAATCTTGTGTTATTATTTTATTTTTGTTATTCAAGAGAACTATTATTAATAATATTCTAGGAGTAACTAGGTTTAAACAGATAAAAAATGAATTTTCTAGATATTTTTTGTAAAAATAGCCAAACAAAATCTCAAAATAGTTTTTTTTTGAATTATACGGATATATCCGATATGCGGATCAGATCAGATCGGATCCGGCCTTAAAAAATACGGATATCGCATCCGATCCGATTCGATAAGTGCAGTGCGAATCGAATAAAATTTTAAACTATATCCAATCTGATCCGATCCGTGTGCAACCCTAAATTTAATAAAGACTAATTTACCTACTTTATTGAGCACTTTTACCTTTCATAAATTAAATTTTTCCTTCACTTTATTAATTATCAAATTTCAAGTGTTAACCCACTTTAAAGTTGCTCTTAAAAAAATTTTAAGATGTTTGACTGAAAAGTTAGCCTTCTTACATCTCAATAAATTTTGCACATATTATAAATCCAACCAACCGTGTTTAATTTGTAACATTGAAAGCTCTTAAGCAAAAATGAGTTTTTAGAGTCGAAAATCCTTACGTTATTAGTGTTTCTATTGACAAATCCAAACTAAAAATATTATTTTATTGATATAATGAATTAATTATAAAATTATTGATTGGTTAGTTAAATGTTAATTAATATTAATTGACATATTAACTTGGCCAACTAAAATATTTTATCAGTTATATTTGGTGTCTAAATATTTTATTACTTGAGATGTATACATAGTTTTTTTATTTTATTTTTTGAGAGAAATGTAGTACTGAAAATAATGGAAACAATGAAACAATCCTAGTTTACACTGAAAAACAAACTTGTGAACAAGTTGCTATTAACTTTGGGGATGACACATTCAAATTAAAGTAGTGATTAATGAAATGGGAGTTTTCAAAGTCAGGTACATGAAGACCAGTGCATATAAATAGAAACTTACTAACTATGCATGAAAACACAAACTAAAAACCTCTCTTATCTGATTCCCAAAATTCCAAATTGCAGTTGGCTCTCTCTTGAATTAATCAGAGAGCAAAACTATTTTCTCAATCTGAAAAGCAGCAATGCAAACCCCAGTGAAGTTCTCAAGCTGCAGAGGCGTGACATTTGAGATCAATAATCCTCATGAAAACCCTTTTACCGTAACAGAACGTTCCATCAGCAAAAGGTTGTGGCCATTTGCCTCCAACTCTAAGGTCTTCCCTTCATTTTCAGTTCAAAGATCCACCAGCAGGGCCAGTAGCCATTTCTGTGACCTCGACCTCGATGACGACGACGAAGAAAATGACGAAGCTCTCCAAGAAGAAGACAACAACAATGATGTGGAGAAGCAGCAGGAGCAGGAAAAGCCATTTGCCAAGCCAGCTGTTCCTCCTGCTCCTGCTGCTCCAAAGAAGAGTGACATGAGACTCTCGGTTATACTTCTAGACCAAGGGTTGTTCACTGTGTACAAGCGTCTCTTCACGGTTTCGCTGATCTTGAACATCACTGCCCTGGTTGTTGCTGCCACGGGCCATTTTCCCTATGCAAGGAACAACGCTGCTCTATTCTCCATTGCCAACATACTTGCTTTGATTCTCTGCAGAAGCGAGCTTTTCTTGAGACTTATCTTTTACCTTGCCGTCAAGATCCTAGGGAGATCATGGGTTCCTCTCTTCATCAAAACCGCCACCACTTCTCTTCTGCAAAGCGTAGGAGGCATACACAGTGGCTGCGGCATCTCCTCCATCGCGTGGCTTCTGTATGCTTTGATCCTCACACTCAAGCAAAGAGACAACACTTCACCGGAGATCATTGCTGTCTCCAGCGCCATTCTCGGCTTCCTCTGTATCTCTTCACTGGCTGCATTCCCTCTCGTTCGCCATCTCCATCACAACATCTTCGAGAGATTGCACCGTTTCTCGGGATGGTTCGCACTTGCCCTTGTGTGGGCTTTCATAATACTCAGAATCTCCTATGATCCAACAACAAAATCGTACAGAAATGAAGTTGGAAACGCTTTGGTCCATAGCCAAGAGTTCTGGATGACAGTGGCCATCACAGTGCTCATAGTGGCTCCTTGGTTGACAGTGAGGCGTGTCCCGGTTAGAGTTACAAGCGCTTCCGGCCACGCTTCCATCATCAAATTCGAAGGAGGAATAAAGGCAGGGATACTTGGAAGGATTAGCCCTCATCCTTTATCTGAGTGGCACGCGTTTGGGATAATCTCGGATGACAAGAAAGAGCACATGATGCTGGCCGGTGCAGTCGGAGACTTCACGAAATCTTTGGTGGCAAAGCCTCCAACGCACCTGTGGGTTCGGCAAGTGCACTTTGCAGGACTCCCTTATCTCACAAACATGTATGATAGGGTGTTGTTGGTAGCCACCGGGTCTGGAATATGTGTGTTCCTTTCGTTCCTCTTGCAGCCATGTAAGGCAGAGGTGTGCGTGCTCTGGGTCACAAAGGGTGTTGAACAGAACTTTGGAAAGGAGATTAAGGAAATGATGAGTGGCCACTCGAAAGAGAAGGTTATAGTTCATGACACTGCTGTGCTTGGTAGGCCAAACGTGTCTGAGATGAGTGTCAATGCTGCCAACAACTTTGGTGCTCAAGTCGTCATTGTCACAAGCAATCCTCAAAGAAGCAGAGATGTTGTCAATGCATGCAAAGCTAATGGAATTGCAGCCTTTGGTCCCATTTGGGATTCCTAGTTCTTCCATCTCTAATATATTGCTTCTTAATTTTGTTTAATATATTGTTCATGTGTCTGCTTGTACTGTTTATTATCCCGTGAAAACTCAGGTGCAGTTGACTTCACGACCGTTAGATGAAAATTTAGTCAAATCAGTCAAATCATCTAATAGCTCTAGTCAAATCATCTAATAGCTCTTAAATATCAACTTCACGTGAAATCGACTGTACTTGAATTTTTACCTTATTATCCTCGCAAGTAGCTAGGCTTCTAATATGTTAACTGTATGTAAATCACACAAAAAACTTTGTGTGCTAGGATGTTGGTGTGTCCATGTGTTTGGGCACATTCTTTTACAAGTATTGCACTCAATTAATATGCCATACATGCATCTTTTGTTTTCAATTGTATCTTAACATATAATAATGAAAAAATTTCTCTAATATATGTGAACATATATACTAAAAACAATTTTATTTTGACGTATCTAAATTTTTTATATTTTGTTTCAATTGTATTTTTAACGTTTTAAAAAATTTAATGATATTAAAAAACATTAAAAACAAAATTAAAACAAATTGAACCTTAAAAATATTCTTAAAATTTTTAAAAATGCTTAAGACAAAAAAAGTATAATTTATTATATTATTTTTCTTAATTCTTTAATTTGTAATGTCTAAATAAAATGTGTTTTTACTACTTGATATTTTACGAAAAAAAAATATAAAAATCAGTATTTTTATTAAAATTTGACTAATACTTAATTAATAAAAAAATAAATAATTTCATATTATTAAATATAATTTTACATTATTAAAAATATTAATAATAATTAATTAATAACTAATTAACTATAAATTACAAAATTTACTCGTCTCTTAATAATTCTCTTTTACAAATTATCTTTTGATTTTTGGTCTTTTATAGTACTTGATAGTCACTTCACTATCTATCTTTGATTAATTTGGTGATAATTTATGCACTTTGAAATGTTCTACATTCTAGACATAAAAGATAAGAAGAATGTTTTCTCCGTTTTGACTATCTATGGGGTTATTACCGTTTTTCCTCGTAGACTGTAACCACTAACCACTCCGGCACTCCCTTTTCAATTTGGCGCAAAGGAAAGTCATATGCCTTATAAATTAAGGGAGCTACTCAAATGAAGATGCAAAAAACATCTTTTTATGAAGATGCTTTGTATAAAAGTGTGATTTATTGATTTGGCCACACTTCAAATAAAAACAACACTTTTATAACATATCAAAATCTAACCCTACACTCCATCATCTAAGGGTCAAAAAGAAAAATCATCACATGAAGACAATTATAATATCTTCATGGGAGTACCCACCATAAATTAAATATGGAATAATGTCAATTTTACTGTGTCTCTATGAGTTGTTGAATTGATCTTTTTGTAGTAAATTTGATTTTTTTAAAATGATTTATTTTTATATTTTTTAAATTACATATTAATTTTATTTTTGTCAGTAAACAAACATCATCTTTTAGCTATTATAGCATTCTCCATATATATTTTGTCAATTACTCAAATTAGCACGGCATGTATTTTCTCCCCCTTCTTAATCAGCCCAAATCAACTAAAATTATCTTATTTTTATATTTATTAATTACTTCTAAAATAATTAGATAATATTAAAGATTATATATATATATATAATTATAAATATGAAATTAAATAAAATAACTTTTGATTATTAACTCTTTGGCATTACTCCTTTGAATAATGATGGATAGAACATAATTTTCGCTACCTACTTAATTTCCGTCAACTTACTACTTTGTACTTACATGCACGGTGAAAAGGTAACATCTCATTTCAATATGGGGACCCATTCAATATTTAGGAGAAATTTTCCAAATTCATATTCAAAGATATTATTATAACAAAAATATTTAAACGACAACAAAAAATTGATTAAAATAGTCCAAACATTCTATAATTATTGCTGAATAAATAAATAATTTTAAATATAATAAATATATAATTATAAACCTTATATATATAAAATTATAACTATTAAATTAAATAAAATAATTTTGAGTTATTACCTCTCAAGTATTACTTTAATAATGCCAGGAGTTAATTTTTTTAATCAATATTTTTTTCAAAAATTATTTTAATTATCTTAAATTTTAAATTATAAATCATAAATTCTTAATCCTAAATTCTAAATCTTTTAAAAGATGGTGAGTGGTTATTCGAAGAAAAAGTAATATAATTTACAATGTACCTAGATATCTTTTAAAAATTGTCCATCATTTAATCTTTAAAAAAATTTAAAAAATAAGTAAATTTTCATAAAAAATAAACAACTTCTTATAAAAGTAAATATTTAAATTAATTAAATAATATTATTTAAATAAAAAGACTGATTAAAAGCTGAAAATTTAAAAGATAAGTAGCATTTTTCTATGGCTCATGATACTTATGTTCTTGGTAGGTCAAATGTGTCTGAGCTGAGTTGAATGTGAGTGCTGCGAGAAAAGGTCATTGTGACAAGAAAAATCCTGAAGGAGGCAGAGATGTTTCCAATGCATACAAAGCTCAACGACTATTCAGATGAAAATGTCTTTTATACAAAGATAGACGTATTTAATAGTCACGTTTTTCTTTTTGGATGCTCAAATAAATTCAATCCTAATTAAGCGCAGTAGGCAGTACAGTGAATGCGGATTATGGTGAAACAATACACATAATAGAGTCAACAAAGCAATAATAAAAAGACAGAGCTACTTTGATAGGCATAACTAACGAAACTAAATGCTGAATGAAGTAGTTAACAAGGGAAGGTGTTATTTGAATGTCATTGTTACATTTATGTCTATGGTATGATAAAGGGAGAGGACTTGAGAGGGGGCCTTGAGAAAGGACCGTTAACTAGACCCCTAGCTATGTGCCTGTAAGATGCTTCTGTCAAGTGAATTCCATCCCAGTTAGGATACTTGGATGGATCTGGACATGCGTTTGAGCCAATGTGACCACACCTTGCTGAATTGTTGAAATTGAATGGTCCACCTCCTCCACAGCATGCTCTTAATGTCCTTCGGAACCCTGCACCAACATGATTCATTATTGTACGTACATTAACTAATTATCTTCGAGGAATAAATTACCATTTGTAGCCATAAAAAATACAAACGCTGACAAATGTACTTATATAAGAATAAAACGATAATTGTAACCACTGAAGATGACTTCTGTGTGCCAAGAGTACTCTAACGGAACCAACGTCTGGGTACTCTTGGCACAGGGAGGTCATCTTCCATGGTGACAATTGTTGTTTTATTCTTATATGGATATAGTATCTTTCATGTATACAAATGATAATTTATTCTATCTTCAAGTGTATTGCAATAGCTAACCATAGTGCCCTGGTGCACGGTAGAAACGTTGCGCTGCACCGTAATAGTCAGCATAGATGATCCTTGCTTGAGGGTATTTGTGCCTTAGATTCCTTAAGGCAAGTTGGAGCTGTTCGTTATGGTACATTGCAAAACCGTTGAAGGCATTCAAGCATCCATTTTCATCGTAGTCCCCTTTGTTTGGGCTTCTAAACAAGGTCAGGTACACAGCTGAGCACCCAACTGGCAAATTTCCCGGCACCACTAACTCTACTGCTCCTTCTTCTATCAATGCCTACCAAAATAGAAATTCATTTCATGTAATTTATATTCTATATTTCTATCATAATGTGCTCTATTTGATGTAACAAGTAACATACCCTGGTGGCGTTTGTTATTGCTTCAACAACTACAGGAACGTTATTTAGTAGTTGGCTAACGTTTCCACCAAAAACTGCCGCATAGTTATAATCATTACCACCTATCTCCCCCACCATGAATAGAGAATTCTTGAAGTAGTTATCACAATCTGCGACATATAATAAAAAGCAGAGAATGATGGATAGTGTCAAGTTCTATCACAAGAGTTTCGTTTTGGTGGTTAGGGTGACCTTGTTTAGTGGTGCAAAGAGAGGGTTTAAGCTTCCTGAACCAGCCAAGCTGAACGTTCAATGAATCACGAGTCCACAAAGCTTTTCCAATTCCCCTTTGGATGAAGAAATCTGCATCTAGCGCAGTGGCTCCAGCAACAGCAAAATTCACTCCTTGCTTAATGTTTTGTCCATTGCTTAGGTTCAGATACGGTGGCAAAAGTGGCAAACCATATGCCTCAGCTATACATTCATAAAGTGATTCATTATCACTAATAATGAGTTTATATTATATTATGGTGGAAATTCAGGTGTAGTCGACTTCACGTGAAGTTGATAATTGAGAGTCGTTAGATGAAATTTTAGTCCAATCAGTCAAATCTAACCGCTCTCAGTTATCAACTTCACGTAAAGTCGACTGCACCTGAATTTCCACCTTATATTGTATGTATAAGCCTACAATTTTCTTTTTCTTTTACACTTTTTGTTGAAATGCAGCAAAGGGGTAAAAGGAGTAGGCACATGAATAGTTATATCTCTGACAAATAGATTTTTGTATACACTTCACTTTCACGTACCTATGAAATCAATTATCAGTCGGCCATCGGAGCAGCGGCCGGTGGCCTTTCTAAAGAAGGTTACCCCATAAGGAAGCTTTCCGATGACGGGGAATTGAATGGCACCAGAGGCAAGGAAATTGCCAGTGTCACTCAATGAGTCACCAAAGTTGAAAACAGACTTATATGGAATAGGACTTGGAACTGAAACAACCTTATCATGGAAACAACATGAGAAATATCCTATGATTAAGAGGATATAGAACTTCATCATGTTGTTAGCGTAAAGGTATGAATGAAGAAGCCAAACAATGTACATGATTAGATTTTTAATAATGAGGCATTTATAAGCCAACAGACTCAACTAGTCTATATTTGCAGTTGAGCTTTAAATGTTGCCACGGATACCATCTTTTCATCAGAAAGTTCCTTGTACTCGTTTAATTATGTAATTCATTTAAAAACGGAGAGTCATGAGTTGTAAGATGTAGGTAATTAGCTGGAGTTTTTATTGTCATTGAAAGAGGACCATCATTATTAGATTCAAATGAAACTCACATATAAATGAATGAAAACTGATACTTGTATGGACTATCAGTGCTTAGCTTCTTGCCTCTTGTAGGTTATAGCTTAGCAACGCTGCTTTAGTTAAGAGAAAAAACATTTTAAAAATTCGTTTTCAATTTTATCAAGTTTGAAAAGCTTTTTACTTTCTCCAACAATATAGCCAGAGGAAAAATGGCCAATCAATTTAATCTGCTTACATCTTTCTTTTGTTTTCTTTTCTGGCTGCTAACCACATCTTTATTATTCTTACCGGCCGTGGGGTTCAAGTTATTAGCATTATTGACCTTTCCACTTAAAAGTTGTATTTAATCACAATTGAAAGCTGAGACTGTGTGAACTGAGATACTGTGTGCTCTATATTATTTTAGATTCATCAAACCAGAAAACC
The DNA here is from genome assembly GCF_003086295.3 of Arachis hypogaea. Taxonomy (NCBI): domain Eukaryota; kingdom Viridiplantae; phylum Streptophyta; class Magnoliopsida; order Fabales; family Fabaceae; genus Arachis; species Arachis hypogaea. The sequence goes on from NC_092045.1 coordinate 1,706,646, forward strand.
ACAATTTTGAGGCCATCACAGCTCTTGGATCATCAGAGCTTTCTGTTTCTTTTTTAACCTTTAACAATATCAAAAATACAATGCTTGTATTTTATTTTATTCTTTGTTTCATTGCATAGTTATTCAAATCTCCAGCGGTCTCTCAATTGTAGAACAAGTGAGACTAAACTTAGGAAAGGTGTATGGTCCATATACTAACCCCTTGGCCATCCATCTATATGCAGACTCAGTAAAATGATAACCATCCCAGTAAATATATTCTGAAGGATCATCACAAGCTATGACCCCTGCATCGCCACATAGCGCCGTATCGTTGAAATTGTATGGTCCTCCACCTCCACAGCAAACCTTGATATAATCTGTACCAAACCCTGCAATTAACATTAAAAGTAAACTCAACTTTGAAGTTTAATTTCAAAGAACCTACTGATTCAAGTGGATTCCTGCTATGACTGAAACAGTTCTGTTTATTTGCATCCCAGAAGCTTTAATATGATATAAAAGTTAAGAGAAGATAATTACCAAATTGTTTTGGAGATCGGTACATGCGCAATGCATCATGGAAATAATCTGCATAGATGATATTGACATGGGGATACAACACTTGAAGCCGACGAAGCTCGATTTGAAGCAGCTGATTGTGGTAACCAAAGAAGTTGTTTAACCATTTCAAACAGCCAGATTGGTCATACTCATCTTTTTCCTTGAGTGCTAACCTTGTTAAATAGGCTGGATTGCATCCAAGTGGTAAACTTCCAGGGACCATAAGCGTTCTAGCACCTAGATCAATCAATTCCTGCATATATTATAGAGCCTTTTTTGAAACACAAATTCATTATCCGAAAAAGAGAGATACTGTATTATTTTCAAGATACATAGGACCAAGAAATGAAGGCTTCTCTCTCTCCCTCTGTAATTAGAAAAAAGTAGGTTGGTATATTGAAAACATATCTAAGCACTTACTATGATAACTGAAGTAACAACAGATACTACTTGGGTTACATAAGATCTTAGCACTTCAAAATCTGTTGTTTCAGACAAGGGATAACCGTAATCATTTCCTCCAATCTCTCCCACAATAAATAAGGAGCTGCGAAGAAATTCCTCACAACCTGCAAGATAGAAGGAGAATAAATCCATAGTCAAATTCTATAATTGATTTACCACTTACCATTCCTCATTATACACTGACATCATATTGTTAATTACTTATCATGTAAAAAGCATGTCAATAAATATAAATAAGTGAATTCTATTATACCCTCTCTAAAATAAAGGATAAATTACCCCTTGTGATATATATATATATATTGAAAGTGATTTACCCGATGAGTTTTATAAAGGGGAAGAGATCTTTACGAATGTAATTGATGCACTTGAAGGTAAAGGAGAGCTTATGGTCCGTGATGATAGAAGTCATAAAGATATTTGGAAAGATTCTTCAGATCCTCAAGTCATAAACACAGTTAAAGACATTGTTGTTGATGATGTCAAATACAAGTTTCAAGGGATGATAAATTTGGACCCTCATGAGATTAAAGACATTGTTGTCGATGAGGTGAAGATCAAGTCGAATTCAATTGCAGACAATATGATTTGCAAGATAAGGGGACAATTATGCACAAGAATTTAATCACTTTCATAAGACAAAAGTTTTGCGGATAGTGAACTCCGAAGATGTTATCACCATACAGAAGAGGGCGGAGGAGGCGCAGTGGGTGTACGCTGAGTTAGTTGGGAAGGAGTTGCGTCTATGTAGCAGGGATTCTCCGTACTCTGGTAGCATAAATGTTGCCACGTGTAACGAGCTGAATACTACTTGCATTTTGTTGATGGATTTGTGAGTTCACCGCAAAGGAATTTCTCCGGTGGTGACAGCCACCACCACCGCTATAAACTGGTGGTGCTAAACTAAATTTAAATAATCACAAGAGAGAAGAAAAAAAAGTAGAGAATATATATCTAATTATTATGGTTAACATTCAATTTAATTGTAATTATAAACACTATATATATCACAGGAGGATAATTTACCCTTTATTTTAGAGAGGACATGGTAGCATTTACCATATAAATATACTTAAAATCTTGATTTCGTTAGATCACAACTACAATGCTATCCTCTCCAGATATAGAAACTAATTGGTAATTTCATTACATGGAGAATTGTATTCAATTACCATAATTGCAGATATATATGTTGGTAATAAGCTTACTTGAAGGAGAAGTGCAGAGATAAGTTAGAACATCCTTGAACCAATCAAGCTGAACCATGAGAGAATAATTGGCGGCTGCGTCAACCACAAACCCCTTCTCTTGGAAGAAAGTGCGGTCCAACGCGGTGGCTCCAGCAACCGCAAAGTTCAGCCCGTGCTGAATGCTGTGACGTGGCACGGCGCCATTCTTGAAACCAAGATACGGTTTCAAATAAGGGATTCCCATATAATCAGCTTAAGTTTAAGAGTGAAGTTAAAACGTTAGAATTTTCGGTGCTCAATCGAAAAAAGAAAAAAGAAAAGAAGTGTACCAATGAAATCGGGGATGAGGCGGCCATCAGAACAGCGACCGTTGGGGTGATGGAAGTAAGAATTGCCGTAAGGAGGGAGGAGGCAGTTGGGGGTCTGTGGCGGGGAGATGAAGCACAAGTTGCCGGTATCAGTTAGGGAATCTCCGAAGCTGAACATTGAAGTGTAACAACCATCGTCGCTCTCTCCCCTCCCCGGAGCAACAAGAGCAACGTGATGTAGTATCAATAGAAAGCAGCAGTGTTGCAGTTTCCGAACTGGAAACGCCATGGTCAAGTTACTTCACTTCACTTCATGCTCGTCTTCGTCCACTCTTCAAAACGTGGCATTATACTATACACAGATCGTTTCCAAGAATTTAAAACGTGGCCAAACTTTTAGAAAACAAAAACAAAATATTCTTTTTTATTAAAGTTAAGATTTTGAAAATCTGAACTAGCCACTAACAATAATATTTTTAGTAAATCATTTTTATCAGCCACTTTATTTATTATTTTTTTCATTTCCATCCATCCAACCTAAATTTGCTAGAGTAGATTTGATTTTGATTATTTTTATATTATGTGACCATCAATAAATAAAATAATTGGTGACTAATTCAGCGGTCTATATATAATGAATAATATTATATGTACACTAAAATCAACAACTAAAATAGGTTAGTCACCAGTATAAAATTAATTTTAATGACTGAATTTGGCGTACGAATAGCATTTTTAATATATAATAAACATGGCTTGCCTTAGTTTATGCTTAACCCTTTTAGAGTTTAAACAATGAAGGGCAACACTTAAAATAAAAGAGTTTGTTAATATTGACTAAGAGAAAGTTTAGAAGGCTAGCAGAATTTGTGGTTTTAACCATCAATTAGTCATCAATAATGTTTTTAATAGTGTCAATTGTATCTAATGATATAGAATCATTTAATTTTCTTTTGATGATTAAGTGGTAGCCAGAATTTAACAAAAATGCTGGTTCTATCACAATGTTATTTATCATTACTGACCAAAAAACCAATGATGATCAGGGTTCAACATAATTAGACCCCTAACACCATACATAATAATACAGCAAATCAAAGCTATGATAATGTTCGGCTATTACAAGACCAGTTCAATCTAACAGAAATCTTATGAATCATGCAGAACTAATACACTTTTGAAGGTACATTTTTCATGACAGCACTATGGTACATTACTCGATGAAGCCTTTTTCTTATATCATTAAATGGTTATTGAAATCTGCAGAGGTTTCAGGTGTGATACAAGAGAAACTAAATTTGGGAAAGGTATATGGTCCATGGAATAAGGCCTTGGCCATCCATCTATATGCAGCCTCAGTAAAATGATAACCATCCCAGTAAATATATTCTGAAGGATCATCACAGGCTATCGCCCCTGCCTCGCCGCATACCGCGGTTTCATTGAAATTGTATGGTCCTCCACCTCCACAACAAACCTTGATAAAATCTCTACAAAACCCTGCAAAAACATTCGGCAAAATCCCGTTTGTTCTGTTTATTAATAGGACAGAAAGTTAAAGAGTATGGTATTACCAAATTGCTGTGGAGAACGGTAAAACCGTAATGCAGCATTGAAATAATCTGCATAGATTATATTCACATGGGGATACAGAACTCGGAGGCGATCTAGTTCAATTTGAAGCAATTCATTGTGCTGTCCGTAGAACTTGTTTAGCCATTTGAGACAACCAGCTTTATCATACTCCTCTTTGTTGGGACTCGCAAGTAATGTTAAATAGGCTGGATTGCAACCAAGTGGTATACTACCAGGAACCATAAGCGTTACAGCCCCTAAATTAATCAGTTCCTGAATAAAATTATGAATTTCAAAATCTTCTGTTCATTAATAAGTCCTACAGAATTTGAACAATTTTGGAATAATGACTACTACTCAACCAACTAACCCTGATCACTGAAGTGATGACTGATACTACTTGGTGTATGTAAGGTGTAAGCATTTGAAGTTCTGTGGTTTCTTCCAAGAGATAACCATAATCATTTACTCCTATCTCTCCCACAATAAATAAGGAGCTGCTAAGAACTTGTTTGCAGCCTGCAATAATACAATTCTTTGTCAATGTTGCAAGTGTGAGGAGTCCATGAAGTTAGTCTCACCTCAAATAAAGCAAGGAAAAGTGAGGAGTTTATAAGATGGGAGACTCATTAACTTAACACCTTAAGGTTTTGAGTTGGATGTGGTGTCTTCTCATCTTATGTTATCTCACTTGATTCCTTTCCAAAATTTCTCTGGTGGTCGAGAGCTCCCCAACAATCCTAACCTACTCTAAACATAAATTCCTTGAAGGAGAAGGTAAAAGGCTTACTTGAAGGAGAAGTGCAGAGAGAAGGCAGAAGCTCCTTGAACCAATCTAACTGAACCATGAGAGAATAGCTGGTGGTTGCATCAACCACAAAGCCCTTGTCTTCAAAGAAAGTGCGGTTCAAAGCCGTGGCTCCAGCGATGGCAAAATTGAGTCCGTGTTGAATGCTGCCACGTGGCACGGCGCCATTCTTGAAGGCCAGATAAGGTCTTAGATGAGGAATGCCCATGTAGTCAGCTTCGTCAAACAGAAAACATGCATATATGACTATGAGCGGAGAGAAATGAAATGGTAACATTAGAAAAGATGGCGTCATCAAGTGTACCAATGAAATCGGTGATGATGCGGCCATCAGAGCAGCGTCCACTGGGATGATGGAAGTAGGTTTCACCGTACGGAGGGATAAGGCAGTTGGGAGTGAGTTCCGCCGAAATGAAGTAGGAGTTTCCTGTATCAGTGATGGAATCTCCGAAGCTGAAGATGGAACTGTAGCGGCCTTGTTTGACATCGCCACCGTCGGCACCAACGTGTATATGTAACTGTAACAGTAGAAACAACAAGCAGCCCCACCGTTGCTGAGGAGATTGATGGTGTTGATTCATTATGATATTCATGATGATGGTGGGTACAGGGTACGAAATCGATATCACTGTCACTTTTAATATCCAACTACTTAGCTTCTTTCACACCTCTTTCTTAACAAGTAAATGGTCAAATTTCTCTTTAAAAAATTACTTATTTTTTAAATTAATTTTTTAAAATATTTTTTAATTAAATTTATTTTTTAAAATATTTTAAATTAATTGTATTAATTATTTTGTTATTTTTTATTGATAGTTTTAAAATTTATTAATATGGCATGTTAAGTAATACGATTATATATATAAATTTTAATTGACTATTAATATAATAAATTTATAAAATTAGATCAAATTAAAATTTAATTAAAAAAAGGACTTGAAGTATTAGAATTCGTCAAATTTAAGATTTATTTGATCTAATTTCATAAGTTTACTGTCCATTAGAATTATTAAGTTGTATTGTAGTGTTAACTAATATATCACATCAATAAATTTTGATATCCTTAATAATAAAAATGATGAAAAGACTTAAGTTGATTAACTTAAACTTTGAAGAATGAATTTGATTAAAAATATTTTTTAAAGATTATTTAAAAAATGAGTAATCTTTCAAAAACTAATTTAGTTATTTACTCTAACAGTACAATCACAACTTATTTACTGCCATATCATATTTTTTATTTCCATAATAATAAATGTTTTGAGAATTTTTACTCGTTTTAAAACTTGAAATTTGAGTAGCTGAGCTTAAAGACGGTTCTTTAGCATTTAACAACATAATTATCACTATTTTTTAAAAAAAGCTGTTACACATATAAGTTTTTTTGGCGTACAAATTTATACAAGTTAGCTAAAATCTAACAAAAATAACTCTCAATTTAAAGAGCGTGTAAACACGCACTTCTTCAACCTTGAATAACGCGAAATTAGAAACGGTTCTTCTTCAACGTTTGTATTCTATGTTCTTCCTCCTCTTCCTTCCCATTCTTCTTCTTCTCATTCTTCTTTGCATTCTTTCTCATTTTTCTTCGCAATCATTCTTTTTTTTTTTGCGTTTTCATCCTCATTGTGGTTCTTTTTATTATTATTATTGTTGCTGCATTTTTTTCTCCTCCTCTTTCTATTAATTTTGCAATATTATGTATTTTTTCTTTGTTTGATTTTTTTTTCAAAAAAAATTATAAGAAAACAAAATAAGAAGATGAGAAAGAGGAAGTAGTACAAGATAAAGAGGAGAAAGAAGAAGAGTTTTAAATTATGCAGAACTTATCAAAATAAAAATACATTCAAATATCTTTTTAGTTACACTCAAATTTGCTGCAAATACAGAAAAATATTTTCTCTAATGTTGCATTTTTTTCTTCATCTTTTTTTCTTATTTCTTTCTTTCTTTTAGTTAAATTAATGTAAGTTCATCCTCTTCCAATTAATTTTGCAATATTATGTGTTTCTTCTTTTTCTTTGTTTGATTTTTTGTTTTTATTCTTGTTAAGAGGGTAAAACAAGAAAAAATTTGAGAAGATAAAACAAAAAAATGAATAAGAAAAAAAGAAAAAAGAAGATAATGATGATGATAAAAAAAAGAAACAGTAGAAGATGAGTAGGAGGAAGAGGAAAAAGAAGAGTTTTAAATTATGCAGAACTTATCAGAATAAAAATACACTCAAATATCTTCATGTTATACCCAAATTTGCTGTAAATACAGAAAAATATTTCTTCCAATACTGCATTTTTTTCTTCTTCTTTTTTTCCTTATTTCTTTCTTTCTTTTAGTTAAATGAATGTAAGTTCATCTTCTTCCAAGTAATTTTACAGCATTATGTGTTTCTTTTTCTTTGTTTGTTTTTTTTTTGTTTTTATTCTTGTTAAGAAAGTAAAACAAGAAGAAATTTGAGAAGATAAAACAAAAAGAAAAAGATGAATAAAAAAAAGAAGATTGTGATGATGATAAAAAGAAGAAGCAGTAGAAGATAAGGAAGAGGAAGGGGAAGAGTTTTGAATTATGCAGAGCTTATCAGGATAAAAATGCATCCAAATATCTTCGTGTTACACCCAAATATCTCCATGTTACACCCAAATTTGCTGTAAATATAGAAAAATATTTCCTCTAATGCTACATTTTTTTTCTTTTGAATTGAACCACACTTCAACCACTTGATTGGATTCAAAACAATAAAAAAGAGGAGAAGAAATTTCAATGAAAAAAGAAGAAAGAAGAGGAGGAGGAAGAGGTGGTGTTGATGACGACGATAACGACGAAGAAGAACCTGCAAGAAGAAGAACATGCAGTAATAATAAGAAGAAGAAAAACGTGTAGTAACGATAATGAAATGCGTGAATATAAATGACTTATAAAGACTTGTATGAAAAAAACGCTTGAATGTAGAGAATAATTTTTTTTTTTTAAATATTTAGGAATCTAACTACAACTTAAGTTAACTCAAATCAATTTTTTGTATTTATAATTTTAAAATTTGAAAAATTAAAATAGTGAGAAGTTGGTTTTTCTTTTTTACAACATACCTATAGTTTATTTCAACCCAATCTCCTCGTAAATTAAGAATTCATTATCCTCTTTAACTTGTTCAATTATTATTAAAAGAATTAATTTCTGTTATTATGATTGATACTAATCATTACTGCTCTAATCTTAGGTTAATTAAACTAAATTTGTAAATCATGATAAAATTTATTTTGTAAATTATAATTTCTAACCAATTTTTTGTAAAACATATAATTTATTCTATGCGACTTGGTAATTTTTGATTGATTAATTTTTTATTTAATTATTAATTACACTGTTAATTTAGATTGCTTAAATTTGACAAAAATTAATATTTACCTATGGTTTGTTACTTTACATTTGAATTCTTGTGTAATTTTTAAAAAAATATTATCCCAATTTAAAATTTTTAAAAACTTTTTTTTAATGTTATTTTTGGGAAAAAATAGAATAATAGAGAAGGAGCTATATTATTTATATTTTTGAATAGTAATACACAGGAGTGTTCAAATCTGAATCGATAAAAAAAATCGTAAAACTGCACCGATTCAAATAAAAAATTAAAACAAATTGCTCAATTTTAGATGTTTTTGAATTTTGGATCAGTTTTATTATGGTTCGGTTTAGTTTGCGGTTTCACTTTACACAATCAAACCAAATTGCATATTGTGTAGATAATAATAATAACAATAATAATAATAATAATAATAATAATAATACCCTTAACATTTAGCAGTGCCGCACACATTTCAGTCCCCACAAACACAAATCCTAACCTAAAAAAGAAACTCTTCTCTCATATTCGTATCTCACTACTCTCATTCACTCACTTTCACCATCACACGCCTTCCGTCGCCTCTTCTTCTCAGTGATGTTGTTGCCGCCTCCTCTTTTCGACAACGCCGTTCGTCACCTCATCTTTTTGATGATGTCGCTACCACTTCCTTTTCTCATTTTTTTACTTGTTTTTATTTAATTTTATGCTGTTACGAGGGAATTTATTCTTGTTTTTGTTAAATTTTGTGTTATTCTCATTATTTCTAATAATCTGATCTTGTTGACTAAAATTTGTTAAACTTTATGTTAAATTAAGCATCCTGTTCTTATTGATTGAATTCAGTTTTTCTTTTAATCTACATATATGAATTAATTTTACTACTTGATAATATGTTTAAGTTACTGATATATATTTATTATATTTGGAGTAATAATCCAAATAGGTCTCCAAAGATTTGGCGGTCCGACAGATTTGTCCCCCAGAAAAATTAACTAGGTCCCAAGTCCCTAAGATTACTAGATATATGTCATATAGGTTCCCAAACCAGGTTGAACAGGTTAACATGATACCCTGTCTCCTACGTGGAAGTTGTAGGTGTGACGTGTCAGGTAAAGCAACACGTGTCATGCTCAGGATAGATTAGTCCCTGAACACGTGGTTGAAACGACGTCGTTTTAGGATAACGCCAAACGACGCCGTTTTGAGGGGACATATTCATCCCCACCTTTGTTCCCTAGTTCTCGAAACTTCGACTTTCTAAAATCAAATAGGTCCCAAAAATTTTGTTATAAGTCAAAAAGGTCCCTGAATTTATAGTATATATATCAAATTGGTCCCCTCGAATTAAGTAACTAGAACCATAATTGGAATCAAATCATGATGAAATTATCCAAAATATGTCAAAATATACAGTCTCAAGCACATGAAATGGCAAATCTCAAGTATAATTACAGTCAAACAATTAGAAATGGGATCATACTAATACATTGCCTTGTGGTCATGGTAACCCAAATCCAAGAAAAATTTCTATAGGTCAAAGAAACAAATCAAGTCAATGTCCATTGGGAGAAATTTTTTTACTTCTCCATTAATGTACACAAGTACCCCTTTGTTGTCTCTAACAAAACTTTCACTTCGGTGAAATACAGGTACCATGTCTTTACTCATCTAAATACCAAAAAATAAATCTCTGTCACAAGTCAACCAAGCAACCAACACAATACAACAACATTGTAATAGAATAAAAAATTCAAATACCTAAATTATTTTTGTTATTATCAAATATCTATCCGTAATCACTTCACATCTCTCACTTAAACTACAACTACAACAAACTGTCTTTGATCTACTCTAAACATACATCACGTGCACGTTCGTCATATTTCACTCTTTACTGCCAATTTAATACAGCAAAAACTAACTTAACTTATCTCGAGCATTGGCGATATGCACGACATACCACCACCAAGCAGTCCTTGTTCACACTGTCAATGCACCATTACGAACTTGGATAAACATTAATGAAAGTGAAGATTATGAAGGGTTAGGTCGTAAAATCTAGGTGAGAGTTTGGGATACTCGTAATTTTACAAAGAGAAAGGGAGATGATACGTTTTTTTATACAAGGTACCTACTGACCAATTCTAATCGTGTGACTGTAATTATACTTGAGATCTGTCATTTTATGCGATTGAGCCTACATATTTTGACATACTTTAGATAATTTCATCATGATTTGATTCTAATTATGGTTCTAGTTGCTTAATTCGAGGGGACCAATTTGATATATATACTATAAATTCAGGGACCTTTTTTACTTATAACAAAATTTTTTGGGACCTATTTGACTTTAGAAAGTCGAAATTTCGAGAACCAGGGAACAAAGGTGAGGATGAATCTGTCCCCTCAAAACGGCGTCGTTTGGCGTTGTCCCAAAATGACGTCATTTTAGCCACGTGTTCAGGGACTAATCTTTCCTGAGCGTGACATGTGTTGCTTTACCTGACACGTCACACCTACAACATCCACGTAGGAGAAATATATCGTGTTAACCGGTTTAACCTGGCTTGGGGACTTATATGGCATATATCTAGTAATCTTAGTGACCTAGGACCTAGTTAATTTTTTTGGAGGACAAATCTGTCGAACCGCCAAATCTTTGAGGACCTATTTAGGATATTAATCTTATATTTTATTGTAAAATTTGAGCCAATTTCTCAGCTAATATATAGATGAAGAAGACTCTCGTGATTAATCTAATTAGTGATAGGTGCTTCACCTCTCAATTTGAAAATTTTTATATTATATTTTTATTAAGACTTGTTATGTTATTTAATTTTAAATTGTTGAGATTTGTTTTTATGCTAAAGAATTATTCAAGATTTATTAAATTTGTTGGATTGTTGGACAAGTTTTTTGTCATAAGTGACGGGCCCAAGGCCTAAAGGAAAGGAAACCTATTGCACTACAATTCTGCTGAACTTCATCCTGCTTGCATCAACAAGATGATGATGGAACAAACATGGAGGTTGTTGTTCCCAAAATTTAATTCCCGGTTCATGTTCCTGTCCGAGTTTAGCAAGAGTATCAGCACAGAAATTCGTCTCTCTGTACATGTGTCTAACTTCAACATCTTCTATCTTCACCAAAAGCTCCTTGATAGAGCGAATGAGGGAAGAGTTACCATGGATCTTCGGTGACATCTTCTGGATCAGCGTTATAACGCACTTTGAGTCTGATTCCACCACCAGCTTCTTAATCTCCAGCTCAGATGCTAGTTTAACCTCAACATACATGCCTCAAATCTCAGCCATGGTAATGGTACAAACTCCAATGTTCATCGAGAAGCCAACATTAGTGCGACCCATCCAATCTCAAATGAGACCTCCACAAGCGCCTTTACTGCCAGGTTGGTTAACCGACCCATCCACATTCAATTTGGTCCAATTCCAATTTGGCGCCTCCCAACCAAAAAGCTCCTCTCTGGTAGGGCTTAGTAAGCTATTTCTCTTTTCCATAATTTTCATTGCGCCATTGTAATTCTATGTCAATCTTTTTATCATTTGGAGAAGTTGATTGTTTGGTAGAGTCTCGTTCCTGAAGCTGAGCTCATTCCTGCACTTCCAGGTTATGTTGCAAGCTGTGACAAAAGTTATGGGCCACGGGGTCCCATAGTTCTTTCGAGAGACTAAGGAAAGGTTAGTACTGAGCCAATCTTGGAAAGATTGATCGAAAAAAATGTCCTGTGCATCTCTGTTTACTATGCTAATCCATGCCGTACGGATGTTGGGGCAATCACATAGGACATGGAGCAAAGTCTCCTCCTCTCCGCAGCATCTTGGACAGTCGCCATCTTCCGTGAGATTTCTGAGCTTTGTCTTACTGTTGGTTAACAGAGCTTCATGTGTGAGGAGCCAACTGAAGGTTTTTAAACGCTGAGGTAATTTAATTTTTCAAAGTAATTTGTGTAAGTTGCTGTTATTTTCTTTTTTGTGAAATATACTTCATAAGCTGATTTAATTGAAAAATTGCCATCTGCTGATGGTAGCCATCCCACTGTATCTACACCAATATCTGGGTTGGGGGATTTTAAAATTTTTATATGTTCTAGGATGTCCTCAAATAGTACATGGCTAAGTTTGCCCAATTCCAACTGCCCTGAGTATTAACATAGTCACTCACATTTTCTCCAAGCTTTGCCTCGTCAAGGCTACACATGGCTAGATCTCTAAGCTTCTGAACTCCTAGGATTCAGTGATCGTCCCAAAAGGATATGCTCTTCCCATCGTCTATCCTCCAAATAAGATTTTTTTTTGGAATTTCTCCCATAACTTAGTTATTCCAATCCAGGCATTTGAGTTGCTAGCCTTCTTATTGACTTTTGGAATTGTGTTATCTCCTCCCCCATATTTTGCTCTCATCACCTGAATCCATAGGGCATCCCTTTTATGGATTAACCCCTAGGCTAACTTCATAAGAAATAATTGATTTGTCTCTTGCGCCCTTCGTATTCCTATACCACCCTCCTCTTTCATTTTGAAAATTTTCTCCCAATTTAGGAGGTGAACTTTTCTTTCTTCATCGTTACTTCTCCAAAGGAAATCCCTACAGATTTTGTCAATTTTTGCACAAACTGCCATAGAAATTTTCATAGTTTGCATGCAATAGCTAGGTATAGTTGATAGCACCGATTGGATAGGGGTGCATCTCCCTGCAAAGGATAGAAATTTCTTATTCCAATTAGAAAGCTTGGCTTGCATACGGTCAAAGATGAACTGAAAATGTTGTTGTTTGCACTTCTCATGTATTAAGGGTACTCCTAAATACTTTTCCAAATTTGCCATGAGGGTCACCCCAAGCACCTAGCTTAAATGTTGTCTGACATTGTGATTGACATTTTTTGAGAAGAAAACACAAGACTTGTTGAAATTGATTCTTTGTCCTGAGCTTTCACAAAATGTATGTAAGGTATTTTTGATCATTTGCACTTGTTCACTAGTAGCTTTAGCAAAAAGAATTAGATCATCTGCAAAACAAAGATGAGATATTTTAGGCCTATTTCTAGAAATAGTTATTGGTTCCCATTTCTTATCAGCAACAAGTTTATTAATAAGGTGAGATAAACGCTCGATACAAAGGACGAAGAGATAAGGCGAGAGGGGATCTCCCTGTCTTATTCCTCTTGTAGGAGAAAAGGCCTCAGACGGTGAACCATTCCAAAGAAGATTCATAGTAGGAGTGGATGTGCAGTAGGTAATAACATTAATGATCTCTTCTGGAATACCAACATCTTTCAAGGTCTCCACCACGAAATTCTAATTTATTCTGTCATAGGCTTTCTCTAGGTCAATCTTTATGGCCATGATCCTTTTTCCTTGACTCCTATTACGCATGGTGTGAACAACCTCCTACGCAACCAGAATATTATCCGCGCTAACTCTGCCAAAGGACAAAACTAGCTTGAGTGTTAGAAATAAGCACATGCATATATTTTTTCAGTTTAGAGGCAATAATTTTAGTAATCACTTTGTAGTAAACATTACAAACACTGATTGGTCTAAAGTGGCTAAAATTCTCTAGGGTAGAAATTTTGGGGATGATCGCAATGAACGTTATGTTCACTTTATTAATGTTTGTGGGTTGTTGAAAAATGGACTTCACCTAGGTCGTGAGGGAATCAGCAATAATATTCCAGAATTGCTGAAAAAATTTTGCTAGAATCCCATCACTGCTTGTGGCCTTCTAACTTCCCATATAAAAAATGGCAGCTCTAATTTCTTGCTGAGAAATCTCTCTGAAAATATCCATGTAATCCCCTCTAAGGAGCTTCGGGAAACAGTCAGACAATGGAAAAGTACTGTAATTCGAGTCTGTGAAATATAGGGCCTTGAAATAGCTCACGCCCCAACTCTTTAAACACTCGACATCATCAATCCATTCTCCCGCTTCATTTTTAAGGGCTGTTATTTCATTCCTTTTTCTCCCTCCATTGGCTCTCTGATAGAAATATCTGATATTTCTATTCCCAAAATAGAGGTTGTTACTCCTTGTCATCTGCTGCCAGTAAACTTCCTCCTGCATTGCAATGCCTTCATACTCCAGCCAAAGCTCTTTTTAGAGTTTGTTTAGGAAGGAATTTGGGTTAAATGTTAGGTTTTTGGTAATTCCCTCTAGCCTTGATAGAATTCGTTGTTTTTTTCTAAGGATATAACCAAAAACTTCTTTATTCCAAATTTTTGCTTCTTGTGTAAAGTTGGCAATGTTCTGAGTGAAGCTATTTCTATTATCCCAACTTTGTTTAACAAAGTTGTTGTAGTCTTCATGAAGAACCCAGGGAGCAAAGAAACGAAAATATTTGTTAACCCCCTCAAGAAGTGCCATCTGAAAGTCAAGTAAAATAGAGAGATGATCAGACTTAAGTTTAGGCAAATGCTTTACCCCTACTTCTTTAAAGTGATTAGTAAAATCAAGGTTGCTAAGATAACGATCCAGTCTTCTTTTAACATTATTTCTTTGCCAATTAAAAGGAGGCCAGAAAAATTTAAATTATTTAAACCACAATTATTTATACAACTTAAAAATCTACTAGTATCTATAGAAAGGTTAGAAGAACCCCCTGAATCCTCAAGAGAAAGAATAGAGTTGAAATCTCCTCCTAAGCACCAAGGTCCATTTGTATTATCTTCAATCATCTCCTAAAGCACTCTCTTATTTGCTGCTTGGGGACTTCCATAAATAGCAGTGAAGTAAGGATTTTCATTTTTTCACTGTACTTCTAGGTGAACCAATTGCTTATGGGTTAGGATTGGTTTAACTTTCCAGAACACTGATTTTCATAGGCATCAAAGCCAAGGTTTTTAATAATTTTTTTATCCTTTTTGCCTGATATGTGGGTCTCCAAAAGAATATAAAAGTTAGATTTATATCTAGAATTTAAATCAGAAAAAATAGTGTAAAACCCCTATGCAAAGACCCCTCTATAATTCCAAATAATTATATTCATCATAAAGGAGATTATATAAAGAAGTCACAGAAAGCAAGAATTCAGCATGAGAGAAGAAAAACTCCCTGATCCAAGATATTAGAAAAGGCTATTAAGCTTCTATATCTTGTGTAGAGTTAACCTCTATATCAGTTCCATTAGGAGGGTTGTCAGTTTGCATCAGTATCCCTGTAGTTATATCTATTGGCATATTGGTAGTTGCTACTTGTTCAGGTGGTTTGTCCTTGTAGTAGCTAACTTGATCTCCTTCTGTTGCTCCACCCATAATCCTTGATATAAGGTAGGCTGAATTAGAGTCCAAATTGTCACTAGTGGAAGTAACCTGTCCTTCTAGATGTCTGTTGTAATTCTCTTTACCGGGACTTTTGAACTGCTGCCAATGATCTTGATGATTATCATCCTTTCTTGCAATAGCAAATTGATTTTGTTGATTTGCTTCTTGGCTGATAGGTTGAAAGTGTTGCTTTTCTTTATTACTTCTGCCTGCGGCGTGGCTTGTCTGTTTTTTTTTTTTTTTTTTTGCTTTGTTCATTACTTTTGCTTTGCTCATTTTTTCTAATTTTGTGTGTATTATTTTTGGCACCTAGTTTAGGCCCTGATATAGCACTTATTTGATTGGGTTCCTCCCTGCTGTAGGGTTACATTTCCTTTTTAGTGGCTGCTATTTCATTGTTTTAACTGGATTGATTCTTTCTTTGAATAGAGATAATCTTTCCTTTCTTGGATTCCTCACCCTCCTTCTTAGTTACTTCCTCATTTAGGATTTCAAATCTGGATCCATGTCCCTTCTTTTCTTTGGCAATATTAATCTCATTAATTTTTAGATTCCTTCTTCTTTGAGTTTTCCTGACTACCATCCATGGGTCAAAGGGGCTAACCTCACTAATATGAGCACTGTCTAGTTGGATGGGTCTACTTTGTTGAGAATTACCAACGGTAGTATTAAGATTTGTATTAATTGTACCATTATTTTCTCTCCCAATTTTTTCTTTCCCTTTTTTATGGATTCTGAATATTTTGGTCTTGCCCCTGGTGGCTACAGGTGTTGCTGTTCTCCTTGTGGTGGTTCCAATCACTATTGCCGCTTTGATCGAAATTCATCCCCGTGACATACTTCTTTATTTTTGGACTGTCATCCATCTTATGCCCATATCTTTCGCAGTGGAAATAGATTCGAAGCAATCCTTCATAGACTAAATAGAATTTCTTACCTAAGGCTATAAAGGATGGCACCAGTTGCTTCCTTAAATCGATTTCCATGCAAATACGAGGGAATATACCCCTCGAGTGAATATAAGTGTTTTCATCTATTCGCAACATGGTTCCCAATATTTTTTCAACCTTCCATAAGAAATATTTATTGTAAAGTTCTACTGGAAGATTTGGAATTCTGACCCAAATCGCTACTTTCTGGACTTCCGTTTCTTGAGGCATGAACAAAGGTCTCCATCTTTGGATTAGCAGATAGTGGTCTGCTATCATCCAAGGCCCCTCAAATAAGGCGTGTGCATAGTCATTTTGATTCGAGAACCTAACCAGAAAAAATCCTCCTTCTAGATCCATGACTCGGGTTGTTTCTGACAGCCCACTGCTTGTTGATCTATCTTTCCATTGCCTGAAGGTTGATCTTTTTTCCTAGAGGTTTGACAATTAGGGTTTGTTTCCATGGTTTGCACCAGTCTTCGTATTCTTTAAGAGTAATGTCAATGTTGGATTTTGAATTGAAGGGAGCTTGATCGCAGAGATCCAAATCCAAGGATTCACTATTCGAGATATACTCTTCTGCCACCATTTTCGCTATTTCCTTTGGGTTAAGCTTTCTCAGGCCATCATCAACCAATCTGTCTCTATAGGAAATTCTTGGTGGTCGAGTCAGGATGGTTTCCGGTACTACTTCAGCATCTGAACTTTCAGCGTTTATTTCCATAGGAGTCTCCATCTTTCCATAATTCTCAGGTTGGTGGGATGTTTCCTCCATACAATCATCTGGCTGTTCAGTACCTTACATCTTGATTTTTTTTGTGCTTCTTGCCACCAAGTCTTTTTTCTCTGGGGATCTCTTTTCTGTTTCCAGGGAAGGAGTATACGTGTCCATCAGAAAATGTTCACTATTGATTATTGGACAAGTTACTTTATAATGTTTATGATATTTACATTTTATTATTATGTTAGATTATTAGACATGTTACTTAGCTTTATAATGTTTATGGGATTAGTAGTACTTTAGTAGTGTACATTTATACTATGTCAGGCAACATTAACTTTGTAAACTAAGTTATTATTTTTTATTTAAAAAAATTGTAAATCCAAACTGGTTTAAAACCATTTGTAATCGAATCGAATCGGATCAGATTTTCAAAAAAAAAATTTCATCCAATTCAAATAGCACCGCATATAAAATAAGTATTTGGATTAGATGACCTTTTTTTTCCCTAAAAACTAAATCAAATCCCATTGCAAACATCCTTAGTAATGCACAAATAATAAAAGTATTTTGCATCAATTTTCTGTTATAATAAAAATTGTATATGTATGTTAATACTATAGTTCTGTACTTCTGTTATCACCGTGTTTTTTTTCCCCAAAACTAGTATAAAAAAATAATTTTTGAAAAAATTGTATTCCACTAATATTTTTTAAAAAATTATATAACAAAATTTTAAAAATAAGTTAGTTACTCACTTTGTCATAATTGAAATACTAATTTCGGTTAACTTTTAACAATCCAAATTAAAAGTGAAGTTAATAATCAAATCAAAGATCAACTAATCATAATTTAACATATCATAAAACATAAATCATATATTAATTAAGAGAAGACTGATTAAAAATCATTTATAAAAAAAACTATCTTCACATATTTCTTATAAGAAATTCCCCTAATGAGTCCTAGTTTTTGTCTCATTTAATGTTTAATCATGGTACCAAAGCAAAATATTTACTTTAAGTTTTAAAAATATAATAATTTGATTTTTAGTGTTTTAAAATGATAGTTCCAATTCTCGAAACTAAATTACAATAACTTTTCAAGTAGTGGGATAAATAAAGTAAAAATGATACATAAAAGACATGGAATCATTTGGGCTTATATCAAAATAAAATTTAATTAAGGAAAAAAAAGCTAATTTTTTTCTCAAATGTTTAACAAAACTACATTTAAACCAGATATATATTTCATCTATTTGATGTGCCTATTTAATCCATTTTGTTTAATTGTATATATAAGATATTTTTAGTAGAGTATTTTTAAAATATCACTTTTGATACTTTTAAAAAATAAATTAATTTAGAATTAAAATTTACATTAAAATTGATTGGTGAAATGAAATCGATATCACCTTAAAAATACGATATTAGTTAATAGAAAATTAATAAAATTTTAGTACTCATATAATTATATTAATAAAATAATTAAAAAATAATATAAAATTATAATTAAACTAAAATTAAATATTAAAAAAATATTATTTTTAATTTTAAATTATTATTTATAATATATAATTTTATAGATATTTATGTGTTATTTTATGAAAACTCAAAATAAAATTAAAATTAAATCTACCATTAGCATTGAAAATGCTCTTAAAACTTGTCTCTATTACTCTCTGTAACAGAGACAACAACTCTCTCTGTCTCTTTTCAATAAGTGATAGTATCCATTCTCATCTTGGTTTGCTTTTTATATAAATATACGTATTGTAATAAATTATATTTAATAAATTAAAAAATATTTTTAAAAATATATCACATCAATTTTATTATTAAGTGTAAAAAGTAAAAACTCAATTTTTATATAATAGAATAAATTGATAATTGTGTTGTATGTATTTAAAAAGGAAATGAATTCATTTATATTTTTTTAATTTTTTTCCTTTAATTATTTTATAAAATATGATCTCTAATCAGGAATAAGATATTTTTAAGTAGGATGGAAAAAAATAAATAATAAAAAATTATTATTGACAAAACAAAAAATTAAGAGAATCTATTTCTATTTAAAAAAACTTACTATTATTAAAATATTTTTAATGACTTAAGAAAAGAGGTTGAACTAAATAAATACGGCAAATCACAATAATAAATTAAGGGGAGCAAAAATTTACACAAATTCGCCAAATTAAAATCTGCTTCGTGAATTTACCAATGCATATTTATATGTAGTTCGAACCAGCCTAATTTGAACTCTATTTCTACATAACATGCACACACTAATTCGAACTAGCTTGGCTCGAATTATACACAAACACACGCACACACTAATTCAAACCATCTGGGTTCGAATTATACACTTATTAAAAAAATTAATAATTTAAAAATAAAAAAATATATTTTATTTTATACATTAAAAAAAACTAACAAAATATTTAATTACGAGAATTCTTTAAAATATTAATGAGCTATCAATTCGAATTTCATACAATACTCTTTTGTCCATTTTTAATAGCTCATGAATATTTTTTAATAAATTTTTTTAATAAATTTATTTAAATTAAACTACAAAAAATATTTGATCCTATGCAAAATAATTTAAAAAAATTGTTTAAAAAATGTTAGGAGTACTATAAAAATTTGTAACGTTCTAATAATTTAGGTAAATACATGCATGTACTCAAATTTTAAATAAAATAATCTACATAGTCAATAATAATTTAGAAATGAAAGAAAATATTTTATTCCATATAAAATAATTAAAAAAATATTTTATTCTATACAAAATAATTTTAAAAAAATTGCTTAAAAGATGTTATGAGTACTATAAAAGTTTGTAATATTCTAGTGATTTAGGTAAATACACGATAAAAATATTTTTTCTTTAATTTCTAAATTATTATTGACTATGTAGAGTATTTCATGTCCTAAGTCATTAGGATATTACAAATTTTTATAGTACTCCTAACATTTTTTAAGCTATTTTTTTAAATTGTTTTGCATAGGATCAAATATTTTTTGTAGTATAATTTAAATAAATTTATTAAAAAATTTTATTAAAAAATATTCATGAGCTATTAAAAATAGACAAAAGAGTATTGTATGGAATTCGAATTGATAGCTCATTAATATTTTAAAGAAATCTCATAATTAAATATTTTGTTAGCTTTTTTTAATGTATAAAATAAAAAATATATTTTTTATTTTTTTAATTATTAATTTTTTAATAAGTTTATAATTCGAACCCAGATGGTTCGAATTAGTGTGTGCTTGTGTTTGTGTATAATTCGAACCAAACTGGTTTGAATTATGTAGAAATGGAGTTCGAATCAGACTGGTTCGAACTACATATAAATGTGCATTGGTGGATTTACCAAGCAGATTTTGGTTTGACAAATTTGTATAAAATTTTGTTTCCCTTAACTTATTTGAGTTTTTTACCCAAATAAATAATTTTGATAATTATAAAAATACATTTTTTTAATCCTAATATCTCTCCACATTTACTCTCGTCTAGGTTAAAAAAACACTTTTTCAAAACTAAATTCCACTAGTAGTACATCTTTCAAGTATATTTGTTTCTCCCATCACATTTAATTTTAGAGTTTTATTTTCTAATTTTTTTATGGTTAATTATGGACAAAGTAAAGAGCTAAATGTTTAACTATTCTTAAATTAAAATAATAAAATTCATATACAATAAAAATTACAAATTTAATAATAATAAAATTTTCATTTTTTTACTTTACCAATTTTTTACTATATATCCTCTCAAGATTTTTTCGCCCAGCATCAAACCAAAAATTTCAAGTGCATTTTTTTCTGTTTAGATTAATTTTAGAGCATTATTTTTTATTGTTTATAGTCAATTATGAGTTTTATTTTAATTCTAAAATTTTTTTAGTTATATGTAATTGCAATAAAAATGTCTTGTCTTTGTATAATTATGAATATAGTTTAAAAGCTTTTTAAGAATAAAAAATCATACAAATTTTATTTTTTAATATGTCTTTTATGTTACTTAATTAAAAAATTATTTTTTTATTCAAATAAAATTACAAATACTTTTAATATTAAAAAAAATTAAGTATGATCTAAATGTTAAATAACTTTTTAAATAATTTTAAAAAATATTGTTTTTCCCAATATCCAATTGGGAAGTGATTCTTCCCTTCTCTTTTTTAGGTCAGAGATTCTTCCCTTTTCTGTTTTCAACGCAATTTCAAATCCGGAGTGATTTGCTATATAAATTGCGAAAAGCACAGCATTCGATTTCAATTTCCAAGCCTGGATAAGAAGAAGAAGCAGAAGCACACAGGGAGCAAACCAAAACAGCAATCGACGATGGAGAAGAAGAAGAAGAAGCAACAGCTGAATGAGAATCACAAGAGCAAGAGCATTGACGACATTCTCCCTCTTGAGCTGATTCACAGAATCCTAGTGAGGGTTCCGCTCAAACATCTCGGTCGCCTCAAGTGTGTTTCGAAGCTTTGGAACGCTCTCATTTCCGATCCCGACTTTGCGAAATCGCATGTTCACCTCTCTGCCGCACCCACCCATGTATGCCTCTTCATAAATGAAGACTCCCAGGCTTGCTTCGTTGACATTGACGCAGTATTTCACCGCCACAAGCGTGCTACTGCAGTAAAAGAGGTATCTCTCCCTTTCAAGACGAACACACCTTTTGATTTTGAAGTTATGTGCTCCTGCAGAGGGCTTGTTCTCTTACACCGAGCCCCGCATTTTTTTATCGTATGGAACCCACTAATTGGATCCAGCAAAAGAGTTTCCTACTCTCACATTGTTTCTCGTAGTGGTCGCAAGAACTTTGTTTCCCGGTAGTGCGTATTTGTATGGATTTGGTTATGATGTTTCACAGGATGACTACTTAGTTGTTGTAGCTTCTCAGGATAAGAATGGCCAAGAGCACTTTGATTGCTTGTCTTTGAGAACCAATTCATGGACTAATCTTGATTTTGCACTCTCCAAACCCTTGGGTAGGAGGAACTGGCAATCTCGTGGGTTCTTCTTGAATGGCGCTATTCATTGGTCATCCTGCACTCGTAGAGGTAGAGATTATAGTATTCTTATATTTGATTTGAAGGAAAGAAGTTTCTCAACCATATCTATGCCTGAACAAGTGATGGGTTATCTCAATACCATTTTTCTCGCCGTACTAGGAGGGTGCCTGGCCTTGTATTCTTATGAATTAAGTATAATTACCATATGGATGATGAAAGAATATAAAGTGCATTCATCTTGGATTTTCTATCAGATTTTTAGTGGACTGTCTCGGCCTCTATGCTTATCCAATGGTAGTGACATTGTTATACTACAGTATTCTCCGGTATCTAACTTATGGTTTGCCAAATATGATGTCAGACGAGAACTCCAATTCCAACGTCTTGAGTATCGTCATCCGGAACAATTTGTAGGTCGTTCTAGTCGGTACATTGTATACACAGAGAGTCTCGTGCCAGTCCCTAGTGAGATTAAGGATAAGAAGAAGAAAATGGTATGTAACTATTCTCCTAAGGATTGCACTATGTTATTCCTCATAGTTTTCATTGCTTTGTGATTAATT
The DNA here is from genome assembly GCF_003086295.3 of Arachis hypogaea. Taxonomy (NCBI): domain Eukaryota; kingdom Viridiplantae; phylum Streptophyta; class Magnoliopsida; order Fabales; family Fabaceae; genus Arachis; species Arachis hypogaea. The sequence continues at coordinate 1,729,391 of NC_092045.1, forward strand.
AAAAATACCTAGCAAGATGCATTATGCATCAAGTTGCAATCAGATGCGGCATTTGGCTGTTTGAATTTATCAATGCTTATGGAATAATTGATCACTGTCTTGTCTTGCTTCCTGAAGCCTATTCTTGTGGTGAGGGGTTTTAAGCTATTTCTTTTTTCATGTCTAATGCCGTGCTTCTCTTTTCTATAGGCCATCAGAATCACAAGATCGATGTCAAACAAGAAAAGAGAACGACTCAACAGAGACACTTAATTATGTTGTAAATAAAGTGTTGGCAAGTTCAGCTGGAAGAAGCTTCTAGAGAACTTTGTTTAATTTTGCTTTTGCATTAAAGTATGATTTCCCTTCCAACTATGAATGTGAAAAATTGGAACATTTGAAAGTGCAGATAGAGTTTCCTCTAATGAAATCCAATCTCTTATATTTTCTGCTTGATCTTTATTCAATATTGCCTTGGTTGAGTTACCATAATCTCACACATCAGAATGAGAGATTTAACATGTAAACTGATTGTTAATTTGTCAATTCAGTTTGGTCTTTAGTAGTAAGTATTTCAGTATCTTGTTTGTTGGGATTACAGCTGGGATATTTGTGCTTGCCACTTGAATTGAATTCTTCACTGTTCATAGAGCATGTGCTTCTAGGTCTTTCTTTCACCGTAGGTTAATTGAACCACCTTAAATTTCCTATTTTCAACTTCTTGTAGCATGTTGATATAATTGCTATAATGGTGTAAATTTTACATTTTCATGTATGGCTTTCAACTTTATTTTATTCAGGTACTTCCTAGTTTATTTGTTGGTTGAGATATGTGCTTGATTACCTTATTAGGAAACAGAAGAGACATGCATGCTAAAACAGAACAGGCTTTTATTATTTGTGTGTACACATTAAGTATATCATATGTCTGAATCACATGAGATCCCAATTTTGGGGTTAGTAAATGATCCTTTTAGTAAACCTTTGGCAACCCATTTATATGCTGCTTCAGTTAAGTGTACACCATCCCAAGTTATGAACTGGGATGGATCATTACAACTAATCAACCCCGGCTCACCACAGTGCTTCGCCGGTGGATTGTGATTGTTTGCATTCTCAAGTGGACAGCAAGAATATAGAATCGATTTTGTGAATCCTGATATCACAAACAAACCGCAACTTATGAGGAATAATAGAATCATATGTGATATGTGATTGTTCACAGATGATATATCATTCAAGAAATTATGCAGAAAAAAGAAGAGTTAAGTACCAAATTGTGTTGGAGATTGATATAATTGCAGGGAAGCATGGTAATAATCTGCATAGATGATATTAACACCGGGGCGAAGCTCTCGAAGCCGATTTAGTTCAGCAAGAAGTTGGTTGTTATAGTAGTCAGCAAAATTGTTATAGGACTTCAAACATCCAGCTTCATCATAATCCTCCACATCAGTACTGGAGTGATTTCTCAAATAGACAAAGCTGCATCCGAGAGCGAAGTTTCCGGGAACCACGAGAGTTTGAGCCCCCAAATCAATCAATTTCTGACCAAGGTTCAGTTATATATGGATTATGATTCAAAATAATTCTTAAATGCTGGCTTCATAAGATACTCTCAGATTTTATATAATTATCTTAAATGCTTGCTTCATAAGATATTCAAATGTATTAATGCTTCCAAAACTCTTACATTGATGGCCCAAGAGATTTTATTAATCACAAGTGGTACATATGTGGTGGCTTCTTCTATAGGCCTGCCTAGATAGAAAAGATAGTTGAAATCATTTCCACCAATCTCACCAACAAGAAACAAAGAGCTCCCAAAAACTTGTTTACACCCTGCAAAATTAGAGGACTATCCCATAAGTTTCAATTGGAGCATTATTGCAGCTTGCATGTGCCCAATTGAAAAGAAGAACTGGAAGATTACCTGAAGAAGAGTTACAGATAGAAGGAAGCAAGTCCATGAACCAATCAAACTGGACCCCCAGAGAATAGTTGGTGGGAACAAGAACGTCATAGAGACCCTTCTCCGCAAAGAAGCTCATATCCAAAGCAGTGGCACCTCCAACTGCAAAGTTCACTCCCTCCAATGAGTTCCAATCTTTTATCTTCCCTTTCTTGATTCCCAGGTAAGGTTTTAGCAATGGAACCCCAATCTGCTCAGCTGCAAACACAAAGAAGAACATAAGAACAAGAGAGAGAGAAGGGACGACGGTTATGTTATTAGTTATTACCAAGGAAATCGATGATAAGACGGCCATCAGAAAATCTTCCAGTGGGAAAATGAAAGAAGGTGTCTCCATATGGAGGGTTCAAAACCAGATATGTGGAGGGTGATATGTCTTCAGTGTCATAGTATAAGTTTCCGGTGTCAGCAATGGAATCTCCGAAGCTGTATATTGCACTATAGCACCGGCTTGAAGCAGTAGAGGATAATACCGTGCGCGTATGAATAAGAGCTGCTACTGATAGAAACCAAACCAAAGAAGAAGAAGCAGCAGCCGCCTTAGCCATGCGCATTCTGCTATCTAATTCTGAAGGTAAAGTTCTTACATTATATTTCTATTTTCTTTATTCGGATTATTCTAAACTCAGGAAGCACCGAAGCACGTTGGTAGTTGGTACGACTAACACGATATATTCTAATAATTTTTGTCTACCACCAACTCCCGAGTCCGCACCCTTCACACGCTAAACATAATGGAAATATATTTTCTCAATGTTTGGTTGAAAAGAAAGAAAAGAAAGGAAAGAAATTGAGTAGATTTTTATTTTCTATAGATGTGTTTGGTTGGAAGGAAAATAAGAAGGAAAGAAATGTTATAAAAAGATAATTTTATTCTTATATTATAATATATATTGAAAAAAGTAAAGGGGTAGTATTGGAAATAGAAAGAGAAACATTAGTTTTCTCTTCATTTTCTTTCTAATATTGGAGAGAAAAAAAATTGGTGGGTCCCACCAATTTTTTTTCCATCTATTTTCTTTTCTTTCAATTTTCCCCTTCAACCAAACAATAAAAAATAATCATTTTCCTTCCCATTTTTTTTTCTCCCTTTTCTTTCCTTCTATTTTCCACTCAAACAAACATATAAGAAAATGTTTCTTAATAATTTTAATAGGATTAACCTGTTGACATTTTGATATTATTAAAACTAAACAAAGCTTAAACAGCAAAAGCATGATTGGATTGGAATGGTGAAGAGAGCAAAGCACACAAATGACACATGGGTTTGTAATACACTAATAAGTTTCAATCTTCCACTTGTGCACCCCATTTTCCAACCAATAAAAAACAAACAAGAGTCATTAACTCACTTCTTCCTCGTGAATTGCCAACTGCTACAAGGCTACAACCCTCTATGCATGGATGCCGTGGTCAAAGGTAGTTGGTGGTGACCAGATGTTTTCAGTGGCCAGCCGCACTACAATCGCCTTTTTTTTTTTTTGGACATCAGAACAATGACTTTCGGTTAAAGGCTATATTATTAATTCGACTCGTTACCCATGAGGCCCAATTTTCATATACAGCTTATTTATATTTTTTATTTTTAAAATTTATTTTATATTAATTTTAAAATATAAATATCAATAAAAAATATTTTGTATTTGAATTTAAAAAAAGTCAAAAAATCAAAATAAATAAGTGTTTTAATTCAAATTCTAATTAATTGACATTTTTACATATTTATAAATATATTCAAATTTTGTATTTTAATTTAAATAAATCACTTGTGCAGGGATATTTTTAGTGGCAAATTGACAACACTACTGTACGTTAGTTGATATCAACATGTGAAATTCTTTTAGAACAACTCTAATGGTATAATGGTATAAAAGTGAAGGCCCTTCTCCGAAGCATTGGAGAGAGAAGGAATTAAGTTTCTTTCACGTGGACTAAGAAGAAAAGTCTCTTCTCAAAGAAACTTTTGCATTCTAATAAAATTTTGACACCTGACAAATAATTAAAAAAATAAATTAAAATATATAATATATATTAAAATAATAATTAAATTATATTAAATAATTATATTTTTATTTAATTAAATATTTATATTAATAAATTAAATATGATTTAATTATTTAATATAATTATTTAAATAATAATTAATTAAATAATTAAATCATATTAAATTTATTAATAATTATAATAATTAATTATCTTAAATAATTATATCTTTATTTAATTAATAATTTATATTAATTATTTAAATCATAATTAATATAAATAATTATACTAAATTAATATTAAATATTATTTATATTGTTATATTAAATTATAATTAATTAAATTTATTTACATAAAAAAAGATTTGATTGAATACATATGTCAATTTCATAATATTTATTATCAACTATAGATTTTTATTATATTTTTTTATATTAAGTAATTTTATAAATTAGTTTAATTTCAAATTATATATTGTGTATTATTGTTATATATGAAGTTATTAATTTTTTAATATTAATATTTTTTAATAGTAAATTATTTTTAAATTTATAAATTTTAATAATATTATTATAAAAAAATAATAACTATATTAATTTTAATTAATTAATTAATTAAGTGAGGTCACAATAGAAACTAAAATTAATTTCTCTTAATAGAAAAAAAATACTTTAAATTTTTATTTACTAATTATAACGCAAAAATTAATATAAAATTATTTTTTATAATATGTGAAACATAAATAAATAGAAATTTGAATGAATCTTTTACGGGAGATGATCTTAAAACCTCCACGAAAAGGAGTTGGTTGAGATATGTGCTTGATTACCTTATTACAAAACAGAACAATCATACATGCTAAAACAGAATAGACTTTTGTTGTTTTTGTGTACACATTAAGTATATCATGTGTCTGAGTCACATGAGATCCTATTAGTAAATGATCTTTCTAGTAAACCCTTAGCAATTCATTTATACGCAAATTAATAGTCAAATTAGTTTTTAAAAAATAAAATATTTTTAAATTTGTTTTTAAAAATTTTTTTAATTAAATTGGTCCTTTAAAAATTATAAATTAATCATATATATTTTTTATTTTTTTATTCACAATTTTTGTCAACAATTGATAATATAAAATACTAATTGATAGCATATATAACATATAACATATTTAGTTAGACATTGACTAAATATGTTTAAAAATAATCTATCAAATTTAGTTAATATATCATATTAAGAATAGAATTTTTGTAATTGAAAAAAATGACTAAATTAATAAATTTTTATAAATATATTTGGTCAATATCTAATTAGACATATCAGATATTATATATGTTATCAATTAACGTTTTATAATATTAATCTTTAAAAAAAATTGTTGATGGAGTGAATAGAAAACAAATATACTTAATTTGTAATATCTAAAAGACTAATTTAATTAAAAAGTATTTTAGAAAAAATTAAAAATATCTTATTTCTGAAGGAGTAATTTAACTATTAACCCATTTATATGCTACTTCGGTTAAGTGTACATCCCAAGATATGTACTGGTTTCAACTAACAGGCAATTTGTGTGCAATTCTTTTATTTTTTTAAGTTTTGCTGAACACTTTATTTTCCACCAAATTAATTATCATTTTATAAATATTTCTCATATTTAATTTACTAGAAGTGGACCATAATTCACCCCTTTTTTATGGCAACCATACAAACACTGGCTGGTTACTTAGATCTGTCCATGGGCATGGACCTTTCTATCTGCATTATTGGCACGTGGCAAGTATGAAATTCAAATACAATTAACAATTCTCAACTATTAATCTAACGGATTAATAGTCAAATTAATTCTTAAAAAATAAGATATCTTTTTAAATTTATTTTTAAAAGATTTTTTTAATTAAATTTATCATTTAAAAATTACGAATTAATCATATTTATCTTTCAGTCACTTCATTAATAATTTTCTTCAAATATTAATGTTGTAAAACGTTAATTAATAACATATATAATACCTCATATATTTAATTAGATATTGACTAAATATATTTATGAAAATTTATTAATTTAGTCATTTTCTCCTATTACAAAAATTCTATTCCTAAAATAACCTAATGACAAAATTTATTATATTTTTGTAAACATATTTAGTCAACGTCTAATTAAACATGTTATATATCATGTATGCTATCAGTTAGCATTTTACATCATCAATTATTGACGAAAATTGTGAATGGAAAAAATGAAGGACATATACGATTAATTCGTAATTTTTAAAAGAGTAATTTGATTGAAAAAATATTTTAGGGGCGAATTTGAAAAATACTTTATCTTTTAGAGACTAATTTGACTATTAATCCACTATCTACTAAGTTAACTTTATCTGAATTTTTATCTTTGAAGACCCACGTATAATTATATTCACGTATGATGGTTTTACAGTGGCTAAGAGAAGGGGGTTGAATCTTAACCCCTTTTTCATTTAATAACACTTGCAGGTCTTTGAAATAACTTCTGGAGACTTTTTGATTTTTCTCTCGTACCCAGTCACGAGACTTTTTCTTTTTATATCGTAACCCGGCACGAGATATTTTTCAGTTTTATCTCCTGTGCAGCAGAAACAGAAATGGAGTAGAAGAGAGAGAATTACACCAAGATATATCCTGGTTCGGCTGCTAAGTGCAATGCAGCCTACATCCAGTCTCCATCACAACAATGATGGAATTTCACTATAATCATCTTTGATTACATATACCAATTCTCTCTAGAAACTACCCTTCCTATCCGGAACAAATGCAAAATCTAAACCCAATCCTGAACTTGACTTGGTCACTGCCAAGCTTTCAACTGTAAAGTGCTAACCCAACTTATAAGGAAATTTTCACAGAATCATGATACACAACACAGATGTACAAAGGACCTCTAAGGATATCTATGGCTTTTTCTTTTAATTTTGCACTCTCTGCCTTTTTCCACTCTATGGCTTTTTCATACAAACCTCACTGTTTGCCTTTTTCCATGAGACTAAAGACAGATAAAATTAAACAGAAAAATACAAAACAAAATACATTGAAGGAGAAGAATTTCTGTTAGCTTAGGTAGCTATGAGAATCATGTGCTTTGCACTCTCACTCCTTGCTTCAAGCCCTGGCTATTCTCCCTTATTTATATAGGGGGAAGTCTCCACGGTTGAAACCAAATAAACCAAGCTAAACTTCTTCTTCATCAAAAAAACCAGTTCGGTCAGAGAGAGAGGAGAGGAAACCAAATGCTTTAACCAATATTCAATTACCTCTGTATCTTCCCTTTACACCAAGTTTCATCAGTCCGAGCCATCCCTCCTTGCTTGCACTCCAAGAATGACTCCCTAGCCCTTGATGCTTCTTGATGCATGACAGCTCCTCCTGCTCCACTTTTGCTACCTCCTTCACGTAGCCACCTTAGCTACCTTCTGTGATGAGAAAACCCAAAAGCAGAGACGAACCATCCCTCTAAAATCTTCTTTCTCTGACCGAGATCTTATTCTTTCATTTTTGGTATGGAGAGGTTGAGCTTACTTCACCAAATCTTACCTCCTTTGGTGAAGATCTCAGCCACAGCATATTTTTTGTTTTCTTTTTTCTTGCCATCATTACAATGGTCTTTTTACTGGCTCCTTCTTCTTCTTGTTGGTAGCTTGCTAATGCTTCCATGTTTCCTTATGAAAATAACCGAGAGAGAGAGAGAGAAAAGAGTAGAAAAAGAAAAGATAATGCAATGGGTATAATGAGTGTTATCAAAAAAAATTAATTAAGATTAACTCTCCATGCTTCTTGTGTAGTAGTGTGTAAGCTACACTTAGTGCCATCAAATCACTTTGACACTTTTCTCTTTCATGTTTCTAAGATCTGCATTAACTTCACTTAATAAAATTTGAATTCCACCACAAGATGAAAAAAGAAATCCATTGAAAGCATGCAGCTATGAATCAATGAATTGGGTTTCATTACTTTAAAAGAGTAACTTAACCATAGTACCCCAATTCTATTTTTCTTTCGAACCAAGCCTTTTAATTTTGCATCAAAATTTTATTTTGGCCTTGTTTGTACTTATTCTGGCCCAATTAACATAATTATAATTCAGCCACTTAATATATCAAAAGTGCACAAGGCTGAAAACATTTTCTTAACACAATTGGACTTGTTTACCAACATATATATGACCTGCACAACAAAATTATCAATCAATATATATTAATTAAAATCAAATTGATATTTTGTAATTTTAATTAAATTAATAATGTTTGTTCATCATCAAATTAAATTAGAGTTTTTTAAATTCATCAATCTCCCTCTTGATGACAAACATTATTTAAAAATTGAAATGGAAAAAAAATCAAGGATTAGAGTAACTCCCTTTAAATACTTGGATTCTTTCCTTTCCAATTGTTACATGGCTCCCCCTTAATGTCTGCTATTTTACCAAGGAAAGCTTTATACCTGTAACAATTTTTATCAAGTCTAAGGCAGCAATATTATTCAACATATTACATGTAGGATGTTGAATGGCTTGAATTATGAGCAGAATTGGAGTGATAAGCAAAACTCATTTGTTATATCATAAATTGATTTTCTGCTCAAACTCACACAAAGCAATTGAGTATATATCAACCAAAAATATTTTTGATGTTTTAAGAAATTATTGTTCAAGTTATTTGAAAATATTTTCCAGCCAACATATCAGAATAAAATTATCATAGCAAGAAAAATATTTTTAATCAAGCATGATCATCTCAAAACACAGCAACTATCAGAATTTATTTACATCTCAAAGCTTAAAGAAACTGCCAAAAAATTATTAAACCATAAGGAAGCAATCATAACAAAATAAATCAAGTGCATCAAACAAATTATCAACCAAATCACTACCACAAATAATTGAAACATGAAACAAGGGTGATCATGAATCATTAAAAGATTTCATTCCCTGTTAATTTCAATTTTTTTAGCCATTTCTCCCTCCTTTTTTTCATCAAAGGGGCTCACCTGCAAAAAATAACATTGGCAACAAAATATCCCAAAATATAACCAACATCCAAAGTAACCAAGTGTTTAACAGAGTATCACAAAAGGTACCAAAATAGCTAACAAAAGTTCAAAAAGAACCAAATGAAACCAGAATCCAGAAAACATATTAATCATCCGAGAGATTGTATTCCGATTCAGAGTGAGCATTCTTGTCACCAGCCCTCATCTCACCTTCAAAGTTTTGAAGCATCAAGCCTACTTGTTCTTGGTATTTGGTCTAAGCCTTTTCATTTTCAAAGGCTAGTTTTCGAGTAGCCCTCCAAGATCATGATTAAGGCAACTTTAAACAGAAAACGGGCCAGACAAAGATCAAATAGATTTTTGGGGCCCAAGATATTTAATGCAAGTGCTGTCTCCCTTGTCTCATGGCCCATTTATCACAGCTCAAAATTTGTCTTCTGTTTTTTTACGAGACAAAAACACACAGAATCAGAAAATTCACAAGTTATTGATAGAATATAATTCTATCATTTCCAAATTACTTCTCAAAGTACAGAATCTGTCTTCACACAAGGGTTTAGTGAAAATATCCGCAAGTTGATCTTCGAATTTTACAAATTAAATATCAATAGTTTCCTTTTGCACATGTTCTCTAATGAAATGATATTTTATTTCAATGTGCTTTGTTCTTGAGTGCAAAACATGATTTTTTGAAATATTTATGGCACTCATATTGTCACAAAACAAGGGTATACTATTGATCTTTAATTTGTAATCCTCTAATTGAGTTTTTAACCATATTAATTGTGAACAACAAGCAGAGGCAGAGATATATTCAGCTTCGGCTGTGGATAGAGCTACTGTGGCTTGTTTCTTGCTTGATCACATGTTGAGTGAGCTTCCAAGGAAGCAACACATGCCCGATGTGCTTCTTCTATCCACCCGATCTCCCGCATAATCTGCATCACAAAATCCTACAGCACAAAACTCATCAGGTTTTGGATACCATAAGCCATAATCACTAGTTCCCTTAATGTATCTAATGATGCGCTTAACGGCTAAAAAATGGGATTCTTTTGCGTGAGATTGAAAACTTGAACATACACCCACACTTTGAATAATATTCGGTCTAGAGGAGGTAAGGTACATGAGTGAACCTATCATTCCTCTATACCTTGTTTCATCCACATCTTTTCCATTATCATCTTTTTCAAGTTTAGTGTTAGGATGCATTGGTGTTCCTATTGGTTTAGAATTTTCTAGGCCAAATTTCTTGATTAGTTATAGTGCATACTTTCCTTGGTGAATAAAGGTGCCACTAGGAGTTTGTTTAATTTAGAGAACAAGAAAAAAAGTTAGCTCTCCCATTAAACTCATTTCAAACTCACTAGTCATGAGTTTTCCAAACTCTTCACACAAGGACTCATTGGCCGATCTAAACACAATGTCATCCACATAAAACTTGAACTAAGAGAATATCATCATTAGATGCTTTAATAAATAAAGTAGTATCCGTGGTACCCCTTTGAAATTGATTTTCCAACAAGGCACTAAGCCTTTCATACCAAACTCTTGGAACTTGTCTAAGTCCATTAAGAGCCTTAGAGAGTTTGAAAACATGGTTTGGAAATTTTTTATCTTCAAAATCGGGGGGTTGTGCCACATACACTTCTCTATCATAAAGCCATTAAGGAAAGTACATTTAACATCCATTTGAAACATTTTGAAACCCTTATGGGCAGCATAGGCAAGAAGCAACCTAATTGCTTCCATTCTAGCTACCGAAGCAAAAGACTCATCAAAATCTATACCTTCTTCTTGATCGTAACCTTGGGCCACTAATCTAGCCCTGTTACAAACAACTTTTCCATCCTCACCAAGTTTATTTTTAAAAACCCACTTAGTACCCGTGACTTTCTTACCATCCGGATGAGGTACTAGTGTCCAAACCTCATTTTTGTCAAATTGAGCAAACTCTTCTTGCATAGATTTGACCCATGATGGATCTTCAAGAGCTTGTTTTACATTGTTGGGCTCTATTTATGACAAGAGGGCAAAATTGCTAGGTTCGGATTGCCTTTTTGTTGAGGATCTTGTTGTTACACCTTGAGAGGGATCACCAATGATAAAGCCATGAGGATAACCCCTCATGGACTTCCATTCTCTTGGCTTTCAGAGTGGTGTTGAGCTTTGATGAGCTTCTGTGGGTTACTCTGTTCCAGATTCTCTTGCTAGCTCAGGAGACAAAATGGAAATGTCTTCTCCATTCTGACGAGACAAAACTAGACGGACAGATTCTTCATTTTGAACAGACTTGGAATTTTCTTCATTGGTTTCTTTATTGACAACATCTTCATAATCTGAATCATTATCTATCACAGCACTCAGAATTGAATTAGAATCACAAAATGATACATGTATGGATTCCTCTATGGTTCTATGCTCTTTGAGGTAAATTCTATAAGCTTTGCTAGTGGTGGAGTATCCAACAAACATTCCCTCATATGATTTTGGATCAAATTTACCAAGATTTTCTTTGTTATTAAGCGCAAAACATTTGCATCCAAAAACATGACAATACTTAAGATTAGGAGGGTTCCTTTCCATAGCTCATAAGGAGTTTTCTTCAACCCTTTTCTAATTATGGTCCTATTCAAAATATAACAAGCTGTATTCACAGCTTCAGCCCATAGAAATTTTGAAACCTCATTTTCACACAACATAGCCCAAGTCATCTCTTAAAGGCTTCTATTCCTTCTTTCAACAACCCCATTTTGTTGAGGTTTTCTAGGGCATGAAAAATTATGAGCAATTCCAAAATCATCACAGAATTTTTCAAAGTTTTGGTTTTCAAATTCCTTTCCGTGATCACTTCTCAAATGGGCAACTTTTAAATCTTTTTCATTTTGAATTCTTTTGCAAAGGGTTGAAAAGGCATGAAAAGCATCATTTTTATGAGTAAGAAAAAGTACCCAACCGAATATAAAGTAATCATCCATCACCACTAAGCCATAGTGTTTTCCTCCTAAACTTTGAGTTCTTGTTGGTCCAAATAGGTCAATGTGTAACATCTCTAATGGCCTCTTGGTTGAAATTCCATCTTTTGCTTTAAAAGAGGATTTTACTTGTTTACCTAATTGACAAGCATCACAAGTAAGATCCTTATCAAATTTAATATTTGGAATTTCTCTTACCAAATTTTTCTTAACTAGTTTAGAAATTTGGTACATGCTAGTATGACCCAATTTCTTATGCCATAGCCATTTTTCTGATTCAAGAGAGGTAAAACATGTTATTTTTTTATCCTTTAAATCCTCAAGAGTTAATTCATACATATTATTACACCTTTTAGCCTCAAACAAAATATCTCTAGATTTTTCACATACAACCAAACACACAAACTTTCTAAAAACAACTTCAAAGCCAAGATCATACAATTGGCTAACACTAAGTAAATTATGTTTCAGACCATCAACAAGAAGAACATTATTTATACAAGAAGAAAAACTTTTACCAACTTTTCTAATGGCCACTATTTTTCTTTTACCATCATCACCAAAAGTGACAAACCCTCTATCATATTCATCAAGCTTTATGAAGAAGGTTGCCTTTCTTGTCATATGCCTAGAACATCCACTGTCCATATTACCACATATTGTCTTTCCGCTTGGATACTAGACAAACCTACAAAATGAGCTCAAGTGACCTTAGGTATCCAAATCTTCTTGGATCCTTTCATGTTAAACCATCTCCTATGTCTCAAGCCATTGTAGTCAAAAACAACTTTGTAAATTTTGTCTCCAATCATTCTTTCACCAAAAAAATATTGAATGGGAAAGTGGTCATTTCGGTTGCATAGTCTACAAAACTTTGGAGTTGCTGTTTTGTTACAACTTGTTGGGTTTTGAAGCCTTGTATCATTTGAAGATGAGGCTATGTTTTTAAAATAAGATTTTTCAACAGATTTGAAATTCTTGTGAAACCCCAAGCTAGCTTTATCATACAATGATTTTTGACTAGCTAAGATTTGATTTAAATTTTCAGAACTTTGAGTAAACTTGGCTAAGTCATTTTCAAGATTTTCAATCTTTTTCAGAAACTCTTCATTTTCTTTAAAACAGTTTACATATGCAACAACAGAATGGTCACTTTCACAGCTTCTAAGTTGGGCTTTTAACTGCTTATTTTCTTCAACAAGATCACAAGCAGTTTCGGCCTCCCTTAGCTTATCCTTGAGAAAACCATTTTCAGCTTTTAAGATGGTAATTTGTTACTCAAGATCTTGGTTTTCAAGCAGAAAACATCTAATTTTTTCAGAAAGGTGGTCTATCATAAGATGGAGATCTTCAGTGTCAGGGTTGTGAAAGATTACCTTATCAATGTGATCTGCCATGAGACATGGTTATGACTTGGTTTCGGATTCTTCATCATCATCTGAGTCATTTTCCAAGTCCTCCCATGAAGCCATCAGTCCCTTTTTCTTTCCTCTCTTTGGCTTCTCTTCCTTCTTCAATTTAGGACAATCAGATTTAAAATGCCCAGTCTCTTTGCAGTTGTAACATGTTACATTGCTGAAATCTTTCTTTTATTTTCTTGAGCTGCTTCCCTTGCCTCTTTCCTTGAACTTCACCATTTTCCTGAATTTTTCGGGAAACAACACAAATTCATTTTCAGAGGAATTATTATTGGATTCATCATCCAGGGGGTTAGTAACAGATGTAAAAGTAATTCTTTTTTTTTAATCTTTTTTCAAATAAGTGTTTTCAAAAGCAAGTAGGTTTCCTCTCAAGTCATCATATGTCATGAAATCTAAACTACTGCTCTCAGAAATGATTAATGCTTTAGTTTCTCACTCTTTAGTGAGACATCTCAAAACTCTTCTCACAAGCACAGAATCAGGATACGTAATTCCCATAGCATCTAAGCCAACAATAATGATGTTGAATCTTTCGAACTGTTCATCAATAGATTCTCCTTCCTTCATTGCAAACATTTCATACTCTCTGTTTAACATGTCTATCCGAGTCTTCTTCACTATGGTGGTTCCTTCATGTGTGATTTGAAGTTTGTCCAAAATTTTCTTTGCCATTGTGCATCGTGATACCCGTTGATATTCCTCGAAGATGATAGCATAGTTGAGCAAGTTGACAGCCTTGGCATTGAGCTCCACCTTCTTTCTGTCTTCTTCGGTCCAGTTGCTTTAGGTTTGAGAGAGATTACTCCTTCGGCACTTGTGGTGGTTGAAAATTGAGGACTCTCCAGAATAATTTTTCAAAGTCTGTAGTCCACTCCTTGCACAAAAATCTTCATTCTCTCCTTTCAATAGGTGTAATTTTTCCCATTGAAAAGAGGAGGTCTGTTGCTTGACTGTCCTTCTGTCAGGTTATAGGACACCAGATTAGAGCGACTATTTTCTGCCATCTGGATCTTTTTCTCCAAGTTGCAAAGCTTGATCTCTTTGAGACCAAGCTCTGATACCAATTGATGGTTTTACAGTGGCTAAGAGAAGAGGGGGTTGAATCTTAGCCCCTTTTTTACTTAATAACACTTGCTGGTCTTTGAAACAACTTCTGGATAGACTTTTTTATTTTTGTCTCGTATCCAACCACGAAACTTTTTCTTTTTATCTTGGAACACGGCACGATATATTTTTTAGTTTTATTTTCTGTGCAGCAGAAACAGAAATGGAGTAGAAGAGAGAGAATTACACCAAGATATATCCTGATTCAGCTGCTAAGTGCAATGCAGCCTACATCCAGTCTCCATCACAACAATGATGGAATTTCACTATAATCATATTTGATTACATACACCAATTCTCCCTAGGAACTACCCTTCCTATCCGGGACAAGTCCAGAATATAAACCCAATCCTGAACTTGACTTGGTCACTGCCAAGCTTTCAACTGTAAAGTGCTAACCCAACTTACAAGGGGATTCCCACAGAATCATGATACACAACACAGATGTACAAAGGACCTCTAAGGACTTCTATGGCTTTTTCTTTTAATTTTGCACTGTCTGCCTGTTTTCGCTCTATGACTTTTTCATACTAGCCTCATTGTTTGCCTTTTTCCATGAGACTCAAGACAGACAAAATTAAATAGAAAAATACAAAACAGAATACATTGAAGGAGAAGAACTTCTGTTAGCTTAGGTAGCTCTGAGAACCCTGTGCTTTGCACTCTCACTCCTTGCTTCAAACCCTGGCTGTTCTCCCTTATTTATATAGGGGGAAGCCTCCACGATTGAAACCAAATAAACCAAGCTAAACTTCTTCTTCTTCAAGAAAAACTGGTTCGACCAGAAAGAGAGGAGAGGAAACCGAATGCTTTAACCAACATGCAATTACCTCTGTATCTTCCCTTTACACCAAGCTTCATCAATCCAAGCCATCCCTCCTTGCTTGCACTCCAAGAAGGACTCCCTAGCCCTTGATGCTTCTTGATGCATGACAGCTCCTCCTGCTCCACTTTTGCTACCTCCTTCACGTAGCCACCCTAGCTACCTTCTGTGATGAGTGAACCTAAAAGCAGAGACGAGCCATCCCTCTAAGATCTTCTTTCTCTGACTGAGATATTCTTCTTCCATTTTTGGTATGGAGAGGTTGAGCTTACTTACCAAATCTTACCTCCTTTGGTGAAGATCTCAGCCACAGCATACTTTTTGTTTTCTTTTTCTTGCCATCATTACAATGGTCTTTTTACTGACTCCTTCTTCTTCTTGTTAGTAGCTTGCTAATGCTTCCATGTTTTCTGATGGAAATGACCGAGAGAGAGAGAGAGAGAGAGAAGAGAGTAGCAAGAGAAAAGATAATGCAATGGATATAATGAGTGTTATCAAAAAGAAATTAATTAAGATCAACTCTCCATGCTTCTTGTATAGTAGTGTGTAAGCTACATTTAGTGCCATCAAATCACTTTGATATTTTTTTCTTTCATGTTTTCAAGGTCTGCATTAACTTCACTTAATAAAATTTGAATTCCACCACAAGATGAAGAAAGAAATCCCTTGGAAGCATGCAGCCATGAATCAATGAATTGGGTTTTATTACTTTAAATAAAAGAGTAACTTAACCATAGTCTCCCAATTCCATTTTTCTTTCGGACCAAGCCTTTTGGTTTTGCATCAAAATTTTATTTTGGACTTGTTTATACTTATTCCGGTCCAATTAACATAATCATAATTCAGCCATTTAATATATCAAAAGTGCACAAGGCTGAAAACATTTTCTTAACACAATTGGGCCTCTTTATCAACATATATATGACCTGCACAATAAAATTATCAATCAATACATATTAATTAAAATCAAATTGATAATTTTGTAATTTTAATTAAATTAATAATATTTATTCATCATCAAATTAAATTAGAGTTTTCTAAATTTATCAACGTAAAATTAATAATTAACTGTAAAATTAGATGATTTAATATATTTAACTAAATTAAAATATAATAATTTTTAAGTATCAATTTTCTATAAAAACAATTATACGTGCGTTTTCATCGTTATTTACTGCAAGAAACTAATGGTTTTGTCAATTATTGACCCTTAAAAATTTATGCTCAATTATTCATCTTGAACTTGTATGAATCGAAATATCTCCATCCTTTTTATATTAATATTTTTATTATTTTCAATTGTTAATATTAATGAGTAGCACATTTTATTAAAACATAAATAAATACGCATATATCTTTTGTACAAGTACACAATGATATATCCAAAAATTTAGGCAATTAAAATAAAAATGATAGATAAATATAATAAATAATTTTATTTAATTAGTGAATGATTCAAAGTTAATTTTTAAGTTGTTTAATAAACTTATTAATTCTTGCACTTCTTTTTGGAAGCTTTAGCCATTACAGAAAAATTAAGGAAGTCCAAGGTCGGCCATGATAAGGACGTAAAGAATAATTATCTGAAATAATTTAAAATTCTTACTTTGCTAAGACCTCTTAGCATTTGATTGGAGCCTTAGGGTAATGCTTATCAACACACCAACCACATACTCAATTTGATTACATTTATATTACAAATAATATATTATTGTTCTCAATTCTTACGCAGTAGTAATTAATATAACACTACAGGACAATGGCTGGTCTCAAGGTATGGTAGAGTTTAATATTAAAACCTCTAAATTAAACATAGCAGCTAATATGGTCGAACTTATGTGCACACGATTTCACGTGAAATTAATATTTGAGAATTGTTAGGTAAAAATTTAGTCAAATTAATTAAATTATCTATTGGCTCTTAGGTATCAATTTCACGTAAAGTCGACTTCATCAGAGTTTTTACTAGCTAATATATATATACATACCAAAACTAGGGTAAATATGGTAACATCATATCATTGAATCACATGACGATGAGATACTAATTTTAGGCTTAGTGTATAAACCTTTCAATAGAGCTTTGGCAATCCATTTATATGCTGCTTCAGTTAAGTGTACACCATCCCATGAAATATATTTGGATGGATCATCACAAGCAATCACCTCTGGATCTCCACAACGCACCGATGAATCGTAATTATTATTCACATTTTCGGGAACACAACAAGCATCATGAGTTGAATTTGTGAATCCTGCGTTAGCACGAAGAAACAACAGTACAATTATTGATAATTAATTAACCACGAGATCCTCCATTGTATTGTAAATCTAATATTATATAGGAAATAATAAACAAAACATGGGATAGTACATTATATTGGAAGCCAAAATTAAATAACCACCACATGAAACACATGCATGTGTTGACCGGTGAATAATCTCAAGGAGATCGCAAAAACTCTATTATTTTATATTATTAAGTTTACCATTAGAATGTGTCACGTATTATTTTTTTATTATAATTGAACTAAATTTTTTTTAAATTAAAAATTTTTTTTATTCTTTCACTTATTCTATTTATCTTATATATCATTATCAATAATGACTAATTACAAATTTAAAAATTAAAATATAATTATATTATATATTATTAACTAATTAATTTAATAACTAAAAACTATCACATGACATTTTTTTATTAAAACTGAGAAAAAATATTTTTTTTTAAAATTAATAAACTCTCTTCTTACATTTGTTTATCTACTTCTCTCTCTTTTTCTATTTTTATCTATCCTTCTTACTCTATATATAATTTATATTTTATATATTATATTAATAATTTAACAAATCAAAATATGTCACCAAATATTTTTTATTACAATTAAAATAATTTTTTTCTAAAATTAACAAATTTTCTCTCTTATTCTTTATCTTTTTCTCTCTTTTTTTATTTTCTATTTTTCCTTATCTTTTGTTCTACAAAAAATAAATTAATAAAATAATATAATTTAAATAAAAATATTATTATTATATACATATTTTTTTATTTTTTATTTAATTTTAAATATTCACCGCTTATCTTTTTAATTTATATATTTTTTTTATTATTTTTTTCAAATATTTATTACATATAATTTAAAAAAATATTAATGTTATAATTAAAAATTAGAATTGAGATTCAATTATATTGTTAAAAAAATTAATTTTTAATTAATTTTATAAGTATCAGTATAATCTTTTATGTTTAATTATATTTTTAGATACATATAGAGAAAAAAATACTTTTAAATAGCAAATATAAAAATTAATTATTTTTATTTATACAACAAACTTAACACCTAATTAAATATAAAACTATACATGCTAATTTTTTTCAAATTTTAGATAACAAATATTAAAATTAATTATTAGTAAAAAATTAAACTCTTTCACATAAAAATAATAACTAAAAATCTTAATATTTTTATTTTTTTATTTATGGCGAGATTCTGGCCTTCTTAGTCGACGAAGACTTTTATCCCCTACAACCTTTTTGTAAAAGTAGTTTGATTCTATAAATCTTTTGTGTCATAATCTACAATGTCATATCAGGACAAAACTGACATAATTTTAAAAGATTTATACTCCTATAATATTTTTACAGATAAAAATACTAGTACATATATATTTTAGGATTTTTTTTATGATATCACTAATTTAATAGATTAATAACTAATTTTAGAGTAGTATTTGAATTTTCGACAATTATTTAAAAGAATAAATGAGATAATTTTCACCAATCCAAATTTATTAAGGTTAAGATTTAGAATTTAAAATTTAAAATTTAGAATTAGAAATTTAAGATAAAAAATAATTTCAAAAAAATTACTGGAAAAAATACTCTCTGGTTAAACTTTTAAACAAAATAAGCAATACAATAAGCAAAAGAAAGATAAGAGATGAGTTATGCACCAAATAGGCTTGGAGATTGATATAATGAGTAGGCAGCATGATAATAATCTGCATAAATGATGTTTGTATGGGGATGAAGCACTTGAAGTCGATTGAGTTCAGCATAAAGCTTCTTGTTGTAATCTTTAGCAACCTTATTTAACCATTTGAGACAACCAGCATGATCATACTCTCCCATGTCAGTAGTATGGTATATATTCAAATAGAAGAAAGAGCATCCAAGAGGAAAGTTTCCGGGAACCAATAGAGTTTGAGCCCCCACATCAATTAATTTCTGAAAGCGATTATATAAAATAATGAGACGATTATGTGTTATAGTAGCACGTATTTATATTTGTATTTCAATAATAAAATATTACATACATTGATAGTTGAAGAGATTTCATTTATCACATTTGGCACATACGTCCTCATTATTTCATCTACACTCGTATACTGAAAGAGAGGATGGTTGAGATCGTTGCCACCAATCTCCCCAACAAAAAACAAAGACTTTCCAAGAATTTCTTTACAGCCTGCAAAATAAGATCATATTAATTTGCTCCTTACTTATATTTTAAGTACTGCCAAAAACAGTTAAGCTATTCTGCTGTTCATATTGCATCGACTTATTAGTTTTCTTTTGTTATTATTAGGTTTAATTAGTTGGTTAGTTTACGTAGTCTTATCAAAATTTTAATTAGGTATTTATATTTTTTTAATTAAATTTTTAAATTATTTTTAATTTTATAATTAAATCATTTTTATATTAAAAGTATTAAAATTAATAAAAATATTTTTGAAAAAATATATATGTGATCAAAGATGTAATATCAAACCAAATCTATTATTTGTAGAAATAATAACCATGTATTTGAATGTCATTTTTTATTAACTCTAATATATTAAACTTTAACGTGAAAATATATATTGATAATAGCATGCATAAAACAATTAAGTATTAATTGAATTAAAAAAAAACACACAATCATAAATAATAAAAAAGAAAATCTTACACCACCCATCTAAAAACGAAAATAAATTAATTCTTCAGGTCCAACCATAATGAATAATGAAAAGTATAGTAGTGGGTTCGTTTGTTTAATTTGACTTGTCAACACTCCCAAAAAAAAAAAAAAAAACTCTTTTCGTAGAAAGTAATAATTACTTTTTTATGTCGTGGCCTTCTCCCCAAAAAAATTGTTGATGTTTTGTTTTATTTATTTATCTGCTTTTCTTTAATTCACATCATGTTATTGTTGAAGATAATTTTTACTTTTTAGGTAAAATATAATTTTCTTTGCCATAAAACAATTATTGAATCCAAAACGAAATCGCTTATAAAATATTTTCTTTCTTGATATTATTAGGTCTATTTAAAAAGTTTTAAAAGTAATATCTTTAAACTTTTGACTTATAAAGAATAGTAATATTAATGTCTGATATAATTTTTAAAATTAAATTGCAGTTTTTTAATAAGTTATTTAAAAATTTATAAAGAAGTTAAAAAATGACTTCTTTTATAATAAAAATTTTTTTATTATATTTTTTTAAATAAATATTTTTAAAATTAAAAATTTAAATATAAAATAACTTATTTATAAACTACTTTTAATATGGTTATTTATTATTTAAATTATTTTTCAAAAAGAATTTAATTAAACTGTTTATCCAAACTAAATTTTAGTGGTTTAATAGCAACTACTAATGATGTTATTATTTTGTAAAGAAGACTGTAGTAGTTCAGTAATTTTAGTTATTATTTCATTATTATAAATATTAAATTATTTTTAATAAATAAATTTTATTAATTTATAAGTATAAATTTTAAAAAATATGAGTATAAATTATATTGATTTATGTGTATAAATTTAAATAAATATAAATATAAATTATTATTAACAAAATATTAAACCAAAATGATAATATTTCAATATTTGTAATCTGAAGGAAGAGTGGGAGAGAAAAAGGAAAAATGATTACCTGAAGAAGAATTACAAATGGAAGGAAGCAAGTGTTGGAACCAATCTAGCTGCACTCCGAGAGAATAGTTGGTGGCAATATCATTTATACCCTTATCCACGAAGAAGCTGGGATCTAAAGCAGTGGCACCTCCAACTGCAAAGTTGACTCCCTCCTCCATCGGCTTCCAATCTCTTATCTTGCCATTCTTGATTCCCAAGTATGGTTTCAGCAGCGGAATTCCCATGTGCTCAGCTATATACACATACATATATGAGAAAGTTTACGGGATTAAGAATTTTTGTATTTTGTGGCCAATATTTAACTATCAAAAGAAAAGTGAGTGATTTTTTATTATGATATATAATTTTATACTATTAAAAATACTGTTGATAGCCAATTGATGATTACAAAATATAAAAGAATATAATTAAGGAGAAGATCGAGCGAGATGTTACCAAAGAAATCGATGATAAGGCGGCCATTAGACCATCTTCCAGTTGGGTGATGGAAGTAGGTTTCACCATAAGGAAGGTTTAATACGAGAGATTGCGACGGTGGTATGTGATGATCGGTGTTAATGTCAAAGTATAAGTTTCCGGTGTCGGCAATGGAATCTCCGAAGCTGTATATGGTTGTGAAGCAGCGGCTGGAAATGGAGGAAGAAGCAGCCACGTGGAGGAGGACGATAAGAAGCTGAAGCGGTGCTGTCAAAAACTTGAGCCATGAAGAAGCCATGTGCTGTCCCTCTCACACCTCCAATTCTCTCAGTGCCTCCTCTTTTGCTCTTTTATAATCCTTTACGACCACAATCACCGTAGCAATTATGACACTCAGTTTTAATATTTTTTTTAACAAAAAATAGAAGACTCGAATTTGTATATATAAATTATATATTTATTATATATAAATTTTTTATAAATATAAATATAAATTATTATTAATCAAATACTAATAAAGAATAATAATATTTATTGATAGTATAGTATTGCACTCTACATACATATTAATTATTTACCATAAAATTGACACACCACCTAACATATACACGTTATTTTTTAGGAATCATTTTCACCTGAACCGTAGTAATTGTCAATAAAATGAATTTTCGTTAATATTTTTTTATAAATAACTTATTGACTTTAATAATGATTTACATATTTCTAGCAGTTGTAAATTGTGATAAAAATAAAATAAATTATGTATATTAAAGTTTGTAAAGTTTTTTTTTCTCATTTTTTATTAATACCTTAAGTTAATCTTAGACAAATATGTAAAAGTATTCAGTTATATATGGTACCAAATTAAAAATGTCTGTGTTACATATAACTTCAATGCTACACCTACCACTTTATAGTTATTATTGTAGAATATATTATATCAATACATTGATTGTATTACGAAATCTATAATGAAAATAATTTATCCTAGTTTTTATCAAAATTAAATTCTACTTATGAGTAAACACGCACATTTACAAAAACAAATTAGATCAAACATTTTAATTTTTAACAAATTTTTGTTTTCTAAAAATTCTCTAAAACTACTATAATGAAACATTGGTCTTTTCATTATTTTAAATGAAATTAATTTGTCTTATAATAATATATTTTAAAATTAATTATTTTATAATAAATTTTTTTAAACAAATTATTTATTTGACATTGAAAATTTAACTGAAAGTGATATATATTAATCTATCCAAAAAGAGAAAAGCTCTGCATACAAGTCGTTAGGGCTTGTATACTTTACAAGTTAATTAACGAATAAACCCCAAAAACACGATGCAAGGTCTACGTTCTTCTTCTTTTTCTTCTTCCTCTTCTTCTTCTTCTTCTTCTTCTTTTCATAATCGTTTGGATGTATTTCTATAATCGTTTGGGTGAATTTCTGTAATCCTTTGGGTGTATTTCTGTAATCGTTTGGGTGTATTTCTGAAGTTCCATTATCTTCAAATTTGGCAAGAAAATTGTTTTTATGGAGGAAGAAGAAGAAGAGTCGTTCATAATGCATGGTGAATAGCGCGCTTTGGAAATAGGAAGTTGTTGAATAACGTGCGTTTTATTTACTCTTGAATATGGAAGTGTGTAATGCGTTAATTAAGTGTAATGCGTGTGTTTTATTGAACTTGTAAGACTTGTAAGTAAAAAAGACTTATATGTGTAGTATACCTCGTCCAAAAAATAAAAAATTGTTGAGTAAAGTGTTCATTCTAATTTTTTTAGACCAATTTGAGTGTTTAGTCAACTCTTATTTATACATGTTTTAAATACATCATATCATATTATGATGATTTTCATTGATATAAAATAATTTTATAAGTAAAATATATATACAAAATAATATTATATAAAAAATAAAATTCATTATTTTTTAATAATACTCTAAACATCAATAATATAAAAATAAAATATTGATCAAGATATTTTTCATTTATAAATTCTAAAATTTATAAGTCTGTTAGCTACAATTCACACATGCCATTTCTACTATTGTAATTCTCGCTTAACAAATTAAAGCAAGCAATCTTTTTTGCTATTTTCATCAATATAGAACATAGTCAGATGAATATCATTGCTCAATTTTAAAACAGTACGGTATCACGCATCGTCATCAGTCGTCACCTACCTCACCAGATGTTCCATGGTCACAATTCTTTTATTCATAAAAGGTTGTTACCCATCACTTTCGATCTTTATAGCGTAATTTTACAAATATAGCCACGTGGCCAAGAGCATGTTGAACCAGAGAAAAGTGAGAGAAAAGATGAAAATTTACATGCAGTCGATTTTACGTGAAGTTAATATTTAAGAGCCGTTAAATAATTTAACTGATTTGACTAAATTTTTACTTAACAACTCTTAAATATCAATTTCACATGAAGTTGATTTGACATGAGTTTTTACCGAAAGAAAAAAGAGTAATGAAACTTGCAATAACGAAGACTCTCAATTATTACAATGCTAATTAACTACCTGATAGATATAGCAAACTGTACAAGTTGTCATAACTACTTACACTGGAAGCAAAATGTGTAACAAACTTAACATAGTGTAAATAGCAATCACCTAGCTAATTCTTGACCACAAACTTTGATTGACTTCTTCTATTTCAAACTGTTTGGGGTAACTGCTGATGATAGTAAAGTAAGAAGGTTAAGCCGTGGCAGTAGTGTTGTCATTTCTGAAGCTTCACTGATTTTGGTTGTCTGCCACTTTGATCTCAATTGCTTTATGCGTGCTGATTGTGAAACGTGGGAAGCGTCACACTCACACTACGAACTGAATAGTGATGATTATTCTGTTATCCACTATTGATATTAAATATTAAAAATGAATATTTCCTATATTTTATTCTAAAGTTTTACATACACAAGCCCTACTAATTATTGCCTCGTGCTTCACGCGGACAATAAAGAAGTCTCGTCCAATCTCAACAATTTTTGGTTTGGCCTACTAATAGATATTAACATATGAACATATATGATGATATCATCTCTATCAATTTTTTTTTCATTCCATCAATCACATTTTAACTAAAATTTTTATATTAATTTTTTTCTGACCATCTTTATATATATATACTATTCATTAATTTTAAATTCACATACGCATCAATTTAATGCATGCCCGTGTTGTCTCTTTAAATGTTTTTCTCCCCCCCCCCCCTCTTTTCTTTTCTTTTCTCTTTGGTACTATTTATTATTACATCTTTTTTAAATTTATTATTTAAAAAGAATCACATAACATACAAATAATATATACAAGCATAATTCAATAAGCGAATAATTAAATTAGAATTTACAAGAACAATTTCAAATTACAAGGTGTATATATATGACTACATACACCAATAGTTCAATCTAATTATCTAATTGCGTCTTTAAGGATGCTACTAAATGTGGTACCTTGGTTGATGATCTCAACATATATATATATATGGAAGCCTTTCAAACTCTCAAAAACAAGTTGTTTGAACTACTATATATACTTCTAACACTTTAAAAACAAATAGATTTGATATATATATATGTTATTGTTATATTTCTGAATCACATGAGCTAGCAATACTAGGATTGGTATATGGTCCATTTAATAAACCTTTTGCAATCAATTTATATGCTGCCTCAGTGAGGTGTAAACCATCCCAAGAAATAAATTGGGATGGATCATCACAAACAACAGTAACTCCTGGTTTGCCACAATCAATTGGTCCCTTGATTTTGTTTGGAATCCCAGCAGGTGGACAACAAGCACTAAGTAATGATTCTTTGAATCCTGCAAAACCATGAATTGATATATAATTACACTCAAAATCCTCCTAATGAAATTAACTTTGCATATGTGTGATATAAGCAAAAAGGATAATGGGGAGTTATATATTATTTACCAAAATGTGTGGGGGATTGATATATTTGCAAGGCAGCATGATAATAATCTGCATAGATGATATTGACATTGGGATGAAGCACTTGGAGTCGATTTATTTCACCATAAAGTTGCCTGTTAAAGTATTCTGCAAACTTGTTTAACCACTTGAGACAACCAATTTTATCATATGCTTCACTATCTTCAGTCTTGAACATTGACAAATAGACATAATTGCATCCAAGAGGGAAGTTTCCAGGAACTAGGAGAGTTTGAGCTCCCAAATCAATCAGTTTCTGCCAACCAAACACAAAATTAAAGAAATATATAATTCACCAAAGATTCAGGGACGCACTAAGTTACAATTGAAATAGAAATTAAACTAATAAAAAAGAATTGCTCAGAGAATCAAGAGACAGCCTCAAATAGACAGACACTACTTCAACAAAAACGACAACCTTAAGACAAATAAGTCATAACTCATAAGGGGGAGAATACAAAATTCACTAACCATAATTTATATTTATTTTATCGGTTTTGTTAGGTAAACAACGACTTTTGTAGACAATATGAATAATAGACTCTAAAATTGACTCAATAAAGTAAAAAAATACTCTACCCTCAATTTACTTCATAAACCCTAATATTATGATAACTATATGCACACCTAGTGAATTGAACATCCAACCATTGTTAACTGTGCATGAGTAAATCGAATAAAAAAAAAATTATCTAATTAAAAATGATCAATATAATCATCTGCATACCTATTAAATTAAATATTCAGTATATCCATTGTTTATATTGTTTAATTTTTTCATTGTCTCCCTATACTTTATTTTATTTTATTTTTTATTTATTTATTATAGAGTATATTAAATAAAATAAAAAATAATAAATTATTTTTAATTAATATTTTTTGTTATCAAATATTTGATTCACTAAGCACAAATATCTTCACATTCAAATGTTGAAAATAAATCAGTACTACCATATATAAAACAATAACAGCCAACAATTTCACACTTTCCAGGGAATTTTACTTCTTGCTATATTATATATTTCATTGCAATAATTAACTATGAACGATATAATTCGTTAGAATTCAAATAAAACAAAGATGTATGTGATTGGTTGATATAACGTCATACCATACATGTCAGCACTTATGCCATATTAATTGATGAAAAGTTAAATAAATAATTCAAATAAACTGTTTATCTAGAGAAGAAGGGAGTGGATATTTTTCAGTGAAAAAAAAATTGGATGATGTTAATTATGATCTCTCATTCTTTATTATTCTTTCTTATATTTATTTTTAATCTCATTTATAAAGTTAATAATGAGATATTACACTTTATTTCCTTAAATGTTAAAAAAATTGGAGAAGATTCATTTCCGATAAGAAGATATGCCATGTATAGGAGAAGCATAGACAATTACTCTAAAGAAAAGTTTAGAAGGCCAACAGTTTTATTAAAATTTGGCCCGTATTTAACCAGTAAAATTAAAGTGAGTGATCTTCTACCTTTGAATGAAATTACCAATGATAATTAATTGATAACTACAAATCACAAAATTTACTGTCTCTTAACACTCCTCTTATTCTAATATATATTTATGTTTTCAAAAATATTTAATAACAAAAAATAATTAATTAAAATTAACTAAAATTTATTTTATTTAATATTTATTAATTATCTGCCTGTTTTTTTTTTCATTTTTTTAACATTGTCGTCACATTTTTATATATTTTTAAAATTCTTACCCTGATAGCCAAAGAGATTTCATTAATCACATTGGGTACGTATGTCCTGAGTTCTTCAATACTCTTGCGTAAAAATAGAGGATGGTTGAAGTCATTGCCACCAATCTCACCCACAAGAAATAACGAGCTCCCAAGTACTTCTTTACACTCTGCAAAATTAGACCATAGTTTAATTTAATTACTCGCCTTGTAATTGTGTGTGTTTGTAAATTGGTTTAGTTTTAAGGTGTGTGCTTCACCCCTCCTAAAAAGTTATTTTTTTATTAGAACTTAAATATTTTATACCACATCAATTAGATATAGTTAACATCAAGAATAAGTAATTTTGTTTATAGAAATAAAAGATGAAATAAGAGAAATTTTTGGATGCTTCGAGAATAATTTAGTACTTTTATTATGATTTATTAATTGTCTTTGGTGAGAGTATTTTTCGACTTAACTCTTCTTTTACTCGGCATATCCTTGTAGACTCTATAAAAAAAAGCATTATAAATTTATTATTTTTATTTGAATCTTAAAAGTTAATAAATAGAAACTAAAAGCATACAAATAATGAATAACTTCAATAATTCTATCAACTGATGATAAAGCTAAAGGTTATATAAAAAAATCCTGTTAGGAAGACAATGATCTATTTGTACAATGAGCTATTGAGTTACAAAATGAACATTCTCGATCGAACTCTTGATCTTTTGGATTTAGTACTATAATATTATATAATAATATCATTCATCCCAAAAATTTCAGTTGATCAGAAAAGATAACACTAATGATTATATATCTAATACTCCATAAATCTCCATTGTAAATATTGTATAAGTATTTCATTGGCTCCTCATACTTTTTTTTTCAAAAATTATTTTATTAAAACATTTAAAGATTAAGTGAGTTCTATGGTGCATTTGTTATAGTGCCTAAATTGCCTAACTTTCTTTTTAAAGTAAAAAATAAAATGTTTAAAATAAAAAATAAATCATATAAAATTTATTAAATATAATTTATTTACTTCTTTTAGTAATTTAAGTACAAAGTGATAGACACTATAATATTCATTGATTAAGTGAGTTCACCTCCTACTTTTTCTATTTTGGGGGAAAAGAACTTTATGTAGTTAGAACACTTGAAAGTTGAAAGTGAAATCTAAAGTTACCTGAAGGAGAATGACAGATAGAAGGGAGCAACTCCTCTGTGAACCAATGTAACTGCACTCTCAAAGAGTAGTTTGTAACAACATTAGAGATCCCCTTCTCTAAGTAGAAGCTTGAATCTAAAGCAGTGGCTCCTGCAACAGCAAAATTCACCCCCTCCGTTGGCTTCCAATCTTTTATCGTCCCGCTCTTTATTCCCAGATACGGCTTCAGCAGTGGGAACCCCATCTTCTCAGCTGCCAAACCCAATATATTAAATTTTTAGGATAACTAATTTCATAATATAGTATAAGAATTTTGTTAGTTACACAATGATTGTTGTGAATACCGTGAACAATAGATTTTAAAATTAGCTCTATAAATTAAAAAAAAAAATAGATACAAAATCAAACAAACTAAAATAAAAGTCTGGATTAGTTACCGATGAAATCGACGATAAGGCGGCCATCAGACCATCTTCCAGTGGGGTGATGGAAAAAGGTTTCTCCATAAGGCACGTGTAATGCCAAAGTTTGTGATGAAGAGAGTGTATGATTAGTATCATAGTTGGAGTTTCCGGTGTCGGCAAGAGAATCTCCGAAGCTATATATTGCTCTGTAGCACCGATTTGAGGAAGATAATGGTGTTGCCCCGGCAACCACGTGTACGGCAAGAACCACCAGAAACCAAACCCATGATGAAGAAGCCATGCAATGCTGAAGATGAGGGAATCTAATGATATAGTGAATCCAAGTGTTATATTCTTACCATGAAACTTACTCCTGCGAAGCGACTTATATAGATGAGAAATTTTGTGCCGTGGTAGGATTCTATCGCTATCAGCTTTTTATTATTAATTTAATCGGTAGTACTAGCTAGCGAATAAACTATCCACAATTAATATATAGGTTATATTAGGTGTATATCAAAATCTGTCATCAAAATCAATCATTAGTATAAAATATATATTAACAAATATACATAAAAAATAAATTAAGCCATATATATATTTATATACAAATATATAGTCATTAATTTAATTATACAAATAATATTTCTCCTAATATATAGATGGAACCACGCAATTAATAGATGAGAGAACGTACACCTCAGATCTAAAATGTTAAAAATTATACAATCTTTTAAAAATAAATTCCAAATCCTTATATATATATTTTTATTGTTAACCACTTAACCCTACAAAATTCTGCACATTTTATAAAAAATTCAAACATTTTAAATTTAATTAGTTTCAATTTATTAAAAATAAAAAATATTCAAAAATTATTAATTTGTAATATAATAAAAAATCTGTTTCAATTTATTGATTATAAATGTTATATATTTAAAATTATAAATATTATATATTTAAAATTATAGATATTAAATTAAAAATATTTAATAATTTTTATTATATAACTCATATTTTTAAATAGAGATTATTATAAAATAAAAATAAAAATAAAAAATAAAATACGAAAAAAAATTATAAAATAAATTTTTAAATAAAATTATTAATTCATCATATTAAAATTAATAAATAAGCATATATATAAATATCAAATAAAATTTTAAATTAATTTAAAATCATGAACTATTAGCACATATATAAAATAATTTGAAATATATAATAAGAGGTATATAGTGTAGAATTGGATAATATTAATTGTAAAAATTCCTTTAATTATATATAGATATTAGATGTTTAAAATTATGGATGTTATGTGTATAAAATTATAGATGTTATGAGTGTAAAATCATAAATATTATGCATGTAAAATTATGGATGTTAATTTAAAAATATTTTTATAAATATTATTATACAACATACTTTTATATATTGATTGTTATAAAGTAGAGAATAGAAATAAAATATGAAAGAAAATGATAAAATAATTGATACTTAAAGAGATTTTAGATAAAATAAGCAATAAAAAAATATAAAAAATATAAAAATGTGAAACAATAATGGGCACCATCTAACCAAGGCTCTATGTTAACGGCAAATTCAAATATCATAAAATATTAGTAATGAAATATAATTCTAAATTAACAAATTTGAATGTTAAATTAGTTATTTTTAATGTTATAGTGGTTGAATTTTGTATACTAATTTACACGACAACAACAATAATAAAGATTGTTAGATTGATCATCAAAGAAACATAGAAAAAAAATATAATTTGAGTTTTTACAAAATAAATAATTGCGTGCACGTAAAGTTGGATTAAAAATAAAAATAGTAGAAGAAATTGTGCAATAAATTAAAAGATATTGAATCCTTTATAATTAATTACATTAAATGATTTTAATTAACATTGATTGTGTAACAGTAGCACTAATTCTTATTAGATAAGAAGGCTTAAATTCGCAATTTCTTATATGAATATGAGGAGATTATACCATTTAAACTATAACTCATTAGTGAATAAAATTGTATCTTTAAAATATGCACATATAAAAATTTATATTCACCGCTATAAATTATATTTGATTGAAATTGTTCAATCTTAAATATCATTTATTTAAATTAATTGATAATGCTAAATTCTTTTGTTTATCAAATATTTTCTTTAATTTTATTATTATGCTTCGAACCACGGACGCACTTATACGTACATAGTATACCATTATACGATACCAATAATATGCTAATGTATTATAATATATTTTAAAAAATATCAGGGGATCATAATTTATTAATTTTAATCATAATTTAATAATTAATTCAATTTTTTCATTTTTTTGTCTAATTTTTTAGTTAAATAATTCAACAATATATTTTATTACATATTTTTAAATATTAATAATTAATTAGTGACTAAAAATAATAAATTTTGATAATTTTTTAATATTTTTGTATAATATTAAAAATATCTTTTATTTATATTAAAATACAATTAAATATGCTAAAGTATAAGCTTAAGCTATAGAAAGCTTAGCAACTACCGTTTCTTGATTCTTGTCTATCTGATTTGACCTTTTCTAATGAACCGTCCAAATGGTTGGTGGTACCACCATTGCGGAGTGTTTGGACTTTAGAGTTATCCTTCACTACCTTCTTCAATTCATATACTATTATTACTTGTAGGCTGGTTTATAAGTATTTAATTGTTTATTATAATGTTAGTAAAACTAATTATTTTTCATTTCCAAAACTTAAAAAGAAATCGAAATCATAAATTTAAATGGATGATATAGTTTGAATTTTGAAAATGTCGCTTGAACATCATTATTAAACTCATGTATATATCATTGTCTAGTGACAATTGTAAGAAGCTCAATTTAAAAATCATGCTCACCTACCACGCTTTTCTCTACCTATATTTGGAGAACCACCTTATCTGCTTTTCCACTGTGCACAAATGCCACCTCTTTCCGGCACGTGCAACCACCATGTGCATTATTGGCCCTTTGCTTCAGGCAACGTTCTATTGGTTCCTTCAAAGCTTCAATCAATAATAATTATTACGCTATAGACTATAGTTTGTTTTGAATTTGAATTTTGAAGTATGTATGAGTATAATATAAAAAAAAAGAAACAATTATACTATGTCATAAACTTATTTATTTAAAAATATTAAATTAATAGAAAATACACAGAAAAATTATTGTTTCTATAAAAATTCATCATCTCTTAGAATAAAAGTTTCCTAGCTGATGATTAGGCCTAATCTTTTGTTTTAACATTAAAAAATGAAGTACTCATAATATATATTGACATTTCGTGAAATTGTTAATGCGTATATTATATGCCAAATTGCCAATAATTTCTAACTTTAACAATAACTTCCTTTCTTCACGAATTTCTATTTTTTTGGCGACTTCTTGTGTACGGAGAAAAATAATTGTAATGTAATTGTCATATGATAGAAAGGGCCATTATTTTAAAGAGTTGTAACAACGGCTCCATTATTTCCTTTGGATGACAAATTAAACTTCATTTAATTATTGAATTTTTTTTCTAAAACTAGAAATTTAAGTTATACGATCATGTATTCATGTGTGAAACCGATAGTTCTTTATTGAAGATTCCCTGTATGGAATCACATATACAAAGCACATTAATTAGTTGGAGTCCATGAATTCGTATATTTTGAGTGAATCGAATTTGGTTAGATTCTTTGAACAATGAATGCTTCTACGTTCCGAAATTGAAAATGATAATATTTCTCAAATGAAGTAGTTGTGTCAAAGAATTGTTAAATGCAACATGGAATTTCGATTTAAATAAAAGGAACTAAAATAAATTGATTCCGGAAAAAAATCAAATCTCTACAAGAATCACGCCTTACCATTTTTGGTGTAAGCTTATTATATTATTAATTAATGTATGTCTATATATAATTTTCTTCTTCTTCTACTTCGCATTAAAGGACGAGCACTAATTAAAAATATGGAACTTAGGAAATGAGCTAAACAATCAAACAATTTTCATAAACTTGAAATTAAATATTAGTCTTATTAGATGCATTATTATTGTGGACTATGTCTGTTTAATTTCCTGATGACATCTTTTAATTAGTTCGGATATTTTTATATATTAGAGATATAATTTATGTATTTTTTTATTAATTTAGATTTAGAAAAAATAATTTTATGATATGATCACAACAGAGTTTTTATAATAAAAAATTTTTAAAATTTATAAGGTAAATTTAAAAATAAAATCATACAATAATTCACACAAATTTCAGAAAGAATTTTGTATGAATAGGCGCATTTAAAAATATAATTTTTTATCAATTTAAATTTTTAAGTTAATTTCATATGATAAAATGATCATCTATAGTCTGAAAATAAGACACACTTAATTAGACTTATTCAAAGGTGCCATCACCACCAACTCAAGCAACGACATGCTTTTGCTCTCTTTGTATGTAATCCATTCCTTTTAAATATTGTGTGGGGCGCGTGATAAGTGCAGTATATGTATTATCATCAACAGTATTATTGTATAGATTAATTAATAATGAAGGTTATCGTCCACTCAATTATTTTGATGACCTTCTATATTATCCATAACTCGATTTATCTAGTCTTTCTCAAATCTCAACTTTTTGTACTCATGTCAAGACTTGAAGAACCATTTGCCCTTGAAATTAGGTTACATATATAAGGTAGTTAATAATTTTATAGATAACTTTGATATATTTTTACAAATGGAGTTTATTTATGTGCGAAGATTTTCGAGTAAGTTGAAGTAAAAAACTATTTTTAATATTTATAAAATATATTATATAGTACACAGAAATTAAAAAATTATTATATTTTTACTATAATTAAAATAGATTACAATTACTAATTACAAGAGATTTATACTTTTATAAACCATCTAAGTTTTTTTTTTAAAACAAAAAGCTCAACACAATCAAATAGAGTATCAATAAAAAAGTACTAAACAGATAAAATAAACTAATTTTTAATTATTTTTGATAAAAATCATCAACAACCCAAAATATCAAATATCATTATACTTTTTGTAACTCCTAATCGACTTGTTGACTATTCTTATAATACCAATTTCTTGATTCCTAAAGATTCTGTCATTCTTTTTCACTCAAGTTATTCCAAATTTAATAATTTACTTAGGTGCTAATTCAACTTAGTTAAAAAAACTAAGTGTATTTTAAATTTAATACACTTTTAAAATCAAACATTCAAACAAAAGATTAAATAATTTTTATGTGCATTAGTTATTCTCTTTATCTTTTAAATGTCTCAAAGTAAACTTAAATCTATAAATAAATAAATAAATAAATAAATACACTCAAACAGCAATGAATAAGAATTGTATGTATGTGATCAGATTATGCTCGAATAATTGCCTTTTTCTTTAATTAAAATCTTCGTGTATATATATATAACTTGAAATTTTTTTTAATGTTAACATAATTTTCTTTTTGATTAAGTTAGTCGTTGCACGTATCAATGCTCTAGCCGTTGACATTGAAGAGAGAATATTATATTGTTTTCTTTGTTTTACGTTTTCAAGTGTAGTAACTTCTCATTATATAATCTGATGATTTTGGAGTGAATTCTGCTGATTTACTTGATTATTGAATGAATTGTTTGATATTAATCTTTGATTACCCATCCATAAGTACCTATAATGTTTATAAAAAAAATAAATATAATAAAAAAATTAATGCAAGGTTTTAGTCGGTAACCCATGAACTTTCTTTCTCTTTAATCTTTAGAAGGTGAAGAATTATTCAAGTTAATACTACCACCTAACGTTAATTAATTAACAGATTATTGTTGTATTATACGTCAACCATAACTCATCATTAGACTGTCTAATGTACTGCACAAAAAAAAAAAAGTCTATCTAATGTACCTATCGTAGACGTTACATTTTTCAGATATGCTTAAGTTATTAATATTTTTTCGCACATCATAGCTATATAGTTTTTTGTTTTCATTTCCGAAGAATTCCCCGTGTTATATATATATAGCATATTATTCTCACTTTGAATGATTATATTATTAAAAAAGAAATATTTTCCTCCATTCAAAGCTAGTAAAACATCATGATGGTCCATCCATATTCATAACTAATCTCTCTCCTACATATTTAAGCTTACCTTTTCAGTTGAAGTTTTTTAACTAGAAATTTAACCAAGGACCCAGATTTAAAACCGTCATAATATATTATGTGCGAATAATATATAGAGTATATATGGTGCTTATGTTTATAGGAATTACAGTGACTATATAAATATTATTAAAATTAAAATGATATTTTTTATATTTTAATAATATCTTTTTTGGTTTTTTAAATTAAAAATATTATTTCATAAACTACCATAACCACTCTAGCATAGCATGCAATATATATTAACATAAGATAAGAGGTAATCATCCACTTTCTCTTTTAATTTTTTCCCTTATTTTTATTTTCTTTTCTCGTCTTGGTCTTTCAAGTTTCAAAAGCTTTAATTTGTTGAAGACATGACACCAACTTTTTTATTTCTCTCTCATGGTGAATTATGTCACATATTACACCAACTTCCACTCAAATCTTTTCAACAAATAAATGAGAGCCTCTCAGACTCAAGAAGTAACTACTAGTAATAATTGGTGCTTTCCTCTTATTATTGATTTTGGAATTGACTATTAAAATTTAAAAATTATTCATTTATCAAACACTCGACACCATATAAAACAACCACTATCAGCATCAACATTAAAACAGAACTACTTAGTTCTTTGGAAGCAGCCATTAGTCCATTACAACGTGTATAAAGTGATAACAAGAGACTTGATGAATTCTTCATCATTTATTTAGGATTCAATATACATATGTTTTCTAATTCAAAATAGCAATTCAAATAATCCGATATGTCCTGTTTCGATCGGTCCACGTGAAAGTTATGGATATATATTCAATTACATTGTATTAGCGTAAAATAAATCAAATCTCCATAAAAGCAAAAGAAGTATAAATCATGAACAGTCATTAGTGTTCAGCCACATATATATGACTTATCTTTCTACGAGGCCATGAAGTGACCATTGCTATAAACGTGATCACTGATATATGGTCGTACTCATATGGGGCAGGGTGTTGGCTGTTAGGTGGTCGTTGTCGTTTTTTCTCAAACAATGGTGATAGTAGAGAGAGAGAGGGAGACAAGAACGGAGATTCACCTACATTGTGGCAAATGGTTGTTTTAATTGGCAATTTTTTTTAGATATTATAAAACCAGAAGTGTAATACGGTGATATTACACTAATTTAATATAATACACTGATATGGAAGTTGTCATTGTCACAAAAAATCGTGACTAACGAATTTAAAAAGGAACAAAAATAGAGTAAAATATGATTAACCATTTTAAGTAGGCCAAATTTTTTTTTGAAATTTCTGACACTATGAAGTCAGTAGTCCTAGATTCAGGCATTAATCCCGGTCATTGATTAATAATCCAACGATTCCTTATTTTTCTTTCACTTTTTTTTTTCTCTTTAGAGAAATTGTTATTAACGATTTCTTTTAAATCGATTTTACCAATTTCTGTAGACACCGTAGTGAATCCTATATCTATGCATTAGACAGCCAAAGCCTCATTTCTCCGTATTACACAAACTTAATTGGCATATCAAAAATAAAAATCCGTTTTAATTTGTTTTTTCTTTTTTAATTTTGTAGGAGAAAGAATCTTTATATATGTTAATTATTCTCTCAAATTTTGTTTGATGAGTAGTGTTTGAGAACAGAGGCCATCATGTCGACAAAAAAAGTATTATGGTGGGAACACAGGTATAATCGATTTTATGTGAAGTTGATATCTGAAAGTTATTAAATGATTTGACTAATTTGACTAAAATTTCATCTAATGGCTCTCAGTTATCAACTTCACATGAAGTTGACTGCACCTGAACTTTCATCAAGTATTATATTAAGTGGGAAATGTTGAGTAAATACCCATAGTCGTCCCTGGGATTCGCGTAAATAGTCAATGTAATCCTTAAGATTCTGATTTTCCCATTTTAGTCCTTCAGATAGAATTCCGAGAACTCAAAGTGATTCCTGGGCATATTTTTTATGATGAGTCATCATCGAAACGCTGACGTAGTCTCTGTTTACCATGCTAGAGGGTTTCAATTTTCAATTTGTGCTCGGGTTGGTCCCTCCCTTTATGTCTAACCCTATATCCCCAAATTTTCGTAAACTTCATCTCTTCTTCTTATTCATCGCACTCTTCTCACCTCACCTCACCTCCCTCCAACATTTAACCATTGCTGATTGTCCCAAGTTGAAGAATATGGAGGCAGAAAAGCTGCCTACCTCTCTAATACAACTCAACATCTGGAGAAGTCTTTTTCTAGGCAAACGATGTCAGATGAAGGATCCACAGCTTTGGCCCAAAATCTCCCACATCCCCGCTATTCAAGTTGATGACACATGAATTTGGTAATCTAACAACTTCAATAGATATACACACTAACACTATTCTTATTTTATATATATTTATGTTTTTCATCATGATTTATACTCTACATATAAACTGATTCACAAGTTTTCATTTTTCATTCTCTCTACAATATTTTTATTCTTCATTTTTAATCATTCTTATAGATGTGCTATACCATTTTTTGCTTAATACTTGTACCTTCTCATACAGATTATCCATCGACCCAACAACACAACTTCTTCCATGAACGATTTCAGACACCTTCATTGCCTTCACAACCACACCATTCTGGCGGTTCTGATCTTCTGCTCTTGGTTGGTGTTCATGTTCGGTTTCAACTAGATGGAGAACGAATAGAGCTTTCACCTGCAGTGCTACCCCCACCCATCATCGACATGAGTAACTGCCCCCAACAGAAGAATGAGGAGAGTGCGATGAACAAGAAGAAGAGATGAAGTTTACAAAAATTTGAGGATTTAAGGTTAGATATAAAGGAAGGGACCAACATGGGTACAAATTGGAAATTGGCCAGCTCAGATAGTCGTTGAACCCTTCCAATCTGGCAAACAGAGGCCACGTCAGCGCTCCGGTGATAACTCATCACCAGAAATATGCTCATGGATCACTTTGAGTGCTCGAAACTTTATCTAAAGGACTAAAATAGGAAAATCGGGATCTTGAACTTAGGACGACTATGGATATTTACTCATGAGTCACAAACAATTCTTATTAAATGACTAAAATGATTCACTCATTCGTACAGAGTAGACTGCCCTTTCATAATAAGACATCAAGAAATGCTAAGATTATCGTGATATCCGACGTTGGCATTCATGGAGCACAAGGAACTAAGGGCAGAGTATGGTCCTTTGACTAAAGCTTGGGCAATCAATTTATGTGTGGCCTCGGTCAAATGAATACCATCCCACACAATATACTGAGAAGGATCATCACAAGCAAGCACCCCTGGCTCCCCACAAGTCGCTGATGAATTGTAGTTGTACGGACCACCATTTCCACAGCAGGCTTTCAGAGTCTTCTTAAAACCTGCATTGCCATCAAAATACATCTATTAGTCACGGATTGTGAAAGCACACTATGAACTATGAAGGGTTCAATATATATAGTACCAAATTTTGTGGGATCACTAAATAGTGGCAAAGCAGCATTGTAATAATCAGCATAGAAGATATTGACATGAGGATAAAGTCCACGAAGGCTTTGTATTTCATCTTGGAGCTTCTGGTTGAAATATTGAGTGAAGTCATTTACCCACATCAAGCATCCTGTTGAGTCATATTGGCTTTCATCTTGGGTTTCATATAGTGTTAAATACATTGCACTGCATCCTATTGGCCAAACCCCAGGAACCATCACTGTGCGAGCCCCTAGACCAATCAACTCCTGTTGTGACACACAGCATTTTAGTTTTAGGGATTTATCAAAATATCAAGTAACCTATTAAGGTAACATATGAATATTAATCTTACAGTGATGGGTGAGCTTATTGCATGGATTATTTGTGGAACGTATGACTTAACCTCTGCTATGCTCCTGTTTGCAAAGAAGGGAAAATTGAAGTCATTGCCTCCAATTTCACCCACAACAAATAGCGAATCCCTAAGTATTTGTTCACAGCCTGCCAGATTCCTTAATTAAGAAAGAGTATGATAAAGAAATAAAAGATAAACAAGACAAGAATTGAAATTGAATAAAAATAAAAAAGATAGATTAAAATTGAGTACAAAGAGAATCATTCTACTTTCTATCTAAATTCTTGACGCAACAAGAGATAACTTGTGAACGCTATAGTTTGAGAATTGAATCGAAGGAATTCCTCAATCTTCTACTCAATTCATCGGAATTTTCCGATGCAACAGCAGAGAACTTCTCAATCTCAATTGTCCACACCATGGTTTCGTCATGAAACCAAAAAGGGGTTTTGAAACCTCTAAATCATTCTATGCTACGACTATATTAACTAATGAGGTATTTATAACCTCTTATTAGGTTAAAACAAAGAAAACCCTAAAATCCATAAACATAAGACTCAATCTAATAATTAAATAAACAAAATCAAAATATATTAGATTACAGTAAAACATTCTAAAAGTATAAACTAATATTTTTTAAATAATACCAATGATAAACAACAAGAGAGAATAGAATTGGAAAAGTCGTACTTGTGGAAGAAGTGCAGAGAGAAGAAAGGAATTGGTTGAACCAGTTGAATTGAACAGAGAGAGTATAATTAGTAGCACCAGTTTGAACACCTATATCCTGGAAGAAAGTGGCGTCCAAAGCAGTGGCTCCAATGACAGCAAAATTAACAGCCTGACCCACACTCCAATCTTCCAATTTACCGTTCTTCATTCCAATGTAGGGTTTCACAGACTGAATCCCCAAATACTCAGCTGCAAACAAAATCCATCAAGATTGTGTATAGATATAAAAGAGAAGAGAAGAGAAAATGTTACCAATAAAATCAATGATGAGGCGCCCATCGGAGCAGCGACCGGAAGGATGATGGAAGTGGGTTTTGCCGTAAGGCGGGAAGAAGCAGTGTTGGTCGGTAGTTTGATGACTGAAATACAAGTTGCCGGTGTCGGTAATGGAGTCACCGAAGCTGAAGATGGATGAGTAGCATGCTGAACCTGTCACTGCCTCAGCAACTACTGTCATCAATATCACCATTAACGCACACCAGCTTCTTTCTTCAAAGGCAGCCATTACAATGACTTTAGTATCATCAATGTTGGTTGGTGCTTTGGTTGGGGGTTGCACTACACAATTTATTTTTTTCTCGACAAAAAAAAAGAAAAAAGAAAATTGCATCGGAGACAGAGACGGCAACCCCATGTGTATTTTGTGCAAGGAATTAAGTCTTAAATGATCCCTAAAGTTACCTCAAGTTTAATTTGCATACGAGTGCTAGAGATCAGTAATTTTTTGTGATTTATAATTATTAAGTAGTCATTAATAATATTTTTAATGATGTAAAATTTTATTTAATAATATAGAATTACTCATTTTTATTTTGCTAATTATATACGGATCAAAATTTAATAAAATTGTTGACCCTTTAAATTTTTTTTAATTTCTAAAATTAATAGTTGCTATATTTATCTATGAATTGCACTTTAAGATCTATAGCCGTTCTTTAAGCAATTTCTGTTAATGGTGCTATCGAAAAGCTGCTGTGAAATCTTTTTTATATATTGGGCAAGCCTAAACACCTTTTTTGTGTTAATTTGGCGCTTAATTTGTGGCACATGACGTCATTTTATAGGATCATTACTAATTTTAGACACCATTTTAAAATTTAATTTTTGTATACGTTTCTAAATTTTAATCTATTTTTTTCTAAGTATTTATATAATTTTTATATAATTTTCAATAACATATTTTTAATATATATTTAAAAAAGTATAGAAAATCAATGAGAATACAAAATAAATATTTTAAAAATTTAAAATTTTTATATTTTCAATAATTTTTTTAAATGTTTTTAGGACACAAGATAAATAAATCCACTTTTTTTGTTTTTGATATTGAGATAGTAGTGGTATTTTTTTGAAATATGAACAGTTAGAGTGTTATTCTCAAATGTGGAACTGTTTAATTAGAGAAATAAAAATTGGACCATTCAATTTATTAAAAGTATAAAAATCGAACCGTACGATTTGTATAAGTACAGAAATCGGACCGTCCGATTTGTGACACAAATCAGGCGGTCCAATTTGTGTTAAAAAAATTTAAAAATTTGAAATACATAAATATTACGGTCCGATTTATGTACTCCAAATTTTTTTTAATTTTTTAAACACAAATTGGACCGATTTATATACTTTTTACAATTTAAAAAAACACTAAAAATTACCATGTAAAGATATATCACTCTTACTACTTTCGTATCTAAATTTTTTAGCCAAATACATTATTTATATAAATAATTAATTTGCTGTTTGATATTGAGCATATGGTATACCTAATATAACTGTTTTCCGTTATAAAAGAATATAATAATAAACCATTAAAAGAATTATATTATATAATTTAAAAACATAACAAATGGTTAAAACAGGTACAAAGATATCTATTCTTCTTGTGAAGACGGAGCAGAAACTATATTTCTGAATTACATGAAATACCAATTTTAGGATTAGTATATGGTCCACTTAATAAACCTTTGGCAATCCATTTGTATGCTGCTTCGGTCAAGTGCAAGCCATCCCAAGAAATATACTGAGATGGATCCTTACAAGAAATCACCCCCGGATTGCCACAACACACACCATTATTAGAATTGTTTGCAACTCTAAGCGGGCAACAAGCACTTGAAATTGATTCCGTAAATCCTGAAATTGCATGAAGAAATCACATAAATTACTCTAAAAATACTCTTCCATTGTTATAAAACTCGTTTATTTATAATATATAATTATATATACACATATAAGTAGATAAGAAAAGATTGAGGACTTATGTACCAAATTGTGTTGGAGATTGATATAATGGCAACACAGCATGGTAATAATCTGCATAGATGATATTTGTATTGGGATGAAGCACTTGAAGTCGATTCAGTTCAGCATAAAGTTGCTTGTTGTAGTATTGAGTAAACTTGTTTAACCACTTCAAACAACCAGCTTCATCATATTCACTCTTATCTGAAGTTTCATACGTTGTCAAATACTTGAAATTGCATCCAAGAGGAAGGTTTCCAGGAACCACGAGAGTTTGAGCCCCCAAATTAATCAATTTCTGAAAATCACAACAATCATGAAAGGTATTAGGAAGGTCTTAATGGTACTAATAAGCATGTTATAGCAATTAATTATAATCATGACTTGATGAAACAAAGTAAGTATTTGTCATCATGCACAGAAACTCTTACATCGATAGCTAAAGAAATTTCATTAATCACAAGTGGCACATATGTTCTGACTTCTTTTATACTCGTATTTAGATAAAGAGGATGATTGAAATCATTGCCACCAATCTCCCCAACAAGAAACAACGAGCTTCCAAGAACTTCTTTACACCCTGTTAGATCAAATTAGACCGAAGTTTTATTACTCATAATAAAGGATTGCCGAATAAATTAGTTAAGCAGAGACTTCAATTCACTCGATTTGTATGTATAGTATTAATGGATAATTTAGATATACATAGAAATATTATTTTTCTTCATATATAGCATACCTGAAGAAGAATTACAGATGGAAGGGAGCAAGTCCATGAACCAATCTAACTGCACTCTCAGAGAATAGTTGGTTGCAACATTATACATACCCTTCTCTAAGTAGAAGCTAGAATCCAAAGCAGTGGCTCCTGCAACTGCAAAATTCACTCCCTCCATTGGGTTCCAATCTTTAATCTTACCGTTCTTGATTCCCAGATAAGGTTTCAGCAATGGAACACCCATTTTCTCAGCTGCATATACATACAGCATATCAGAACAACAGAAAATCCACTAAAACAGGAACATTATTAATTAATTGGTGAAAACTCAGGTGCAGTGGATTTCACATGAAATTAATAGTTGACCGTTAGATGATTTAACTGATTTGACTAAATTTTCATCTAACGGCTCTAAGTCGATTGCACCTAAGTTTTCACCTAATTATATTTACTGTCAAGAAACTAACTAACGGCTATTATGGTTATTTATACTATTAATTACCGATGAAATCGACGATGAGACGGCCATTAGACCATCTTCCAGTTGGGTGATGAAAGTAGGTTTCTCCATATGGAAGGTTCAATGCGAGAGTTTGTGATGAAGGGAGCGTGTGAGTGTCATAGTAAGCGTTTCCGGTGTCGGCAAGGGAATCACCGAAGCTGTATATTGCTCTGTAGCAGCGGCTTGAGGTGGTAGATGATATTGCTGTGGCAATGGAAATGAAAATGGAGGAAACAGCCACGTGAAGAAGCAGCCCTACTGTCAGAAATGAAGC
Source organism: Arachis hypogaea (assembly GCF_003086295.3). NCBI lineage: Eukaryota > Viridiplantae > Streptophyta > Magnoliopsida > Fabales > Fabaceae > Arachis > Arachis hypogaea. The sequence continues at coordinate 1,772,710 of NC_092045.1, forward strand.
CCTTGAAGAAGCCATATGCTAATTCTGCTGTGTCAACTCAGTGTTCATGCAAATGCAAAGTGATGATGATAAAAAGGAAGAATGGGTTCGTGCTTATTTGTTAGTTGTGTCCAACGTAACGTGTATGTATATATAGAGATGATGCGGACACTAATTGCATTAAAATATAATGTGTTATTTTGCATTAAAACAATTCACGCGAAGATATGTCTAAAAATCGATAAATGATTTGATTAATTTAATTAAATTTTTATTTAATAGATTCAGTTGTGTTCAAAATACGTAGTTGGTATAAAGAGAGAGTATTGCAACTACCACTTCATTCCAATCCTAGGAACGCAACTTTCCTGATTGTTTATTTATCGGTGGGTAACCATTTGATTGGTTCTGATTCAAATGCAGAAAGAGTGCGTCTGTTCTTAGTTGGTGACTCAGTGTTGTTTATAATAATGTAAGTAAAATGACTGTTTTATCTTCATCGTTCTGTTGCTCACACCTAACCTACCTACCTCTATTGTCACTCGCACTTTTTGCACCCTGCACGTGCACCTTCCTCCCTTCAGGCTCCGCTGACCAATTCCTTATCTCCTCTCTTTCCCTCTAGTTTCCTAGTCATCAAGATGGCTAATAACAAAAACAGGATAATGCTACATAGGGAGTCTTAATCGCATGTCTAGTTAATTTAACTTTATACTAAAATCAACCATTATTATAAAATACAAATTTATTATCTATTATATATTATTAAATTTTTATAACTAAAATATGTTATATGTTATTTTTTCATTATAATTAAAATAAAATGTTTTGCTAAAAAATTAAAAAATTCTCTTATTTTCAGTCTTTTTCTCTTATTAGTTTTATCTCTTTTATATATCATTATCAATGACTAATTATAATTTTAACAATAAAAATATAAAATATAGCATTCTCTAATTACAATTAAAATTAAAATTAAAATATAACTCTATTATATTACAAAAAGCAAAGTGATATATTCAAGAGTTTGTTTAGCTAATATATGCTCTCAAAGTATAATTTAAAGTTATTTATTAAAAAAGTTTTTATAGAAAAAGATGTAAATTTTAGTTTTAATATATTTATTGTGTATTTAATTATTTATTAAAATAAAGAGTTTAAAATTTCTACTAATAGTAAGTCTAATATATGTCATTAGAGACGGGAAAAGAAATCAATCTAAAACAACTTAAGGTTATTTTATTGTATATTTTAATTATTTCTAAAATAATTGAATAATTTTTTATGTAATAAATGTGTAATTATAAATATTATATGTATAAAATATATATTAAATTAAATAAAAAATTTTGAGTAATTATTTTCCCAATATTTTTGTATTAAAAATGTTGATCATGAGATTAATTATGACTATATAAGAGAAAGATAAATAAAACAAAGGAAATAAATTCTTTTAGGCAAGTAATATTTTGTAAGACAAGTCAAATATTATTATTTTGATTGTTATTCAGATAAGGATTCTTCTTTAATATAATATAAAAGGTATAAATACTTTCTAAAGGAAGAGCCGATAGAGTCACCAAAAAAAAAAAAATAGCTGATATTATTTTATAAATACTTTATTCTTTTTAGTTTTACGACAAAATAAACTATAGTGTAAATGTGTAAAGTTGAATAATTTTTTTACAAAAAAAAAATCAAAATTTCAAAAGAGTTATTTGTTTTCAGCTTTTGTAGAAATATTTTTTAAAAAATCTTTTCATATTAGACATTTTTTTTAAATTACGGTTGTAATTAACAAAAAGGAAATATTTAAACATTACCCGCCGTAATTAACGACAATATTAGGAGAAAAAAATAGTGATTATTAAAGTGGCTTAACCTCTCGTACCCAACAAAAAAGAGTGCTACCTGTTTCTTACAGGAGTCAGGAGGATAGGATATATGATAGAAAAGATTCTACAATGAGTGGAATGATATAATTACATAAATGCCAATTTGCTCAAATTTCAATCTGGATTTTTACGCTCACATCACAAATTTACAATGGCTGTATGCCAGTATCTTTATTGAAGTGAAAATTGGTTGAAGCAGGATCTCAGAATTTTTATGTTTACATGCAACAGAGCTAGTAGATTGGTAAAGCAGGGGGCAACAACTTAGCAATCTAAGCATCCCCCAAGGCTGAAATATAACACAAGAAAATATACAAATTAGAACGGAGCAAGTAATCTACTGAGGATTTGGGGGGCGGCTGTTAGCAGCAGCAACACGGGATCCCCATTCTAACAACTCTTTGCTGGTGTCATCCTTGTGCGCAAATACTTCTATAAAACATAGTGAATCTTTCTGTGCTCCTGTTGCTGTTGCAATTGCTTCTGTTAGATCTTCCTCTGTCCGTACCTACACTCCAAGCATTATAAATAGTAACTCCAGTTAATGATAATGCTCGTAATGATTGTAAGATCACAGTAACACAGGATTGTTTTGAGTTTAAGCTAACCTTGGCAGTCCAGCATTTGCCTTCTCCATTATGGATGGCTTCCACAAAGCGAGTGTAATCCCAGTTCTTGATCACGTTGTACGGGCCATCATGAATCTCAACTTCAATTGTATAACCTCCATTGTTAATGAGGAAGATGATGCTCCTTTGTCCGCTGCGGATCATTGTTGAAATATCCTGTGCCGTCACCTGATAAATAAGGAATATCTTAAATCCCTTTGTGCTTCAAGCATCAAATTGATGTTCCAGTTTACTTATACTGTGTTCAAAATGCAAGTTTTGAACTAGACGTAATTATTAGGCAAAAACAAAACATAAAGAAGACAAAAGAAGTCATATTATTATCAAATGCTTTGAAAGGTCATTTCTGTTGGTGCAACTTGTATAATCTTATTACTCACCTGAAAACTGCCATCTCCAATGCAAGCAATTACACGCTTATCTTTTGCAGCTTGTGCATATCCAAGAGTAGCACCAACTGACCAACCTATGGACCCATATTGCATCTGGAATTCATACCTGAAAGATAGATCAAATTCAGGCACGACAATATTAACCCCCCAAAAAGATAAACGTTAGCATTTTGCTAGATGCAGTTGTAAATGAATTTAAATACCCGCAATTTTCAGGTAGATGTAGCTTCTGACAGTTGAACCATGAGTCTCCAGTTTCAGCTATTACAGCAGTATCCCCACTTAGCATTTCCTGTAAAAGTATGTGAGTGGAGAAAAAGTTAATACATTTTAGTAATATAATGGGAACCACTTGCATAAACTAGCATGATTTGTACGATAAAGTGAATCCTCTGAAATTGCTATGCAGGATATGAAATCTTAGTCATGGAGCAAGGTAACAGGTAGAAAAACCTCATTGACAAAAAGAACCATTTGACCTGAATTTTTAATAAACAGATAAACAGAACATACCTGAATGTGCTTAAATAGAACATTAACTCTAAGAGGTTCGTCCTTCTCTCGCTTCAGAGGAATGCCTGGGGGAACATATATACGTCGGTAATTCTCCAAAGCTGCACCATTTTTCTTAACCTTCTTAGACAATTCAGTTAAGAAGTCAGCCATGAAAACCCAGCCCAACGAAGGACCATTGCCAATGGTCACGCGATTAGGCTGCACGATTACAGCTTTCTCCTTCTTTATCAATAAGGAGTATCCCACGGAGCTATAGTCGTTGAAGATAGGGCCGATAAAAACATATGCATCAGCAGACTCCACTATTTCGCCACAAAAGGAGGTACTAACAGCACCCCAATATGTCCCAATGAAGTGTGGATGATGCTCCGGCACTAGCCCCTTTCCAGAGGGCATACAAGCTATTGGATATCCACTGGCATTCGCAAACTCCAGAAAAGCCTTCTGTGCCTTTGCAAACCTTAGTTTTGGCCCACCAACAATGACGGGTTTCACAGCTTTGTTTAGAAATTCAGCCGTTGCTTCCACTGCTGCTTCTAATCCTTGTTGATTGCTTACCCTGCACAAATCCAAAAGATATTAGTTCCCTTAGACAGGATTCACTCTTCATAAGGATAAGATGTGAGGTAACACAATATATGCATATACAATTATACATAACTCTTTCAATCCACATTCTCTATTAACAAAGAATTACAATTGTATTAGCATGTCATTTAGCAATGAACTTAGCCAAATATGTGATTATCAAATAACTAATTCAGTAATCAATATATATATTTATATAAGATTGGATCAGTATTAAAATATTTCATAATAAAAATATATCAGAATTAAGCTAAAAAAGGGGCTATTGATTAACAATGTAGAGAAGGCGAGGAGGGGAATAGTATACATACTTAGGTGCAAGGAAAAATGGGACAGGGTCTCTGGAAAAAGTTGGGTGTGGAATCCCAGGAAGGTTGCAACTTATGCTGATGTAAACAGGCTTGCTTTCCTTCAGCGCAGTGGAGATTGCGGTGTCAATCTGCTCATGTGCATCTTCCAAGTTATTCACCACTGCCTGAAACACAAGAAATCATAATCGAGTCAGTTACCTCGAAAAACCAATCTACCTAACAGAATAACACAAGTTAGTTAAAAGTCTGCTAGAGTCGGTTACAGTCCCGCGCACCTGAAAGCACGTGATGGTTTGGAAGCAGCGGAGTTCCTGTGAGAAATCGGGTAATCCGATTGTGTGGTGGAGGATCCTGTTGGTGCCGTAGTCGTTGGAGTTGGGTCCGCCGACGATGCAGACGACGGGGAGGTTCTCGCTGTAGGCGCCGGCGATGGCGTTGATAACGCTGAGGCCGCCGACGGTGAAGGTGACGACGCAGGCGCCGACTCCCTTGGAACGGGCGTAGCCGTCGGCAGCGTAGCCGGCGTTGAGCTCGTTGCAACAGCCGACGAGGTTGAGGTCAGGATCGGCGATGAGGTGGTCGAGGAGAGTGAGGTTGAAGTCGCCGGGGACGGAGAAGACGTCCCTGACGCCGATCTCGACGAGACGGCGGGCGAGGTGCCGGCCGAGAGTGCCTGCGGAGCCGGGAAACTGGGTGGCAGCTTCCATGTGATGTTGAGACTGGAGAAAGTAGAATTGTATTTGATTATGATTAGTTAATTAATGTGATTTGTTTAACCTTGTGTGTATTGGACATTGGTTGGGGTTTATAAGGGGGTTCAAGCTTCAAAGACTGGTTTTGGAAACCCATGGGCAACACCTTGGAAGAGGGAAAAACAAAAACTAACTGTGCAAATTGATTTTAAAAGTACATGGTATATAGAATGTGCTTAAATATTTAGTATGTGCTTGAGACACCTGTTGCTAATTCAGTATTAAATATTAATGATAATCTTTCTATATAATAATACGTAGTTAGCGCATAATAGAACTCATCACTTTTACATTGTTTTTAAGTTTTTAGTTGTTATTCATAGTTGATTCTTCATAACCAAATTGATTGATAATAAAATAAAATATAAAATAGAAACTATTTATGGTTAATGAATATTTTGTATAATTTATTTAATTTAATATGTTTGACCGAATTCGTAATGTTATGTTTCCATACGAACATGTTTGTAAAAGTAGTCACCTTGTAAAAAGTACTAGTTTTAGTTTTGGACAAATTTAGGAGTATGAGGCATGTGGTGGGTGAAGAGAAATGATGGTGATCCGGATCCCAAGTGGGAAAGATGAATGCACAGCACAGACTATTCCAATTCCATGTACTTGAAATAATTAAATAGAAATTGGAAGGGTTTCAGCTGGCGTAGTCGTGGTTTTGCCGGGTGTGGGTTTGAAACAATAATCATCGTCGTGGCTAAATCCTAGTGTTTCCTTATACCTTTTTTAGCTCTTTAGTCTAGTACAATAGAAATTGAGGTGTTGTTTCAATTTGGGAGTTAAAGCAAAGCTTTACCTTGCCAAAACATATTCCATTAAGTTATAGAGAAAGTCAACAATTTTTCACATGGTGGGCCAAGCATTTTGTACCTATGGAGTGTGGATATTATTCAACATTAGTAGCTTACACACAGATTTTACTAATGCACAAATGATGATGGAAGACTAATAAAAATGGAGATTCCATGGTGACTTTTAAATTCTTGTTTAATTTATTTAAATATGATTAATTTTTAGTAATGAAAAACAAATTATAAGTTGATTCATTCTTTTATATTTATGTTAGATGTTTAGTAATAGACACCATAATAAAAATTTAGACATAAAATTAATAACAAATATTATACTAACGAAATAAATTTATGTGAGAGATGACATAATAAAAAATTAGCTTAAAGAATAATACCACGATTAATATCAAAGAACCAACTTTATTTAGTTAATATCAATTAATTTTTTAAAATTATTTTATTTATTTTAAATTCTAAATTTTAAATTAATTTTTTCTTAAATTTTTTTATATCAATTGATATTGTAAATGTAATCTTTCAAGTATACTTATTAAGTGTGATAAAAAAAACAACAACAATAACAAAACATTGTTTTACTAAGTGAGGTCGGCTTAAGTGTGATAAAAAAAACACATAAAAAATAAATTAAAATAAAAAATTAAAAAAGATTTATTTTCTGTAAATCATATATTTTTAATCATAAATTTTAAATTATAAATATTATATCCTATATCTTCCACAAAATAACAAATTTTAAAATTAAAAAAAAACTTAAGTAATATTTACAAATTAAAAATTAATCCCTATAGGGAAATGACTGTAGGGAATCTCCTAAGAAAGCATGGTCTTCTGAGATTTGACAACCGAGTCTAGAGAGCATCACCGAAGAATGAATTAAATTTGGGGGCATGCCAAACCATGTGTGTTGATGATATCCAGTAACATAATGTTTTATTGGTTAGGGGTGCACATGGGCCGGGTGAAGCCGAGTTTGATGTGACCCAAATCCGGTCCGAAATATACACCGGGTCTATTTATTAGACCCAAACCCGGCCCTAGACCCGATGAAACCAATACACTTTCGAGCCACAATTATACCGGGTGAAAACCGGACCGTTAACATTACATTACGTTGATACCTTCTTGTAAACTAGCATGTAAAAATATCCAAATTTCCAAGGCTCCAACCATTAGTTAACATGGTAAAATTCACTTAGAAAAATATAACAAGAACCAACCATTCTTCAAAATTAAAGCATAACCACAATCAATATTAAAGCATAACCACAATCAATACTAATATTGTCTAATAATACCAAATATTTAAATCAATACAAATAACACAATCTTATGTATTAGTCTAAAATCTTATGCATTCTAAACATAAAACATTAACTTATAATCTTATAATAACTAATAACACAAAATATTAAGGTTTACAATACTTAAATTCCACGTAAGAATAGTCATGATCCATCACTAATAACACAAAATATTAATTGTGTATGATGACCGGGCCACCGGGCCGACTTCGGGTGACCCGAGCTATGGCCCGGACCCGACCCGAAATAATGACCGGGTCTATTTTTGAGACCCGTACCCGACCCTAAACCCGATGAAATCACTCCAAATTAGTTCTTAAAGTGTTCGGGGCCGGGCCGGGTCTGTGCACCCCTATTATTGGTTCTTCATCTCATAGCCTATATTCTTTAGGTACCACAAAGCTCCCTCAGCTGCATCGTCTGCGGCTGTTTTCTTTTTTCGACGAGGGGCGCCATAGCACTCTATAATGTTCCTCGATGCATCTTCTATCTCAATAGTAACCTTGAAGGTATACCTGTAAAAGATATCTAGTCAATGAAAATAACAAAAATATTGTTATGATGCACTTCCTTCTGTTTCCTTGCATTTGTGTCTGACAAACAGAGGCAGTAAAATAGAATAGGTTGAATATTAGAATATCATGATAAAGCCACAAGGCACGAATTATTAAAATCTTGGATGATGCATGATCAAGCAATCATCAAACAACTTGCCCAACAAAGACTAATGAAGGCAAATTTTGTTACAACTGCTTGGAAGTTGAATGTACATATCAGCTGGATAATTACATGAAAGAGAATAAATCTTGTAAACAAAAATGAAAAGTAATAAATCTAGCGAGTATCATTAAACACTAAAATACTGAATTATTGTGTGAGAGTACGCGTACTATATCATAGCCGGAAGAATTACATTATCTGATGGCATGGACCATCCTGTTTGTAACATTCAAATAGCCGCCTCCAATGGTTTGCAGCACAGATCTCGTACAAATTTGATCTCGCAGGTCTTTTATTCATACCTAGAACCACAAATCAAAGCAATAATTAAGAGCCAGCAACTACAAATCAAAGCAAAACCAGCAACTACAAAACAAAGAAGTATCCATAACCAGATACGAAATTAAAGACCAGCCACAGCACATTGAAAGTAAAATAATATAAATTTTAAAATATCATCCAAATTAAAAGTACTTGCATCAACCACAATGTTGTAATCTCATCTAAATACAAACTTAAAAGTCAAATAAATAGCAAAGGAAACAATCAAACATGAAATGCCAACATCAAAATTTGTCATCAATAATCAAAATCCGCAAAAATTTGCTCCAGATTTACCAACAACCTAATAACAGATATAGAAGATATAGTGAATGAAAATCCTGTGAGCAAAAATTTAAAGGCTGAGCTAAGGAGAGCTACGAAAATAGCAATAGAAGGCTAGAGAATAATGACGAAGGAGTTAGCCAAGCCAATCAAACTCACCCATCGGAGGTGCCAGAAGAAAGCAATATTGTTGTTCAGGACCATGAACTATTGGAGGAAGATCAAGATAACCCAGTAAGCTCCGACGCACAAGCTGTATAGGTAGTGAAGATCTTAACACGAGCAAGGAAACAAAGCACGGAGCAACGAAAGACAGAAGCAGAACCATATCAGAATCAAACAAAATCAGTCAATCACTGTAAAAACTAAAATTCAAAATAGAAATTAAAGACAATAGAACTACAAATTATCAATCCTAAACCACAGACAACAATAATTGAAGAAGAAAAATGAAAAATCAGTAAATCACAAATTCAAAATTATTAATTAACAATATTCAACCATTATTCAACCTATTATTCAACCTAGGAATTCATAGATTAATTAACAATTATTCAACCCATAAGGCCATAACAAGTTCAGAGATTATTCAACAATAATTATTCAACAATTATTGTTAAAAAAAATAGTAAAATACCTAGAAGAACAGAGCTGGCGACGGAGGCATGAACAGAACTGGCGACGGAGACAGGAACAGAGATTGCGACGGAGGAACAAAGCTACGCGACGGAGGCAGGAGGCGAGCCCAGCAACTGTGCTTCCACTGCTGAGAGTCTGAGACGTTAGCTGAGTGAGGGACCGAGTGAGCTTCGAAGCTCCAACCGGCGACGGCGTCAGGAGCAGTCCGGCGGCTGAGCGAAAGGGAGGGATTGAACTCGCCGGTGTTGAGAGGAACGGCCAGCTCGAGGGTGATGGGAGGGACGAGAGAGGGAGTGTGTGCTGCACCGTTGGAGAGTTGAAGGGAGTTAGGGTTGGTAGGGTTGGGGTGTTTTACTGAATGCTAAACGGCTGCGTTTTGGCGTTTTGGAGGAAAATAAGAAAATTGGCCGGGTTTCGGTTCGGTCCGACCGACCGGTTTTCGATCAGTTCAGAAATTTAAAAGTGATTTTAATTTTGACGGTTTTTTATGTTGAATCAAACCGTAAAAATTACCGTTTGCAGGTAAATCGGTCAGATTGATCGGTCCGATCCAGTTTTTAAAACCATGATTTTGAGTAACCCAAAAGAAATCCACAGAAACACAAAGATGGAGAGAACCTACTTCAAATTCAAAGTCCTAAAAGAGAATGTATATCTTATTCATGTGGAGACTGGGAGGACGCGTTGTTCTCATAATTCACAGGTCACAGGTGTCGCCCTCTTACAAGAAAATGTGTTCTAAGATGTCATTGTCAGAATCCATCTTTACCACTTTAGCAGCTAGTTTGAAACCAGAATCCTTCAAATTACCCTGCAAACTAAGAAGCTGAGAATTCGCACATACCAATTTGAAAAAAAAAAAAGGGAAAATTTACAACCTCCACCTGGGATCGCAAAGCTTTAGAGTTCTACACACTACAGACACATATATGGCAGCGTGACAAGTAATAAGCATGTGTAGTATATATTTCGTAATTTTTTTAAACTTAATTTCTCGTTGATAGCTGGCTGCGTGGTAAATAATAAGCATGTGTAGCATGTATTTTGTAATTTTTTTAAATTTAATTTCTCTTTGATAGCTTGGTTGGCTAAAAAATTTAGTTATGCAAGTGCGATGAATGATATATCTTAATATTATAATGTTTGGCCTTTTTAAAAATTATGAGAGATACAAATTGGAGGGTCCGATTTATGTTTAAAAAATTAAAAAAATTTGAAGTACACAAATTGAAGGATTGTGTACTCCAAAATTTTTTAATTTTTTAAACACAAATTAAAAGTTTTGATTTTTGCTCTAACACCGTAACTGCGTAAAGCACCTATACACTCTATAACTTGCTTCTTACACATTTCTCCATTCCATCTTTAAATTAAAAAATGCTAGTAGGTTATCTACTCATCTCACCATCTATTTATAATATAACAAAAAAATAAGATAAATTGACAATTATTTTTGAACATTTAAAATTTTTTTATTATACCACTTCATATTTTTTTTTAAAGATGGCATAATCTAATTTTATTTTTTGTATCATAACTTATGATTTTTTTTCATGATTGATTTTTTTTATTTTTATAATACTTATTTTTTAAATATTTTATATTTTTGTAAAGTCCACAGAAGCACAAAGATGGAAAGAACCTACTTTAAATTCAAAGTCCTAAAAGATAATGTGTACCTTTAGGGCTGTTAAAATAGGCTAAACTCATTGGGTCATTCTATTTACCCGTTAAAATGGGCGGACTTTGCCTCTAAAATTAAGCCAATTTAAATTTCGGGCTAAACGGGATGAGCCCGATTAACCCGAAAAAATAACGGGTTAAACGGACTAGCCCGCGGGCTAAACGGGTGGCCCGTTTAATTTTTTTTTACATTTTTTAAAAAAAATAGCACTTTTAGCTAATATTTCTTCCGATTCGACCCGAAAATCCGACCCATCAACTAAAAAATATTATTTTTTAATGATTTTTTACCTAAAAGTGATATTTTTTGTCAAAAATATTTCTAAAAAAAATAAAATGATAAACGGGCTGACCCGTTTAACCCATTGGACTGACCATAAACGATCCGGATTAAAAAATTCTGCCCCGCAAATAAAACGGGCTTAAACGGTCCAGCCCGTTTAACCCACGAGTTTAACGGGCCTGGCCTAAATGGGCGGGACTAGCCCGTTTGACAGCCCTATGGTACCTTATTCATGTGGAGACTAGGAGGACGTGTTGTTCTCACAGTTAGGGGTGGTAAAGCGGGCTGGCCCGCCCCAACCCGCTTTATGGTGGATTGGCGGGCTAACTCGCTTGAATCTTTTTAAAAAAAAAATAAATTTCATTAAAATTAACCAAAAAATAATAATTAAAAAATTAAAAACAAATAAAAAAGAGTCAAATTATAATATAAATTTTTTACTATTTTTTTTTAATTTTCAACTTTAATAAAATTGTTTAAATTAATATTTGTCAATAGAATCATCTTTATTTTAAAAAATAAGTCACATAATTTGAGCATATATACGAAATTGTAAAATAAAATAAATAAAATTAATAACTAAAGAAGAATAAAAACAAAAAATGAAAAAATGTTTAAAAATTTTATAATTATTAATTTTATAATAGTAATCACTCTTTTATTTAATTAAAAAAATGAAAAATAAAAAGTCTTCGGCCCGGCGGACCGGCCCGCCAAAACCCGCCAATTTGGCGGTACGAGTTTGACAAATTTTTTTAATTTGGCGGGCTCTAAATCCAAGCCCGACCCGCCTTTTTAGCGGGCTTAACAGATCGGCCCAACAGGCTCGACCCGTTTTGCCACCCCTACTCACAATCACAGGTCACAGGTGTCGCCCTTTTGCAAGGGAGTGTGTTCTAAGATGCTCTCGTCAGAATTCATCTTTACCACTTTAGCAACTAGTCTGAAACCAGAATCCTTCAAATTACCTGCAAACTTAGAAGCTGAGAATTTGCAAATACCAATTTGGGAAAAAGAGAAAATTTCACAACCTTCACCTTGGATCGCAAATCGGTCGAGTTGAGAAAGCAGCTTTAGAGTTCTGCAGACTACAGACACATATATGGCAGCGTGACAAGTGATAAGCATGTGCAGCATGTATTTTATAATTTTTTTTAAACTTAATTTCTCTTTGATAGCTGGTTGGCTAAAAAATTTAGTTATGCAAGTGAGATGAGTGATATATCAATATTATAATTTTTGACATTTTTAAAAATTGTGAGAGATACAAATTAAAGGGTCCGATTTATGTTTAAAAAATTAAAAAATTTTAGAGTACACAAATTGAAGGATTGTGTACTCCAAAATTTTTTAAACACAAATTAAAAGTTTTGATCTTTGCTCTAACACCACAACTGCGTAAACCACCTATACACTCTATAACTTGCTTTTTATACATTTCTCCATTCCATCTTTAAATTAAAAAATGCTGATAGGTCATCTACTCATCTCACCATCTATTTATAATATAACAAAAGAAATTAAGATAAATTTTACAATTATTTTTAAACATTTAAATTTTTTTTATTATATCACTTCATATTTTTTTTAAAGATGGCATAATCTAGTTTTATTTTTTTATCATAATTTATGATTTTTTTCATGATTGATTTTTTTGTTTTGTTTTCATAATACTTATTTTTTAGATATTTTATACTTTTATATATTTACAATTTTTATTTTTATGTATATTATTTTATATCTCTAATATTAATATTATTTTTTTAATAAATATAAGTTAAATAATAAAATCTAATTTAATATTTTCTTTTGATATTAGTTCTTATATTTATTATATAAATTAATATTTATTTTATATTTTTTTATTATTTTTATTTTATATAATATCATGCTTCTTATTCTATTACTTAATTCTTGCGCATGTTTTCAACTAAGTATTTTAAGGTTCTAGTCAATGACTATAATCTTTTTACGTTTACTAAACATATGTATTCTCTCGTACTTTTTTTCCCTTTCATTCTTATTAATACTAACGTGAAACTCCGTGCATTTGTACGGAATTTTATTTTAGTTAACATGTTAAAAAAAATGATTTAACATTCTCAAAAGAAAAAAAATAATCTAATAGTTCACATTTATTTACAGAAACTATTCGTAGCATAAAGTAAAAAATAACATAGACTAACTAACAAGTTCACATATTATCTACTTAATATATTAAAATTAGGTTTTTTGATGTGTTATTCTTGGTAATTTCGTTTTTTTTCCAAAATAAATGAAATTTTTTATCTATTCTAAATTATTTTATAAAAAATATCTTTATTATAATTATATTATAATTAATATTTATGATGAATAATATATAATTATACTAATTTAAGAACATATTTTCATTATAATTATACCAAATCAATATTTAATACACTATTAAACTACTTTTCAATTATCAATTAAAAATACTTTTAATAATAATAATAATAATAATAATAATAATAATAATAATAATAATAATATATGATAATGATATGATAATGGTACCGTCGTGATAATCGTGATAAAAATATTTGATTCTAATCATAAAATAATCAAATCTTATGATATTAATAACGCACGTTGATTTTAAATATTTTTAGTTATTTTAATTATATTAATTATAAAAATATTGATATAATTTTAATTTTTATTCATTATTCAATAATAATAATAATAATAATAAATTGTAATAATAAAATTGAAATTATCACGTGGGTAAAGCAACAACTTAAAATTATAATAATTTATCACGGATAATCGTAAAAATTATAATAGGGTTACGTAAAATTATTTTTAGTATTAGCATATAATAATTGTACAAGTTATTATTTTATTACTTTAACCCGTTATAATTCTATTTTCTTATGATATTTATTTCAAACATTTTAAGTTATTAAACCCGTCCATGATAATATATTTCTACCCCCTTTTTTATTTCAATCTGTGTATATTAGGTATATTATCTATCTACTTAATATACTAAAACTGTGTTTTTCTCCAACTAATGGAAGTGAGGTATCGATTTCTCATGAATATATTTTTCTGCCAAAATGAATGTACTATTTTCTCTTCTAAATTTATTTTATAAAAATATTTTTATTATAATTATACTATAATTAGCATTTAAGTAATAATGCATAATTATACTAATTTAGAAAAATATTTTTGTTATAGTTATATAAAATTAATATTTAATATATTATTAAACTACTTATCAATTATCAATCAAAAATATTTTTAATTATTTAATAATAATAATAATAATAATAATAATAATAATATGATAATTATATGATAATGGCATCAATTATTAATAACCAATTTATGTTTTTTTAAATAAATTTATTTTAAAAAAATATCTTTATTATAATTATATTATAATATTATAATTAATATTTAATAAATAATGCATAATTATGCTAATTTAAGAAAATATCTTTATTATCTATCTATTCTATTTATTCGATTATATAAAAATCGAATTTTTTTCACTTAATGATGGAACTGATGTGGCATGCTCTTGAGATGTTTCTTGATTTATTTCATTTAATTGTTAAAGCAAATCAATTATAAATAATTAATCATATCAATTAATTAATTTGATTAGACATTCAAATCTCACCATTTATTATAATTTATATGAATTGATTAATTATATCAATTAATTAATTTAATTAATTATATTAATTATTTGATTTGGTCGGAGTAAATATCAAATTATTTAATAATGAATTTAATTAAATTATTTTTCTCAATACCATCTATTTATATAAGATCAAATATTTTTTACTCATTAGCTCTCTTTTCTCTCCCTCTCCCTCCCTCGCTCCCTTCCCCTCTCTCTCGTGTTTAAGGTACCATTTTTATAATTTCTTTAATTTTTGTTTCTTTTATCTTTATTTATACATTTTATTTTTTATTTTTTTAAAATTTTTGTTTATTTTAATTTATTATTATTAGGTGCATACTTTTTTTTCTCTTAACTTCTGATTAACAAAAAAGATATGTCATCTTTACGTTATTTTTAAATAATCTTACTAATTTTATTTTGTAATATTCTATTTTGTCATGTGTGACTTCAATTCATATATATATATATATATATATATATATATATATATATATATATATATATATATATATATATATATATATATAGTATTTTTTTTGTGATTCACAATTAATAGATACATTGTTCGTGCATGTATATAGTTTATATGTTAATGTTTTTATTGATTCTCTTTAATTTTTTTTGTATCTCTTTGTTGTTCTTTATTTGAGTTATATTCGTTGATTTCTTTGTATTGATACTCTTTTTATTTGAAATATCGTGACAATTTAGAGTGTATATTGTGACCCATGTGATATTCGTTAATTTGGTGTATTTTTTTAGATGATTTATGTTATAATGTGTTTAAGGAGTTGACTTAAAATTATAATATGATTTATGGTATACTAAAATATTAGGATATTATCATATAGATATTTTTTATTTGTCCATTAGATTTAACTATATAGGATCTTGAAAATTATGTAATTATGTAATTAGTTGTTTCTTCGTATAATTATTGTATTGATCATTTATATTAGTGAGACTATTTTCATTATTAATATTTATAAATTGTATTGAAAGAATATAATATATGATATTTAATTTTTTACTATTTATTAAAAAAAGCATAATTACTTAACGATATTTATTTTTTAAATTCACTATGTATGCAATTTTTTTTTCTGACAAAATTTTACTCATGATGGTAATTCTTCTAATGGTGTAAATGCGAAAAATTATATTTTTATTTTTGATATAATCGATATATATATATATATATATATATTATTAATAATGAATAGTAATTAACCCTTCATAATTTTAATCAAAGCATTTTGACGATAATTTCTATTTATAGATATTAATGGATGATTGTTTCTTTAAAAATAAAATGCATTATGATTTTAGGTTATTTCATAATTAACAATAATACTTGATTATTTCTTTAAAAATAAATTGCATTATGATTTTAGGTTATTTCACAATAATAATTAATGTTCATAATATTGAATTACTCTAAATTTTTTATTTTCTATTGTTAGTAGTTAATCCCAAATTAAAAAGATTATGTTGAATTGTTGAATAGTCCAAGTATAACCGGAGTTAATTTAGTTTATTTGTTTATTAATATAATTGATTGAAAGCATAAATGATAAATAAGACAAGCAAATAATTATAAAAATAGAATGTTAGTAATTACTTAAAATAGATAACAAAATAAGTTATAGGGTATTACTTTATTTAAATTATTAATAATTAAAAGAATAAAAGGTCAGTAATTATTTTTAAAATAGACATTAAATTTAATTTTATGATACTAATTTATTTGAGTTGTTAATAAAATTTTATAATTTCTATATTTATATATACTCAATTTATGTATTTTATTTTATTCTACTTTAACAAAAAATTGAGACGTGCATTTTTAATTATTTATTTAGAAAGTATAGCGAAATGAGTTATTTCAATTAAAATTAATTATCGATAATTGATATCAATTAATTAATTGTATTAATTTGTAAGATGAATAATGTATAATAAATGTTGTGAAATTAATTATAGTAAATTAATAATTAATAAAAAAATAAAAGCGACTTTTTTATTGCTTTTTAATGGCTACACGTTTTTATAATTTCACTTTCTCTTTATCTCTTCCTTTTACATTTATTTCTTTTAATTTATTGAACTAAATCAATTATACTAATTATTTGTATTAACTAATTAAGTATTTTTTAATGGGTTATTATAACTGTGTCTTTAGATCATAGGTAAAAAATATTATAAAAAATATTTTATAAAAATTGTTGAAAAATAAATATTTTTAAAATGTGTCCTTAAAATACAAATTAACTAAATTATTTTTTAATTTAATGTGTTTGATTCATTCAATTGTATTAATTATAACTAATCAATTATGTTATTTGATTTGATTAAGATAAATATCTTATTATTTAATATTTTATTTGATTCATTAAATTACATTAATCATAACTTTAAATATTTGATTTAATTAGAGTAAATATCAAATTATTTTAAATTTTGTTTGATTTATTAAACCAAATTAATTATAACTAATTTATTATTTAATTTGTTCGAGATAAATATTAAATTATTTAATAAATAATATATAAAGCAACGAAATAAATGAACTCAATTAATTTAATTTATTATCTTATTATTTTATATATCCCTTTTCTTTCTCTCTATTTTGTACTTTAGGTAAAATATTTGTAATTTTTTATTTTTGTTTTTTATCTTAATTTTGCTAATATTTTTCTATGATTTTATTTTATATTAATTCTTTTTTTATTTATTTTGATTAATAATTCTTGAAGGTATTATTATTCTATTTAAAGATAATTTAAATTTTTCGTAATATTTTTATAAAAGTTGATTAATAGGTTCTTCTTTAAAATATTTTTTTTGAAATTTTTTTAATAAAATCGTATTTTGATTTTTATCTTTCATCTTTTGTATTAATTAATTAATTATATTAATCTTCTATTGCAATATATTTTATATCTACTACACACATTATGTTTTCTATCTTCTTTTAATTTTTTTAGTTGCCATTTTTATATTATTTTTAATTATTTATTTTACTTTTACTTCTCATATATAAATTTATTGTAATTCATCACATGTTCTTTTTGAATTTAAGTAATTTTTTAGGTTATATTTTACTATTGATGCGTTTTATTTTGTTTAGTGTGTTTTTTTAGTCTGTGTTTAATATAATAATTTGTAAATATCTATTCTATTATATAGAAATTAAATTTCTGCACTTAATAATAATACTGTCATGGCATGTTTCTGATGGTGTTTTTCGATTTATTTCTTTTAACTCATTAAATTCAATTTATTATAATAAATTAATTATATCAACTAATTGAGTTGGTTAATTATTTAAATATCATGTAATTTATTATAATTTCTATCAATCAATTAATTATAATTCAAATTGAATGATTATTTTATTATGAAATTATTATTTATTAATCTATTTATAGGCAATAGATATATTAATTATAATCGCAAATTAAGCTATTTTACATTAAATGATTTATATAATGGTCATCTCATCTATTATCATAAATGCTGAATTAAATAAGTCATTATTATTTTTTATTTAGAATTAAATGAGAATAAAACCAGAGAATCAGAAATACTATTTTATTTGACCTTTAGGGTTTAATAGGTGTCACACTTAGATATAAATAGTGACTTCCAAATTTTGGTCTCCAACACGTCAAAGCCACATCTGTAACTCTTTTTTCACAAAAGGAATTACGATTCAACTCTATTAGGGATATGGAAGGTTTTCAAAGAACAAGGGAATGGTTTGAATTTGCATGAATTTTAAATGTTTGAACTTACGATGTTGTTTCAGTTGGTTGTCGTTACGAGAATGACTCTAATCTATACATATCTAAGAACTAGAATAAATTAAATATTATTTAAGTAATTTATTTCTAATATGAGTATTTGATTAAATTAGTTTTAGAGAAATTTAAATTGTTGACTCAATTTATATATATTACGACTATTCTTTTTGAATATATTATTTTTATATTTTTTAATATAATTTTTTTTCTAATTCTTAAGTTTATTTTCTTTCTTGGATATATGTATCACATTTTTTTTCTCATTCTATATTTCAGATTAATAATGTAATTATTAAAAAAATATATTAAAAAAATGAAATATTAAAACATCACTATTTAAAAAAAGAAAAACAAAATTAAAACATCACTGGAAAAAAACCTTTTAATATGCATATGAATGGGGTTGGGATTGATGAATATATATGGATATAAAAAAAATTATTGTACGATTGTAGAATAAAAAATAATCATATATATAAAATGAAATAATTATAATAAAAAATAATTAATATATTTGATTTCAATATTTTTAATAATAAGTAACATGGAGTTTAACAAAATATAATTCATATATTTTTTATTTATGTATATGTATATATATTAAGAAAAACTGCTGTAATATATATATATATATATATATATATATATATATATATATATATGTATATATATATAGAATTATTTAACAAAATTAATATATACATATATATAAATAAAAAAATATTATAATTTCTAAAAATTACACATAAACTCTCTTTTTCTCTCAAATAAATTTTTTCTAATTATATTACAATTAGCTCATGAATAATGCATGATTATATTAATTTAAAAAAATATCTTCATTATAATTATTTCAAATCAATATTTAATACGTTATTAAACTACTTATGAATTATCGATATTTTTAATTATTCTAATTATATCAATTGATATAGTTCTAACTCTCATTCAAGTGCAATAATTTTATTAGGAGATGATTGATGCACACATTAATAGTGACCCATTTAATTTAATATTAATTAGTGGATAACAATAATAATAATAATAATAATAATAATAATAATAATAATAATAATAATAATAATAATAATAATAATAATAATAATAATAATAATAAGGTCTACATGGTACATGCATTATATTTTAAAAAGGTAAAATATATTTTAAAAAAATTAGGGTATCAATAATCAATTGTGATTAATATCAATATCAGTAATTAATTTTTATCATTATTTTTTGTACTACTAAAAGCTACATATAGTGTTTTTTTATAGAATAAAAAAGGTTGTGATTCATAACATTTTCATAAAGTTATATTGTATAAACACAAGATTAATTAGATAACAAATTGAATTTTACTTAATATGTTTTATTTTTTACTCATATTTTTTCATTAATTATTTTACTTTTTATATTTACAGTAAATATTAAATGTAAAAAAGAAAAAAATAATATTGAATGTTATCTATTTTATTTATTTAGAATCATAATTAAATTTGATATAATTATAGCAATTATCTATAATTAATAATAACACGATAGTATAATTTTATGTTGTATAATATAATAAAAAAATATAGCAATTTATGTATGCTTTCTATATAGCAATAATATTATATATATTTATATATCTCCTCTTTTAGCTTTTTCCTAAAAATATTGGCATATAATTAATGTCGATAACATATATATTGAGTAAGTATCTCTATTGAATTAATCATAAAGGTTAATATATATATATATATATATATATATATATATATATATATATATATATATATAAGGATTAATAATGAATTGTTACAATTATTTATTATCTAGAAAATTCGTACCTCAAATATAGAACTTCTTCTGTTTATTATTTTTCGTACCTAAGGGATACTAACTACGATTCTATCAACAGTATTACCTATGGTGTAGATTATGTAATGAAAAAGTTTGAAAAATAAAGGCAAGAATTATAAGGTTATGGAAAGTCCCATCTAAATTTGACAATAACAAGACGACTTACATAGAAATGGTTCTCATGGATGAAAAGGTAAGTTGATTACCTTCCATGATTCTTTCAAGTGATGCTAGGTTCATTTTGTAAATATTTTTTGTTCATATTTTAAGTTTATTTGATAAGTAAACTCTTACTCGAATAAAAGACAGTGCGATTTTATAGATTTATAAGTGCGTGCTGATAGCCTTTATATTTAATTTGTTTTATAGTATGATAATAGCTAATATATTTATTGATGGATTTAACTATTACTATATTATTTATAATCACAATCGGTATATATGTCTGATTTATTGAAGAAAGTAGATTATTAAAACCAATTAATAACTATTTTAGAGTTAATCTAATTAACATGATTAAAAAAAATAAAAAATACATAACATATTAATTTTTTATTAATCAAATTATTATAATTTAAATTAATTTTAAAAAAATAATTTAAAATTATAATTTCAATCTTATCACATGCATGACACAGATAATTATACTTGTACATATTATGTATTCTAGAGGATGAAAAATTAATGTTCTAAAATATGATACACATCCCAAAAGTAAATTAGAAAGTTGAGAATCCACTTAAATAATTACTTTCTAGTTACAGAAATTTGAATTAGATGATTTTTTTTTTCAAAACCATCTTAAAAACACATGAGTATACAACTTTAAGTTTATACATTTTCACAAAATTTTTCTATTTAAGACCAATTTTGTTTTCTCAGTTCCTGCCTTTACTTTAGCTTTTAGCACATTCATTGCAAAGTTTTTAGTAATCTCTAAGTCCTTAATAACAAACTTCTAATATTCTGATCTTCCAGTATTAAGTAGTAACCTAGTAAAGTGATATGAGATATGCTGTGTAAAAAAAGTAATAATTAGTCCATAAAAAATAAAGTAACCAATAAACATGAAAATATAATTATACAAATTTATAAATCGATCAATTTTGACATCATACTTAGTCAAGGTCTTGTCATAATGTAGAACAACATATCTATTTATTTTAATGTTAATTTATAGAAAAAATATCATAAAATTAAATATTACAACAATAAAAAATGTAAGATGATGATATATAAAATATTCTAAAATGCAAATTAACTATTCTACTCAATACAGTTTGAATGTAACAAACCTAACCACTAATTAGTTTACATTAAGAGATATAAATTCAAGAACACATGTAAACTAATGTAATATTAAATCAGAAAAGAATAAAAAATAATATAGAAATAAAAATTAAACATAAAACATGTAATTCTAAAAAATTTAAAAGAAACTAATATGCAAATATTTAAAACATATGATAATACTTGATGCTAATAAATTGTGTTAGACCACCGACATCTCGATCAACACCTATATTATTTGACATTTAAAAAAATAAAAAGAACATTCAAATAAAGAAAGAAAGAAGATAGTATTAAGAAAAATTATTAAAAAAAAAAAGAAAGTCCATATATAAAAAGATCATAATTATAATAACAAGAAATATAATAAGTGAAAAGAAAGGAAAAGTTACAATATTTAACCATTAGAAAAAAAACACAACGTATAATATTTGTGGATGTAGTGCTAGGTAACGAAGAAATAACATTTTCAACAAAATATCACAAACAATAAGCACAATACAATATATACTATATCTAACACTTGGTTGAGAAATACATGAAAAGAAAAATTACACGAATTATGTGAATATTGAGATTTTTGACTTCGTTTTTTTTAAACATTCCTTTTTATATAACCTTGCTAAAGCACATAATTGAAACATTTAAACTTGATTTGTCTCACAAAAATAATAGAAGATAAATATACCAATATGTAGCAAAAAATCTTCAACATAATACTTGAGTCATTTTATTTATTAAATAATACCAACCAATCATTCAACAAACAAAACTATACACATATATAAAGACACACACGTATATAGATATATCTATGAAAAAATATTTAAAATTCAGATATCTAATATGCATCTGAGACTCATCTAAAAAAAATATGTAAAAAAACCTGACTCCTAAAATGTAGCATCAAAGTTATACCCAATAACACAATATATCTAATTACATAGCTAAATAAAAGAATAACATATAAACTTGTTTCAAATTCACAGTAATCTTATATGTTTTACCCTTTGATATGGATCTTGCTATTATTAAGATGGCCATTATTATTATTATTATTATTATTATTATTATTATTATTATTATTATTATTATTATTAACAAGATATGAGATTAAAAAAATACCTTGTTAGGATACTCAAATAATTATAAAATAACTATTAATAAAATTAAAAATACACACTACACAAATAGAAAAGTTGCCAGATTTCATTTACTCTTGTGTTTTCACATAAACATACATATACATATACATCATAGTTAGAAATAAAAAAAATAAGGCTAAAATTCGTAACCTGACTATATCACATCATTTATACAAGACATTGTGTATAATTTCTAGCAAAATAGAAACAAACAAAAGGGAACTATCAAACCATGTTAGTCTTTGGACACAGTTCAAAAAAATAGACGGGATAGAAAGACAGCATCTTTATACTCATTTGTAACATTGGATTTAGTGCCTATAGAAATTTTCTTCAGATTTTTCTTAACCTTTGCACTCCTAGAAAGATTTTCAGCAGTCTCTTTCTTAATCACATGAACAGGGGATCCATCAAGAACAACAAAAAGTACTTCCTGTCATGCAAAAGAATTGAATAATTAAATAAATGCATACAAGAGAGAACATGCAACCATATAAAGAGGCGCATCATCCTAATTTTTCAGCCCAAAAAAATTTACAGTCATCCCTAATTCCTGAAACACAGTAGATAATTTAACCAACCAACACATTCATAATTTAAATCTCTCCAAAATAAACAAATTACCGTAGTTTCAGTCGGAGGAGAATTCAAGAGGACCTCAATTTCGAGGTTGCACTCCCCATCAACAGGTACACTATCATCAACAGTTTTGCCTTTCTCTTTCATAATATCAACTTCGCTGCTTATATCATCCAATCCAGAAACTCCAGCATCCTTTTCACCAAGAAAATCAATAAAAGGTCCGCAGTTTGTCTTCACATTGGAACAATTTCCATCACAAGAAATACCATTGCCCAACACCTCACACGGATCCTTCTTGCCAACAATATATGGTTCCGTCTAAATGGTTCCGTCTGAGCTTTTAATCGATCAATGGTTCCGTCTGAGCCGACCTTAATAGTATAGATCCAATGACAACCCATAGTAGATTTGTCCGGTGGCAATGGAACAAGATCCCGGTACCAGTAGAATGTAAGGCAGACATCTCCTCAGTCATAGCTTGGCGCCACCCTGGATGTGAAAAAGCTTTTGCTGTTGTTTTGGGTATAAAAACAGAAGACAAAGAGGAGGTAAAAGCATAGTGCGAAGATGATAAACGATGGTAACTAAGAAAATTATAAATAGGATTAGGATTACGGGTGGAACGAGTACCTTGTCTAAGAGTAATAGGAGGACTACTGCCAACTCCCGAAGAAGGATCCAAGGACGATTCAACCACGGATTCAAGAGATGAGTTATCTTGGACTGCAGGCCGTGGGCGGCGATGATAAACCTGGAGAGGTTTTGTGGGAATAGGAGGCCCATCTAACTAAGGAACATGAAGCACCTCCGTAATGGAAGGTGAAGTGATGTTAGGTGTAGAGAAAAAAGGAGTATTCTCAAGAAAAGTGACATCGGCAGACACGAAGAAATGATTAAGAGCTGGAGAATAACAATGATAACCCTTTTGAAATCGAGTGTACTCTAAGAAAACACATTTGATAGAGCGAGTAGTTAACTTGTCTTTGCCTAGGGTAAGATCATGGATTAAACAAGTACAACCAAATACTTGTAGTGGAAGAGAAAAAATGTGCTCATGAGGAAATAAAATGGAATGAGAAACTTGATTTTACAAAACAGAAGAAGACATACGATTAATTAAATAACATGCAGTCAGAATAGCCTCACCCCAAAACTTAAGGGGAACATGAGTATGGAGAAGAAGAGTGCGAGTAGTTTCAATCAAGTGACGATGTTTACGCTCAGCCACACCATTCTGTTGAGGGGTATGGGGACAAGACGACTGATGTAGAATGCCTTGGGAGGACAAGTAAGACGAAAAGGGTGCTGAAAAATACTCACGAGCATTATCACTTCGTAAAATTTTAATTGAAGTTTTGAATTGGTTTTGAATTTCAGAACAGAAAGACTTGAAATGTGCAAATAATTCAGATCTGTCCTTCATTAAATATAACCAAGTGCAACGAGAGAAGTCATCAATAAAGGTGACAAAATAACAAAAACCAGAATGAGAAGTAACACGATTAGGTCCCCATACATCAGAATGAATAACAGAAAAGGGAGACGTAGCTCGTGTATTGACACAACTTGAAAAAGAACTACGAACATGTTTACCTAAATGACAAGTTTGACACTCTAAGGTAGTAAGACGAGATAAACTCGGGACCATAGCTTGTAACTTCAGAGGCTGGGATGTCCTAGGCAACAATGGACCACGTCCGGAGACTCAACAGCAGCAACAGAAGACACAGTAGTAGTGGGTAGGGCAAGCCGATACAGTCCTTGAGACTCACATCCTGTACCAATCGTTTGTCCCGTCCCTCGATCCTGCACAATGACGGAGTCAGCAAAAAAGGTAATAGAACAATTAAGAGAACGAGTAAGTTGGCTAATAAAAATCAAATTGAAAGGACAATTGGGCATGTAAAGAACAGGTTTTAAAGGTAATGTAGGAAGAGGAGTAGCTTGACCTATTCCCTTAGCACCAATTTAGAACCATCAGCCAAAGTGATAGAAGGAAGAAATGCATGGTGTTCAAGTTTAGAAAGGACAGAAGAAGTACCAGAGATGTGATCAGAAGCACCTGAGTCAAGGACCCAAGGTCCAAGAGAAGAGGAATGAGAGATATAAGCAACAGAATTACCAGAGTGGGCCACCGAAGCAATGGGAGTAGATGCCTGCTTTGAAGCTTGGTACTTGAGAAACTCATCATAATCATTGCTAGAGACAAATATCCCGTGTGGTTGTGCGGCAGAGTGAACGTCAGATGGCTCATTAGTTTGGACAACATTAGCTACCTTGGTAGGACGACCATGGAGAGCATAGCATTTATCCTGAGTATGACCAATCTTATGGCAATAGGTACAACTAAGGCGAGTACGATTACCACGACCATTACCACGACCCCCACGGCCGTCGCGAGTGGGCACTTGAAAGGACACTTGAGAAGAAGATTGGGATGCTAATGCAGTTTGGTCGAAAGTATGGTTCTCAAGAGAGGGGCCGGATTGCAAGAGTCGTGCAAATACGTCCTCAAGGGAAGGAACGGGTGAGGTGCCCAATATTTGTTGCCGAAGAGATTCAAGTTCAGCTGGCAACCCAAGTAACGTAAGTATCAAAAATAACTTTCCCTGTTGAGCATGATGGTTATTAGCATTAAACACATAGGGAAGGAGAGTCGAAAACTCTTCCTTGACAGCTTCCACAGCCCCAACATAAGATTTCATATCAGTTCCTTGAAGCTGTAAACTACATAACTTCTTAGCAACATGGTAAAGTCTTGCAAGTTTTGTAAGCTCAAAACATAGTCAGCTTTGGTGGATCAATGGTCTGCCACATAAGGTTACATAGCTGGGCATCAATCTTCTTCCAAGTGGTTTTGTCAGCAGCGCGAACATCATCAACAGATTTAGTAAGGTGGTCTTCATAGCCTTGGCCCATGAACCAAAGTTCCACAGAATCAGCCCAAGAAAGGTAATTTTTGGCACACATCAATTTTTCAGAGGTCATTGTAGCAGTTCCAAAAACAACAGATGTTAGAACAACCGATTTGTCACCATTGGAGTTGGTGTCGGGGGTTACCTCAGAAGACATGATGGCAGACACTCAGAAACGGCCGAAAAACACCTGCAGAAGGGAAACGAGGACCGGAAAAAGCCTGGGCAGTAGAGCATGACGTTCACGCGTGTCTGGAGCGGAGGCGCGTGAGGACCACGTACAGGAAAAGGGGCGGCGCGTGTCGGCGCGTGCGACGGTTGACGGCAGTAAAATTTTGGGGACAGGCCGAACTTGGCTTTCCGGTTCTGATTCTGGGGTTGTTTCGGAGTGGGTCTGATGTTTGACAAGGTTTTGGCCGGAAAAATGGTTTTTGACGAAGAGACACAGCTGATAGTGTCAGCTGGTGGGAAAAGGGAACACGGCTAAGAGATTACAGCCGGAAAAGAAGAAAAACAAATAGAAACCAGAGCCAGGTCGGAACCCGCCGCTCTGATACCAACTTGAAATACACGAATGAAGTGAGACAAGGATTGTGTTTTGGATGAATTCCTTAAGAGAATCATCTCTCAGTGTCAATATATATATATATATATATATATAGGTACAGAAATAAAATTCCTTAATACTAGGAGATACAACAGAATCAGATATCTAAAAATAGAAACTATATCAAAACAGAATAACTTATATAAAGCCTATATCTCTCAGAATAACTTATATATAGCCTATATCTCTAATCTGATATTCAACAATAGTGATATATAATTAAGCAAATCGAAGCTGACATAGTCCAAAACACAACCGCCGAAAATATTCTTTTGCTTTGCAATGGATACAGGCCACCACAACTCCATACACCTGATGATCCGCTCACTAGAAGGTCAAGCCTGCCTAGAAGCTAAGATCCTTTACCTTGATTAAAAACAAACACGCAAAACAACTCAAATCATCGGCAAAGGAAACACAACTTAAAATCCCAAATAAAAAAGATAAAAAGTTCAGAAACAGAAATTGATAGAGGAATTCTGAAATTAAATTCACCTTCCAACAGAATAGAGAGACCTCAAAGGCTCACGGTAAAGTTCAATGGGATTTGCAGCCTCTACAGAAGCCTGACTGCTGGCAAGGGCATAAGGTACTCCTCAGCACAGGTGCAAGGGACACATCGGAAAGTTCAAGTAACGCAACAGATAAGCATTTGATCCGATAAACAGTAGAGTTTCTAGGTGTGTCTGAATAATCTTTGTTCTCTTTCTTATATTGCGGTCCTCAAACACATCTAAAAGTCTCAAAATTAAAAATTTTTAATAACTAATAATATTTCAAAAAAAAAAGTTTTTTTCCCATTTTAAAAAGTAAATAATTAAAAAAAATTTGTCACACCCTATCAATCCAAGAATCAATATTGACTCCCTGTAATACAAATACACAAACATATTATATAATAAATGATTTATAAATAAAAATTACCTTCTCTTTTGTCTTAGCGATCAATTCACGTGTACTTCTCTTTCGTCTTTCTTCTCAGACATCCTAAGATCTTCATCAAATAAAAGAGACAAAAACACTTGAAGCATTATAAAACAACAAACATCACTCAACAGCTTTATGCTGAACGAAAAATCTTCCACAAAAAATTTAATGAGTTTTGCAAAGGGAATTTATTATTCTATCACTCTATCAGTTTATAAAGCACAACATCAACTTATTAGAGAAATAGAAAATTGACAACGTACAGAATTCAAACACAAAATAAAACTAAATGAATTAGCAACTACCATCAAAACAAAACCCAATCAATGGAATCAGGATACAACTGACAATTATTATTCTTAATATAATTTAACTTTTATAAAATAAAACAGCTCAAATCCTGGGCAAAGAAAACGCAACTGAAAACTCCAAATAAAAAAAGATAAAAAAATTTAGAAGCAGGGATAGAGAAAATTCGTACATCAGGAGAACACCGGTTGAGATCCTGGGTCAGAATTTGTCAACCAGGTTAGAAGTGTAAGTGATAACTACATCATTTTAAAGGAACAAATAAAATTAATATACTCTACCTGTTTAGGAATCTGGATCAAGTAAACCTAGTAATCAACACACAAAAAGAATCTCAAACTATAAATATGAGTCAAAATAAAAATTCAAGATTATTCCAAACTACACACATACAATAGAATTATAGATTACCACGGAACACATCCTTTCATATATAAAACAAGAAATCACAGAAATCAATTGTGAAAGGGAATATTAACACATATCAAAAGTATAACCAGAACTATATTAAACACCTGGCACAAAGGCTGGCCAATTGGCTCCAGGTACTCCCATCCTCTAGCCCTAGCAACAACACCAACAGCCTGAAACATTCACATATCACGAAATCATTAGACCATTGCAAATATATGAATCTCATATTTCAATTGATTAAAAAGAATAGTGATTCAAGGGAAACTCCATCAAACAAAAAGACATTTGATTCAATAACCTCAACACTTGCCGGATCAGACCGGGAACCCTCGCTCAATCGGCCGTACTGATCCATTGGGCGGACACAATGAAACCGGATCTGATGGAATAGAAAATGAAAAGGTTCTTCATTTTCTACACTAAGAAAAACTGATGATCACATCAAGCACAAAAATAACACAACAAAAAATCCTCCACAAACTTAGAAATCAAACGAACTATAAATTTTACCTCGACCCGGTCACAGGGATGGTTGAAACGGCAGCGGGAACCATAGCCACAAAATCCAGTCCTCAAATAGTAGATACAATCAGCCTCACCAAGTCTTTGGGGATAAAATTCCTCTGCAGCAGCCAATCTCATTTGCCACGCAACCTTTGTATTTTTCAAAATCAGGATCATACACACTTCACAACACCCCACATTCTTTTATAAAACAAATTACAATCGCAAAAAATCACAAACATTGAGAAAAAAGGGAAACAATTTTCATATTTTATTTTATAAACAAGAAATAAAAAAAAAACAGAGCGGTTGGGGCATTATATCAAATTTAACATAATATCATACCTTTGAGTCAAATTCCGATCCACTTTAGCCATTGATCAGATTGGGAACCCTCGTTGGATCGCCCGTACAGCTCCATTCGACAGACACAAGAAAACCAGAGCTGATGGAACAGAAAATGAAAAAGATTCTTCCGATGAGATCTGTTGCTGGATCTCATCACAACAATCGATCATTCCTTCTCAGCGCCTCTCTGTAACTCCATAGATTTTCATCCTAATCTCCAGAGACCGTTTCATGATTCACACTATAGGAGATGCGTTAAAATTCCAGATAATTAAAATGAAGTGAAATCAGAATGAGATCTGAGGGTTTGTAAAAGAAAGAGAGAGAAGGGAATAGGACAAGAACGAAAGAAAAAGAACAAGAGAGAGAGCAGACGAACGATGATAGAGGTGGCAAGAGTCAAGAGTTATCCAAAAGAAGGAAAGAAGGGAGAAAGAAGCTCAATTTGGTGAAGCTTGAGGAAATGAATAGAGTTTCAAAGGGAGAGAGAGAAAGAAGAGAAAGAAGGGACACCATAAAAAAAAGAAAAGAGAAGGAAGCTCACGAAGAAAGAAAAGAAAAAAAAATTGAATTATGGACCTTTGAAAAGATATTTTTTGAACTAAAAAAAACTCTAAAAAATCATAAAATACCACTTCGAATATGATTCCTCCTTGATGAAGAGCAAAACATCACAAGTCATGAACTACTAAACTGCCGCCAATGGTGAATTGGTCAAAAGAAGAGAAGATTTTGTGGGACGAAGAAGGAGTGGCAGAAAGCTGCCAATCATCACCCCTCTTTGTGTTGTTGAGGTCCAGTTGAGAGCACCAGAGCTCATATTGTTGGTTCCAATAATGAATCCAAACCAGAAACAAGCTCCTCCCATTGCTTCCGGAACCAGCCAGTTGCTTGGGCCTCCTCCTAGTGCCTATTGAGTACCACATGGGCAAATCCAACAACCCTTTCACCGCCCAAGGCTTCCCCCAATACTCAACCGACTCCTCCATGTCCCCCAATTCGTGCCCCACCAGCTTGTCCGGGTACTCCAATGTGTAAAAGAAACCATCCTCAAAACAGCCCCACCCGTTTCTCCCCAACCATAACTTGTCCACTCTCCTCGCATCGCACGTCACAACACGCGCACCAACCGTAAAGCACGCTCTATTCTTCTTGAAATCCGTGCCATCTCCACTGCTTGAGTTGAGGCAGTTATAATCCGCCTCCACCCAACGACCAACAGCTGGGTCAAGAACTTCGCCCCAAATATCTGGCAGCTGGCGTCCCCGTCCGCCCATGACGTAGATCTTGCCGTCCGCGACAGCGGTAGATGCACCGACGCGAGGGATGAGCATGCTAGGGCCTTGTCGCCAGCGGTTAATGCGGCAGTCGAGGATCCACACTTGCTGGGAAAGTATGCCGCCGAGGTGGCCGCCGATAACGTAGATGTGGTGGCCTAGGATGGCGTAGGCGGCTTGATATGTTGGCGAAGGAAGCGGTGGAATGGGAAAGGGCATTACTTTTGATGGTGATGGAGGAGAGGCTAGGGAGAACGCCCACCATTGCGAAGGGAGGCCGCAGTTTGGGTGGAGATGGAGGTAGAGGAAGGGTTGCTTGCCATGAAAGGCAGAGTGGGCATTATAGAATATAGGAGAAGCCAGGAGGGAGCGTATGGGTCCCGAAACTTGGGAAAGTGCTTTGTAATGGCGGCGTGGCACGCGTGCTAAGCACCTCACTGCGACTTCGTTCGGGAGCGCTGGGATTAGTTGCTTCTCTTGTTCTTGCGGTGGTTTAGGGTTACCTCTGGTGGCCGCCGCCGATGCAGACGAGGACAAACAAGACATCATGCTTATGACTTTTAAGTTTCAATATTCCACTAATGAAATAATAAGATAAGTATCAATCTACACGGATTTGTTAAAATATAATTCAATCTACGTGATTTCTTAAAGATCCAATCTTTCAACATTTTGATTTCTTCCAATTTTGAATAAGATTCACTATTAAAAGTATTTAAAATATTTAGTAATCTAATAAAATTAGCCAAAAATAACAATATCTTATTTTATTTAACATTTTTTACCATCTTTTTTGTCTCCTTAATATTACTATAAAAATATTTTTAAATTAAATTATCAAGTTCTTGTCAATACAAGTATTGTCACATGTTCTCCGCCCTATTCATGCAACTTAACTAATTTTTATTAGCTTATAAACAATTATTCAATAATCAATTCTCCAAAACTTAGTAACTATAGTTGAATTTAAGATATTCTCTTAAACGTTCTTTAAATATTAAATCAAGTTAATATTATAAAATTTGGGGATTCAAACTTTTAAACCTCTAAAGGCAATACATCATTCTTCTTATTTGAATACGACCAAGTAAGCTTTTTTGTATTCTCAGATTCTTTCAATTCGTTATTAATATTAGGTATTTACTCTCAGTCTCGTACATATTTTAAACATATATAAAAACAGAGAAAAAAAAATTAACATGTTGGTCTTACTTTTTCTTTTTATTTTTTTTTTATTTCTTTTTTGGTTGTTGCAATGAGTGTCTATGTATTCTATGTACCAATTTCATATGTACTCGACGAGAATCCACCTAATATTAATGCCTCAAAGAGAAACAGAAAATGAGATATGAATCAAAATCTGGAAACCATGGTATTTTGGTAATAATAGTAACACTACTCTCTGTCTCTGAAATCTAAAGCCCTCATGACTGCGTGTATATGGTGAAAACTCAGGTGAAGTTAACTTCACATGAAGTTGATATCTGAGAGCCGTTAGATGAAAATTTAGTCAAATCAGTCAAATCATCTAATTGCTCTCAAGTATCAACTTCACGTGAAGTCGACTGCACGTGAATTTTCCGTGTGTATATATATATATATATATATATATATATATATATATATATAAAATAAGACAACAACTACCTACAAAAACAAAGATCTCAACACACACTGCAGCAAATGGAAGATACATAAAAACGAAAGACGAAACACAAGGTTGTAGTCAATAGTTTATGTAGTGATGCTGACTGTCGGGTCCTTCGGGACTCAGTCTTTGAGTGCTGTAATCATTATTATATCGTCCATTCATATTTTCTGCAATTGAACGATGATCGTGAGTAGCTGTGGTTGTTGCTGATGATGATGACGACGGCTCTTTCTTGTTGCGAAGCATGTAATTGCTTACAATTGTAGGACTCAGTGGCCGTGTCTCACTTCCACCACTTAGAAGAAGAAGCAACAACACCACCACCAAAATACACCCCATATTCCTCATCATCATCAACTTCCTCATGTATATATGTTGTATGTATATATATATCCTATAATAAACTAAGGATGTTTTGCTCGTATAGCTAGGTATAGAGCTATATACACATATTATGGTATTTATAGTATAGTAAGCTTTCCATAATTAAGGTGATGATGATATAGTTATATAGCGATGATGACGATGTAGATGACGATGATTGATGATCCTACACAGTGATTAGTGATGAAAATGTTAGTGCGGTTGAGCGTATCTCATTCATGATAATAGTATTATCTAAAAATGTTACTGTTTATTATACACACTACTATATATATACACTTTTTGATACCTAACTTATTTTCAACGTAAAAAAGTTTAGAAATTTTATTAAAATTTGATCAACACTTAATAAAAAAAATAAATAATTTTATAGAGAAATGTTAGGGGATAGTAATTTTTGTGTTTTGTAACTATTAACTAGTCATTAATAATATTTTTAATGGTGTGAGATTACATTTAATGGTGAGAGATCAACTACTTTTCTTTTGATGATTAAATGCCAACCACAAAATACAAAAGTTGCTGACCTCTAGACTTTTTCAATTTGATATTATGAGATGTAATCTCGTACCATTAAAAATACTAATAATAATTAATTAATGGTTATAAATCACAAAATTTACTTATTCCTAACACTTTTCTTTTGACATATTTAGATTATGATTATTTGATTGAATTATAACAAAAACTCAAGTGTAACTTAGTTAATTTTATGTAAAATTGATAGATAAAAATTGTTAAATTATGCTTAATTTTTTTTAATTTATATTTTCTCTTTTTAAATTTGAAAGGGCTATGGAATATAATTTGCCTAGAAAAAGACCTATAGCTAGGCAATGTTATTTACTGGTTGCTGCGTCGTCATATAAATCCACTTTCCACAACCAGCAAAGTGCTAATAATAAAGCTTCTATCTGTTGTGCGGATTAAAAGACACGTACGTGATAAGTTAGTTGTTCAAATTAAAACTTGAAAAGATTGCAATAAGCTCAGGTCAGGTGTGTATATTACTGTGTCCATTATATATTTCATCATGATCGTAAAAAAGTTTAGGAACAGTAATTTTATTAAATTTTGGCCAGTATATAATCAATAGAAAAAAGTGAATTATTAGATAAAATTTTACACCAATTTCACACTATCAAATCATCATTAATAACTAATTGATAACTAACAATCACAAAAATTACTGTCCCTAACATTACTCTTTCATCAATTCATCGTAATCTTCTCTTCTTATTAATTGGTTATAGTAATTTGTAAATGAACTGCATGCAAACTTTGGCCGACACAAAATAAAGTAAGGAAATAATATAAGGTGGCCTAAATAATAAAGTCATATCCATATGTGTAAGAGTTATACTTTAATTTGTATTACCAATTTTAATCATCTTCTTCTTCGATTAGCTCAATCTACTTAAAGATATTTCTAAAGTAACTTGATACCTATACTTATCGATTTCTAATATATATATGCTCAGTGGATTCCACTGGCTTGTGGATAAACAGGATTATAGTGGATAAGGCGGAAAAGGAAAAACAAAACATTCAGTTTGATTTGCATTACAAACAGAGAAACATATGACTGTGTTTTACACTTCCATGTCACACTTGTCAAATAAATGTGGCCACGGGTTGTCATTTCAACATTTTTTGGGTTACAAGTCAAATCCAATCCAGCAATATATATGAAATGTGACCTTCTTGTAGTTCCTTATGCATCTTAGACAAATTCATCATCTATATATATTATTTACGTCAAAATAAAATAAAAATATTAAAATGTTTAAATTTGAACTTTATATACTTCTAGGTGCGGTTTGGATCGGTTTTGAGGTATCCGATCCGAACACTAATTTTACTTATGGTGCGGTTTGGATTGGATGACTTTAAATAAAAATCAAATCCGATCTAATTTCAAGCGGTTTGGATCGGATTAGATTTGTGATTTTGTAAATTAAAAAAATTAAATACATATAACAAGTTTTAACATCAAATTTTAAATAATCAACAATAACATAACAAGTCTCAACAATATCTTTAAAAGCCAACAATAACATAACAATAGAAATAAAATTATAGGTTAGTTAAAATAAATAAATAAATAAATTTTGAACATAAAATATTTATTAAATAATAATAATACTGAATAATATAAAAATGTATAACAAATTGAACATGTTATAACTATAATTGTAAATATAATAATAAAATAATAATATTATAGTACATTGTGCAGTTTGGATTGGATTGGATCGGTTATGAAAAGTAGATCCGAAATCCGATCCGATCCAACGGTTTGTAAAAAATAGAATCTAATCAAATCTAAATTAATACGGTTTTAATCGATTTTCGGTTTGGATTGGATTGAACTGTTGAATTTAAATCGGTTTGGATTTTATATACTTCTACCTAATAAAAATAATTCATTCCCTTAGTGATGTACTAATGAGATGATGAATTCTAAGATGAACATAAAATGAAATATACATTATTCTTCTTTCTGCAACGCCAAAAATAAAAAAAAATACAAATAAAAAAGATAAAGGGTTACAACTTGGAATAATAATGTTAGTATACATGGGAGAAGGATGATGGATATTGAAAAAGATGATGGTTCCATCATGTATGTTTGTATGTATCTGACGATGATCTTCAATTTTGATATGTTCAGGATAATTCATTTTATTGAGTAGAGATCAGATAACATTACAAGTTGTGACTATTAGGATGAATATACATAACACCTGGTCAAAAGTTTGGCCTATTGGCTAGATAGATGGAACTCTTGGTCGTCAAAGATGAGGTTTCCAATTTCCATGTTAACCATCATCACCAACATATGATGCATTTGGAGATAAGAAGTGCAAAGCTAGCAGGGAAAAGTTATATAATAAAGCCTAAAGGTACGTAAATTTGTTTAATTTTTCAAATACTGAATTATCTAACCATGTTTTATAATTAAGGAAAAGTATAAGTAATGAAAATATTAAACAACGTGAATAAAAAATATATTAGATGTTCAATTTATTAGGTGTTTAGATGATTATCCTAATATTAAGATTTAGGTAGATAATTTAAAAGTGCAGTGTATTTTTATTTGATTGGATCAATTTTAAAATTTATTATTCATATTGTTCATAAAAGTCATTATCTAATATCTACCTAACAAAATTAAATTTAATTAATTATGTATGATTTTTTTTTTGCGGCGGAGGTGATGGTTTAACTTAAGTGATTCAATAGTTATTACATTTATCTTGAATAAAAATAAATAAATCATGTGTAATAATAAGTGATGGGTAAAAAATTATATAAAAATATTTTCATATTAAAATAATAATTAAAAATTATTTAATAATAATTTAATTAAATATATTAAATTATTTAATAATTATTAATTATTAACTTTATATAAAAACAGATATCGTGAATCTCATCTAAATGATGGCGTATATTATATGACCGGTAGCTTTTTTAAGGATGTGTAGAGAAATGAATTGATCTTGGGGTTTTAAATTTTGAAAGGAGTTTGCTATATATTGTGGATTATAACTGTAATTTCATTATATTTGATAATATATAAGTTTATAAACTTCAGCTCGAAACCATTGTTATATATGTAACATAACTATGGGAAAACACCGTTGAAAGAAAAAATCTTTTAAACTTGAGGAAATTAATAAAATGATAAAATAAAAGGTTAACTATTATTAAAGTTGTAATTTTTAAATCATATTATTTTAATTTAAGTGGGTTAATCTCTCCATTATCATTTTATGAATTTCCTTGCTTAAAAGGAGTTTGATCCCGTTGAAAATAAAGCAAAAATTCCATCCTAATCTACTCCAATACAAAGTATAAACTCTAACTTTTAATACATAAATAAAAATGAGTTTAATTTTAATGCAATGTAACAATCGTATAATTATATCTATTTTTTTAATGATTATTCACGTAGTCAATATAAAATTATTTATTTTTACTAATTTGACGTTATATAATTATTCCGGCTCAGTCTAGTTGGCCCATTAGCCGAACCCAACATACCAGCAGACCTGCTGGCCTCATACGACCCGAATCGGGAGACGGCTCGAATGTCGCCACCCCTCTCGCGAGGTATTTGACAGTGGGGGGGGGGAGCTTTTTGGAAGGTGGTTTGGCCATGTGAGACCCGCCCTAGGGCAGACTATATAAAAGGAAGGTCTTATCCCTTCCCCAGAAGTACGTTACCTAACATTTACCCTAACTATCGCATTTGTACGGACACTGACTAGATCGTCGGAGTCCTTTCATAGGTGGCACCCCATCTCCAATCCACATCGTCAACCCGGGAGGACCTCGAGCTCCGACCTTCTCCTCTACACACTAGTTCCAAAGGTCCAGACGCATGAAGGTGATCCAAATCCAGTTTTTTCATCATCCCTGAGCGTTTGGCACACCTGACCTGTTCGATACACGAGCTACGAATAATAATAAAATGCACGTATATTTTACACAGTACATCAAAATTAAATTAATAAAAATATACATTATTTATATAACTCTGCTTTTTATTATTATATACTTGTGTACTATTGTTGGATCAACTTGGGTTGCCTTAGGAAAATGTAGTGGCAAGGTGGGCCTGTAGTGATCAATTAATGGTGCCCTGGATCTGGCCCATCAGGACTAAGCCTGTTGACAATGGGACGTGGGCTTTCAGACAGTTTCGTCAACTAGATGCAGGCTGAAATTTTGAGCGCAATTGGTGCATCATTCCTCTTCAAATTTATCATTATATTGTAAACAACCATTGACATTCTCTCTCAGGAGAGAAGCTTTCTCTTTCAGGGAGAGTCAAGTAGAACTCTGGTTCTAATTCTTGTGAGTTTTAGCTTCATCAAAATATCCCTTTCATATCCAATTTTTCATCCATTTCACTACTACTAATTATCATCCAACCAAACCCCATATATTAACTCCCAATATTCACTTATACAAACAAACACTATCCGCTCCACTTCAAGGTAACACACAACCACTAAAATTTACATCATCAAACCAAACACTTGGAATCCCACAGAAACCTCCAATATCACGAAGAAGGGTCAACGAGCCAGTAAGAAATCATAGCAAAGTCAACATATGGACTACAACAGATTGAAGGAATGACCATCACAATCAACTAGAAGAAAAAGAAGGAATATAGAAAAGATTGTATCAACCTAGTGGGTAAAATAGTAGCAGATAAAGAAATTAGCTTTAAGGCAAGCAAGAATGCACTTCTGGAAATCTGGGAAAACCCGGAGGATATCTTCATTTCGGAAGTAGGAAAGAACAAACTACTGGTTAGCTTCAGGGACCAGAGAAGAGGGTTGCGAATTCTCAAGGAGGGACCTTGGTGTGTCAAAGGCCACTTCATTAACCTGCAATTATGAGGAAAAAATGCAGCCATTTATGAAGTTAGTCACGAGCTTATGGAGTTTTGGGTACAAATACATGGAGTTCCTTTGGAACACAAAGAAAGAGAAACTACAGAAACCATTGGCAATATGCTAGGAGTAGTGGTTGAAGTGGAGGATCCGAAAAAGAAAAATGTATTTGTCAGAACCTTCCTAAGAGTAAGAGTGGCCATAAACATTTCAAAACCCTTCCCTACGGGCTTCTGGATGACTAGAAAAGAACGACAAAAAACATGGATAGAGTTCAAATATGAAAGACTCCAAGATTGCTACTTTCTGAGATGCGGTATTATAGGACATGGAAAGAAGGAATATAAAAAAGAGCTAGCAATGGCTAGCTGGGATCCTCTGAGACCCAGATATGAACCTGGATTAGGAGTGAACCCAATTAGAGCAATTTTCAACATAGGGACGAGGATGAACAAAGAAGAAAACTCAGAAGGACAAGAGATGGAAGAAAGAGCGCGTGGAGAACACGATCACAATACAGAGAGTGAAAGTAGGCATACAAAAAGTAGCAGAGCAGGTGAATCCAAAAGTAAACATCAAGGGTCAGAGAAGGAGGGATTTGTGGGAGAAAAGGAGACTGAAAAACTGAAAGCGATGAGGAGAGAGGAGAATGACGGCGGAATCCCTAAAAATATGGTGAAAGAAAAGAGAGAGAAAAATAAGAAAAATCAGAATGGAGAAGGAGGAAAAGATATTGACAGAGGAAAAGGCATCATAGAGGAACTTGGGAATTTTCTACAAAACCTAGCGGAAAAAGGAAGGGACAAGCATATGGGCCAACATGAAACAGGCCCAAAACAAAAAGAGACTGAATATGAAGAAAAGAGAGAAGAAAACCATGTGGGCCTATCCATGAAGGAAAACTTGGACAGCCAAAGAGAAAGTGCAAACCATAAACCAAAAAATTTCAAGATGGATCGAAACATCAACATGGTGGACCTCTGTAACAACAGACTGAGCATGATAGAAAAGGAAGGAAACGATGAGTGTCAATCCAAGGCCCTTACTATACATAAGATTTTATTAGCAATATGGGAAAAAGGAAGAGAAGAGGCTAAAAAGAAAGTAGAAGGAAAATGCAAGATGTAGGAGAATATAAGAGCTGATGAAAATTTAGAGAAAAGTAGGAAAAGAAGCTAAAAGGCAGCACCAAAATAGAAACCCAAGTTTACAACTCTACAACAGGTGAGATGTACTTCGTTGAATTACCTGAGGAAGAGGGGGATGAAGAAGAAAAACACTATGAGAAGAAAAACATGACAGAAGCTTAGGAACTATAATTAGCACAAAATATCAAGGCCAGACTAAAGCTCAAAAGGAAGAGGGAAGGAGCAGACCAAATGCTGATAGAATATGATAATTAGAAAGGTGTAACAGAAGAAGAAGAGATGAGTAGCAGCAGCAAGAAAGGAAGAACACAAGTGAAAGAAGTCATGGGAGCAGAGAAAAGAATAATACAACAATCCGGAAAAGTTGACAACAACCAAATGATGGCTGAGGAGGTGGGCCTTACCATGCCCCACCCTCAGCCATGACCATCTTAAGCTGAAACTGTCGGGGGCTGGCGGTGCCTGCTACAGTTTTGGAACTAAGAAATCTGTGTAAATAGATAAAGCTAACCGTAGTGTTTTTAATGGAAACTAAAGCTAAGGAGAAATGTATTAGAAGCATTAAGAAGAAACTTAAATTTACTAGCTACTTTAATATGGAACCTCGGGGTTTGTCCGGGGGCCTCTGTTTATTTTGGAATGAAAGTATTGATCTTAATGTTTACTCTTGGTCTGATAACCTTATTGCTACTAATATTAACAACAGGAAAGGCAACAGATGGAAGTGTAAATTTATATATGATAGTCAGAAATTCGCTCAAAGAAGGCTTTTTAATTTGGAAGGAAATGGCAAAAAATCGAGATAGTGAGCTAATACCACAGCTGTTTATCGGGGATTTCAATGATATTATTAGCCAAAACAAAAAAGAATGTCTACATCCCAAGCCAAGCAGCCAAATGGTCGACTTTAGAAATTTTGTTGATGCCAACTATCTCATGGATTTGGAGCTGAAAGGGGGGCAATTCACCTGGTTTAGCAACCTAAGGCATGGCTTTATCACCAAGGAAAGGATTGGTCGCAGCCTAGCAAACTGGAAATGGAGGCTTATCTATCAACATGCTAGGTTAGAAACTAGGCCAGCTATAAGCTCAGACCGCTGCCTGCTCATTCTTACTCTAGAGTCGAAGAAGAAGTGCCCAAGATATTTCAAGTATGAAGTACATTGAGAAGATCACCGAGAATGAAAAGAAGTGGTTAGAAGGGGTTGAAATAGATGCGCAAGAGAAAGAAACAAATGGAAGAACTTGATTGAGAGAGTGGAAAGCTGTAAAAAGGAGCTCAAAGGTTGGAGCAGGAGAAATTTTACTAAAGCTGACAGGGAAATAGCAAGATTACAGGAAGAACTCCAAAGCCTTCAAAACTCAAGCATGACCAAGTAGCAGTAGGAACTTTCGGAGACCATCAAGAAGAGGATAGACCAATTATAGAAGTAAGAAGAGAAATATTGGGGTCAGAGATCAAGACTTAAATGGTTAAAATGGGGAGATAGCAACATGGCCTTCTTTCATGCCACTACTTTGCAAAGAAGGGATAGAAATAGACTGGAGAGAATAAAGAACAGTAGTGAAAACTGGTTGACCGACAGTTCAGCCATAATGAGAATGATAGAAGATCACTTCTCCAACCTTTTCACTAAATCTGTAAAGGAAGGTGTAGATCAATGCATCCAAAAAGTGTCAAAAAGAGTAACACAGGAGATGAATGAGAAGCTCACAAGAGAGGTGGGAGAAGAAGAAGTAAGAGAAACTGTCTTCAACATGGGAGGTCTCAAAGCCCCGGGCCCAGATGGTTTAAACATAAGGTTTTTTCAAAGTCACTGGGAGGTGGTTAAGGAAGATTTAGTTGCAATGGTGGAAGATTTTTTTGGAAATAGAAAGATCCACCTGGACATAAGCAAAACCATGGTTGTGCTCATTCCCAAGGTCAAGAGACCAGAAAATCTTAATCAGGTGAGACCTATTAGCTATTGCAATTTCATTTATAAAGTAATTACTAAGATTTTGGTGAAGAGACTGAAAAACATGCTTAATGACATTGTCTCACATATCCAAAGTGCGTTTGTGAGCAACAGGCTCATACAAGACAACATAATAATCGTACAAGAAGTATATCATAGGTTGGATAAAAGAAGAAGCGGTGGGTCGAAGAAAATGGTGATTAAGCTCGACATGAACAAAGCTTATGATCGAATGAAGTGGGATTTATTGAATCAGTGCTGAAAGCCTTCAGATTTCATCTGAGTTGGGTCAAGCTCATCATAGAGTGCATCACCACAACGTCCTACCGTTTTAAAATGAATGGAGTTCTTTCAAGAAAAATCATTCCTAGTAGAGGACTCAGACAGGGGGACCTGTTATCACCTTACTTGTTCATCCTAGCGGCAAAAGTCCTCACTTTTTTTATGAGAGAAGCATAAGAGCAAGGAAGGATCAAAGGTTTTAAGATAGCACCAGCGGCACCTACGCTCACGCACCTTCTTTTTACAGACGATTGTATTATTTTGGCTAAAGCAAATGTCGAGGAGGCATACCAAATTATTTCTATCCTCAACCAATGTAATGAGGCATCAGGGCAGAAAATAAACTTACAGAAGTCACAGATCACTTTTGGCAAGCAAGTGGCCTTACAAGCTAGAGTGGACATAGAGGAGATTATGGGCATGAGCACATGGGACAACCCGGGCAAATATTTAGGATTATCGACACATTGGGGGAGATAAAAAAGCAAAGCCTTAGCTTGGATAGAAGAGAGGGTAATGAACAAACTGGAAGGATGAAAAGAAAATTTACTCAATCAAGCTAGAAAAGAAACCCTCATCAAATAAGTGGTTCAAGCCATTCTGGTGGAGTTCTAATAATAAGGAATCTAGCATCCATTGAAAAGGTTGGAGAAAGATTTGTGAAAGCAAAAGAGAGAGGGACTTAGGCTTCAAAGATTTTCAACATCAAAATCTGGCCCTGTTGGCAAAGCAGGCATGGAAGATTTTAGAAGAACCGGAAGTAATTTGGGTTAAAATAATCAAAGCCATTTATTTCTCAAGTGAATGCTTTTGGGAGGCGAGAGTAAAGGAAGGTTCATCTTGGGTATGGAAAAGCATCATACAAGGGAGAGATTTCTTGACAAGGAAAGGAAAGTGGATGGTTGGTAATGGCAAAACTATCAATATTTGGGAGGATTCCTGGGTTTACGGCATGGGGAGGATTTTCAGAGGGAGAAATCAGGAGATAAGCGTAGTGGAAGAGCCGATAAAACAAGGAGAAGGTTGGGACGAAGTAAAGATCAAAAGAATTTTTTCGATTGATATAGCCAACAAGATTCTCATAACCCCGATAAGCTTAATAGATAGAGAGGATACTCTGAAATGGCCGTATAAGTTGGATGGATGCTACTTGGTTAGGACGGGATATCATACTGCTAGGAAGGAGGAGAACAAACAAAATTTGAATGCACCATCAACAAGTGGGGAGGACAAGGAGGTGTGGGAAGAAATATGGAAATTTCAGGTAGCATAGAAAATAAAAATGTTTATGTGGAGGGCGGCTCAGAATATCCTACAAGTGGGGGCCAATCTATTTAGAAAAAAACTCACAAGGAATCCCATCTGCCTTATTTGCAATGAGAGCATTGAAACTATAGAACATACCCTCTTGCTATGTCCCTGGACTAGGGCAGCCTGGTTTGGGGCTTAATGCCAACTCAGTTAATCAACAGAAACTATCTCAACTTTCGGGAACTGGTTTCTTATGAATGTGAGAAAAATTAGAGCAGACAAGGACAAGAATCAGGACATAATGATCAATAAAATTGCTTTTTTGTGTTGAGAGTTATGCAAAGTAAGAAATAGAGCTTATTTTTAGAATATAGCAGTCAATCCTAAGACTACAATCAGAAGAGCCAGCGCAATGGAGAAAGAATTTACAGCAGCAACCAATGATGAGAAACAAATAGCAACAAATACTAAAATGGCAAAGAAAATGAGAGCAGCTACCTGAAAGCCACCACCAAAGGAGGGGATCAAAGCCAATGTGGATGCAACCTTCAACCGCAACTCAGGAGAAGGAGCAACAACAACAATGATCAGAGACAACAGGAGGAGATTCGTCATGGGTGCTACAAACAGAATCATCGTAAGCTCAGCCCTAACAACAGAGGCAATAGCGATTAGAAATGCAATCATCCTAGCCAGAAACCTTAGTTTAAATAAAATTTTAATTGAATCAGATAGCCTTCTCATGGTACAAGCTCTAAAATCAAATAGCATAGGAGGCGAAGCGGAACCCATTCTAAGAGATATTTTAGACTGGATGAAAGAAGTGGAGAATTGTGGACTTACCTAGACCCCCAGGGAGGGGAACCAACTAGCACACATGGCAGCAACAATGGAAGAAGAGCGAAAGTTTGATAGAAATTGGCCTGAGAACCCGCCTAATCCGATACATGACATACATTGGAAGGAGGCTCGTCTAACTAGCAAGATTGGATCGAACACATTTGCAAGTTGGGTGCAGGCTCCAAACAGAATTGAGTAGCAGACAAATAAAGGAAAGCAGCTTACATCGGGGCTTCGGGGAAGGAAGACACAAACCATTCAAGGAAGCTCCACGAGGCATCAAATTGAAAGGAATGGAACAAGGGAGGATCAGCAGATCAACGCAGAAAATCAGAGACAAAATGCAGGCCATCTCGCATTTGAATTTGGAGCAGTAGAGATGTTCACTCTCAAGATTACTCTTTTTGCTTTGGATTTAAGGGGCAGCTCCACAACACAAGGTGATGAAGTCCATGAGAACCATTTCGAACTACGATGAAGGGAAAGCACAGACAAGACAGCACTGAGAGTTCTCGATCGCAATTGAAGTTCCAAAGCATCCGTAGGAGTTGAAAGTGGTGCCATATACCATGCAGTGAAGGCACCATGAATATTCAAACCATTTCATCTTTTTTGGTTAGAACACGACTTCAACTTTTGTTGTAGAACTGGGCGGGTCTTTTCAAATCGATTTTTTTTAAAGACTTTAGACCCAGACTAAAAAAAACATCATATTTTGAGTGAGAAGAATAGAGGATGAGATAGTACAAATTTGTGTGATTTGATTCCTCCAGTGATTTACGAACTTAGTACATTGGTGACTCAATAATCAATATATCAATATATATACCTTCAAATTTAAAAGCTAAATCCATATTTTGTTTG
Organism: Arachis hypogaea; assembly: GCF_003086295.3. Classification (NCBI taxonomy): domain Eukaryota; kingdom Viridiplantae; phylum Streptophyta; class Magnoliopsida; order Fabales; family Fabaceae; genus Arachis; species Arachis hypogaea. The sequence continues at coordinate 1,817,253 of NC_092045.1, forward strand.
TTTCTTGTAAAGCAAGACTGCATCTCAAACTAGCTAAAGCATTCTTTTAATAATAGACAAATGATGAGGCATCATCAAATATATTAATTAGCTAATGAGTAGTGTGGACTGCTTTTGTTGTTCTTGTTTTTATTTGTTAGAGTATAATAAAGATTAATTAGTATTATTTAATATATCTAAATATTTATTATAGGATATTACATCTTTATTATTTCGATTCTCTTAATACATATAAATATCCTTTTATATTGTATTATTCTATACAATTTGAATACTTATAAACATTTTTTCTATTACTTCATCTTTCCTTTCTAACATAGTATCTTCCTTGAGAAGGATAAGTTGGTTTTCTTGTGGTAAAATCACCGTACTTTTTATACTTTTTTTGTGTCATTTTTTTTCCTTTTCTTTGGTCAATGCTATAATGTTTTTCTGACCTTACCGATTAGCTCATCTACTACTTACTTATTCTCGTAGAGAAACCAATGCTTTACATCACCTGCCGATAGTTTGTCATTTCTTCACACTTTATCATTTTTCAACAATTTTTCGACAGTTCGCCATCTTTTCAGCAGTAGTTTTTCGGCAGTTGGCCACTCTTGCGGTAGTTCCGTCTACATTCTTTTTTGGCAATTTCGTCTGCGTTCCCTTTCAGCAGTTTCATCTGTGCTTCCTTCTGACAGTTCTGCGTTTTCTTCCGGCAATTTCATCTGCGCTTCGTTCCGACAGTTCTATCTGCGCTTTCTTCAGACAGTTCCATCTGCACCCGTTCTATTAGTTTATGTAATTTTTATTTAGTTATTTCAAATAAGTTTCAAACTCAAGTTGCCACTTGAGTTTAAGGGGAGATGTTAGAGTATAATTAAGATCGATTAGCATTATTTAACATATATCTGAATATTTATTATAGGATTTTAGGTTTTTATTATTTCGATTCTCTTAATATTTATAAATATCCTTGTATATTGTATAATTTTATACAACTTAAATACTCACATACCTTTTTCCTATTGCTCCTTCTCCTCTTTCTAACATTATCTACCTTAATTAGCTGAATATTTATAATATAATTGGTTCCTGCATTGTCTTCTTTGGGTCTATAACGGCTACAAAATATGGATTACATCTACTAAAACGATGAATGAAGACAAGCAGCGCGACGTATATATGTTTATATCACAAAATTTGCGTTAAGATATAGTAGGTTCAAGCTAGCGTCCATGCATGTACTGATGATGTACACGTCAAACAATTTTAAAAAAAGAAAAGCAAATTATATTATATGCATGTGGATGCTACTAAACTAGAAACTAAAGTCATGAGAAAGCTTCAAATTAAATTAGTTTTGATAGAGATACGTTTTGATATGCTCTTTTCACTCTTCTCTTTACTTGAATTGATTTCACAAATGGAGATTTAATTTATTAGTATTTGGATTATTAAATCAGCAATGCTAAAAGTTTAATATATTTTGTAATTTGTAATTATTAATTAGTCACCATTAGTATTTTAATGATATGAAACTATATTTAATAGTGTGGGATTACATATTCTTTTTTTGATGATTAAATGCTGACTTAGATTTTAATAAAAGTAATGGTCTCTAAGATTTTTTCTTATCAATGTCACTCATGACTCATGTGTATATCCTGATTATAGTTATTTTTTAAGGGAGTCACTCAGATAAAGACGGCTAAAACGTCTTTTTTTAAAGATGCTTTTTAATAACTAAAATTTAACACATATAATCGATTAAATCGTACTATTTTTGTAAAAATTAGGTTAGACAAATTAATTTGACCGAAAAAATGGTGAATCAAATCTTGAACTGGTCTAAATTAATATTATTTTTTTATAGAAAATGACTACAATATCCTTATTATAGAAAATGATTAAAATATTCCTCTATATATATATATATATATATATATATATATATATATAAATTTTGAGAATCTTAAATTTTAAATTCTAGTCTTTTATTTTTCTATGGTCATAGGATTTGGATTTAGAATTTTTAGAATTAATATATATATATATATAATAGGAGTATTTTAATCTTTTTTATAATAAGAGTATTATAGTCATTCTTTATAAAAATAATATTAATTTAGACTAATTTAAGATTTGATTTATCATTTTTTTCTCAAATAAATTTATCTAACCTAATTTTAACATAAATAACACAATTTAATTGATTATATGTATTAAATTTTAATTATTAAAAAATATTTAAAAAAGACGTTTTGAAGTCTTTATTTATTTGAGTACTCCCATTTTTTAAATCAAGAAAAGTCGCACAAGCAATATACCCAATAGCAATAGCGTATGCTATATAAGTGGTGGTGATTGAAATAAGTGAAAAGTAAATTATATATCATCATCACCATATAAGTTCCTCTTCTTTATTGACTTTAATTTTTATATATAGTAGACGATAATAATACAACTCAAAAGCAGCTTCGTCCATTTCCACAAAAGTATTAAAGCTTTATATCGATGATTTTGCATTACATACGTGCGTACAAATTAAAGTGATCGCATTCGAAAAGCATAAGAGAAGCACGCATATCAACGTGGAGTCCATTACTTAAGGAAGTGTGTGGTCATTTTCTTTTCGAATTAGGCTACTGAACAATGAAGTATATGTAAGAACCATTAGCTTGATGAATGAAGATCATATAAAAAAATTTTAATTGGATTACCATATGATTTAATAACCCATTGATTCAAGATCTTAATGGAATGTACACCTCAAGGAGCTCGCTGTTTGGTATATAACTGGGCAGACAAATATACAAACTAGTAATAAGAAACAAAATTAATGGATTATCTATCCACAAAGTTGATAAGCTGAACCAATTAACTTAAAGTTGACTTTTGTATTAAATGGTTACTTGATCCCTATGAAATACCTGAACTTTATTATAACGATTTAATGGCAAATGTAATGCCTATGATAAAAGATTAATAGTACAAAGTATAAGATCCGAACTAGATATAACTTTTTATCCAGGAAAAATAATATTGACATGGCAGCAATGCAATGACACTATATGCATGCGCATGGACAAAGGACACTAGAAACTAACGTTAGCTAAAGCCTATATATATCAAGCAATTTCGAATTCAATTCACAAACACAACATATACTCCAGGATAAGCGTGTTACACACGCTACATATATAAATATAAATTAACTATAATGGCAAAACTGAGGTTATGTGTGATTCTTATTACGTTAGTATTTCTCTCATTTTTTTTGTATTCTGAGCCTCGTCCACTTATTGCTACTTCAGTTAATAATGCAGCTTCAGCCAAAGATTCTGGTTCAGGTGAGGAACATGACGATGTGCTCCCGTGGTTGTCTTCACTCTTTATTGAGAGAAACTCACATAAGACTACTCGTCTTAGTCCTGGCGGGCCTGATCCACGGCATCATTGATCACTGATACCACAGCTAGTGTCTAAGAAGACACGTCATGAGGATCACAAATAATAATCATTTCTTAATTATGAACTCCCAACTATAAAATATGCAGAAATAACGCTGTTATGCTCCTTTCTTTCTTTTTTTTTTCTTTTTTACTTTCGGAATAATGAAGGGGCTTATTAGTGTCGGATTATGCTTGATCGATCGAAAATCTATGCTTATATATGTAGTACTACTTAGTAATTTTCATATGAGTTGTTATTGTATGAATGTACACGTACGGTTCTACTCTCTATCAATAACAGAGAAAAAGAATTCTGTAACTTTGGCTAACTAATGTGACTTCTTGAATCAAAAGTATCAATAAAAATCCTATCATTGCTCTCTAAGTTGCGCTTATATCATATTTTCCAAATTAAATATTCTTCAAATCTTACCCTTTGAAATTTTATAACACTAAATCTTTTGAATTTGAACTTAAATTTTTCTTTTTTTTATTTGAATTTTGAATCTTCACATTATTTTTTTTATTTTTATCTTCGTGTGAGATGTTTTATCCAAATATTTCATCGTTTAAAATAAACTAATTTATACTTGAAATTATCCAAAATATATGAGAATAAGATATCAATTCAAAATTTTATTTTAAATCTTATATTCTCAAAATTCTTTATGAATTATTCATATTTTATAATATTATTAAGTAATATTACCTATTAATTGAGATATATTTTACAATGAATAATACAATTATTAGGCGGATTGAGTACATTGTACTTGTACTCAATTTTTGGTCTAATTATCTTCTAAGACTATATCTAATTAAAAGATAATTTAAAAATAACTCTTGTTATTTCTTGATGAATTGATCTAAAATGATTTATCCGATCTATTTTTTCGTTCAAATTATTTTCTTTTTAAGACCTAAACCTAATCTCTGTAGATAATCCAAAATCATTCTTCCTTTTTTCCTAAACCAGACTAGATGTTTTGAAAATGAAATGGAAACAATATAATCCATTATTTTTCATTGATATAAGTTACTGAGAATCGAATTGATAATTTTTCAAATCAAAATTATTGAAATAAAAAGATTATAAGAAATTTTTATGATAGACCTACAGATTCTACTGAGAAACAGAAAACAGCACAAAAACAGAATAACCAACTAAACTGAATTAACAGAATTTCTATTACTGGAATAACTCACTTCTCCTGTTCTCATCTAATTTGCTCTGCTTGTTGCTATCTTAATCATGGTTAAGGAATTTTGTTCTCCATTCACGTGCTCTCATATATTTTCATTTTTATAATCAATAATAATAAAAATTAGTAATAATTCATATAACATCACTCTAAGCTATAAATATAGCCTTAAATAATGCTTCCATCTTTTCTAAAAAACATTAGAAAAATTGTTTAATGCCTACAAAAGTTATGCTTAATTTGTCAAAAAAATAAAAATAGAATAAAATAAATTTATTTTTTTATGTTTGAATTCTATAAGTAAAATTTAAGAACTATACAAAAATACTAAAGAATTATGTCTGGAACTACGACACTATATTTTTTTTTTTGGTGACTTCTACGACACTATATTTGTTCCTTATAGTTGACCTTTTGAGGATTGTTTTCGTTTTAAATTGGTTTATTTGAAGGTGGATACTCCCATGAAGATATTATAATTGTCTTCATGTGATGATTTTTCTTTTTGACCTTTAGATGATGGAGTGTAGGGTTAGATTTTGATATGTTATAAAAGTGTTGTTTTTATTTGAAGTGTGGCCAAATTAATAAATTACACTTTTATACAAAGCATCTTCATAAAAAGATGTTTTTTGCATCTTCATTTGAGTAGCTCCCTTATTTGAATACTTAAATTCATTTTGTTATTTATGATTTTTGGGGTTGGTGGAGATGATGAGATGCAGGGAGGTCCACGTGTTTTGTGTTCGGATGGCATGTAATGCATGGAACGAAGCATGTTAATGTTAGTTAGGTTAGGTGGGAGAAAGCAACAGCTTGAGTTCAAGTTTGAAGCATACATAAAGCTTGAGCAGCTACAGCTTAGATTAACCGTCAAGGATGGAAGAAGCTGCTTCAAACACCATCAAAATCTCCCAACGCACTCTCATCTTCCCTTCTCGCACTCCCTTCTCCCAAAACCACGCCCTCCCTCTCTCCCCCCTCGACAACGACCCCAACCTCCGCCTCACTTTCCGCTACCTCCGCCTCTACATTTCCTCCCACCCCGACCCCTACGCCCTCATCTCCTCCTCCCTCTCCCAAGCTCTTCTTCACTACTACCCACTCGCCGGCACGCTTCGCTACCGTCTACATGACAACCGCCTCGAGAACTGGTGCGCTGCCGGTCAGGGAGTTCCCCTCATTCGCGCCACCGCCGCAGACATCACCCTCGAATCGGTAAACTACCTCGACGACCCGGATTTCACCTTCGTTGAGCAGTTAGTACCCGACCCGGGACCCGATGAGGGGATGGAGCACCCCTGCATGCTCCAAATAACGGTGTTTGGGTGCGGTGGGTTCACGCTGGGTGCTGCCATGCACCACGCGCTTAACGACGGTATGGGCGGGAGCTTGTTCTTCAATGCGGTGGCCGAGTTGGCTCGCGGATCGAGTTTGATATCGGTTGAACCGGTTTGGAACCGTGAGGTATTGTTGGGAGCGAGGAATCCGCCCCGGGTGGAGTCAGCGTTGGTAGGAGAGTTTTTGAGTTTGGAGAAGGGGGTTTTGCCGTACCAAGCGGACGCCGGTGATGTTGCGAGGGAGTGCTTCCACGTTCAGGAGGAGTCCTTGGAAGCGTTCAGGAGATCATTGTTTGAACAATCCGGTCTCAAATTCACCACTTTTGAGGTTCTTGCTGCTTATGTTTGGAGGTCCAAGTAAGTAGTATTCACCATTTCACCCTTCAATTCATCGATTACCAATGTTAATTACAATTATAGCCTTATAATTTGTGTTCTTAAACAGGGTTAGGGCGTCGGAAATGAAGGACAATGAGAAGGTTAAGTTGGCATACTCGGTTAACATACGAAGAGTGGTAAAGCCAGCACTGCCAGATGGGTATTGGGGAAACGGTTGCGTTCCAATGTATGTTGAGGTGAGTGTGAAGGATTTAATAGAGAGGCCCATTTGGGAAACAGCGGAGCTGATCAAGAAGAGCAAGAGCAACGTGAGTGATGAGTATGTTCGGTCATTCATCGATTTTCAGGCAGTGCATTATGGGGATGGGATCACTGCAGGGAAAGGGGTTACTGGGTTCACCGATTGGAGACACTTGGGCCACTCGTCTGTGGACTTTGGATCCGGAGGCCCAGTTACTGTTTTGCCACTTGGCAGGAACCTCCTTGGGAGTGTTCACCCTTGCTTCTTCTTGCCTTATTCAACTGCCACTAAGAAGGAGGGTTTCAAGGTTTTGGTCACCCTGCCTCAACCTGCTTTGCCTGCTTTTCGAGAGGATATGCACGTTTTTTCCCCCTAGCCAATATTGGTTTCATTTCTGGACACATGAAATCTGTTATAAATGTAAGAGTCTTGACAGGGAGCAAATAGAATATTTATACAATGTGTAAATGTGTAAAATGGACTGATTCTCCACTTGACTAGCTCTATAACTCATCCTTTTAACAACAACCGTTCCTTCACCATCCACATAAGTAGCTGTATGTATTAGTCATACTAAAGTTAGAGAAAGCATTTAAATATTAATTGACTCTAAATACCAATATGGATTAACTAAACATGTTATTACTTATTAGAACATACACACATACACACAAATATTAATTTACTTCCATTGCTTACTTCTGCCACTGAACATGTGTTATCCAACCAGATGAGGGCTCAGAAGATCTTCATCATCTAATAAGTACTGTTATTTTAACAAATCATATTACAGTCTTCGGAGATGTACAACTGAGTTGGAAGTAAATTAATTTGCTCTAGTGCTTGATACACCCTTCCTTAATATCATATTCCATCTTCTTTATTTGTGTATGGAGAAATTTTAGGTAGTTATGGAGACAAATAAGTGTATATTTAAAACATATAGAAATTATAATTTAAGTACAAATTTGGTATAGAAAATGTCGTAACAATTAATGAATGCTAAATAGGACAAATTCTGACTGTTTTTTTTTTTTTTTTGTCTCCCTAACTCACAAATGGCTGCAACAGAAACTCTGCAAGTGGAAAATGCCGCCGCGATCTTATATTATTCATTTAGGACAAACATACTATATAATGATTTGGATGCCGCTTTAATTAATTGATTTAGTATATGGCATTGTTGACGGAGCAACCTAGGCAGAGGCACAAACCTAACTCCTATTTTTATATTTTTTTCAATTTAGCTGCTGGATTAGGCTAAAGTATATTGGATATATATAACATTCATGCAAGCTTGGTAATGGTGGGTGTGGCTCAACGTTTTTTCTTTATTGTTATAGAGAAGGTCTCTCTATCCAGGCCAATTACAAGGTAACTATTGATTAACACACTTTGATACTTTAACAATCATGTTTGTCAGCATATTTATTTATGTTCAATCTTAAAGTTTATGCATCTCATGCGATACTGGAGATATACTTCATTACCAAACACTTTCAGTTACTATATTTCTTTAGCATTTTCAAAAAAGCATGATATAAAATCCGCCTTGACCATTTGAATTTGTTATTTTTTATCAGTATATACCAAAAGTTGTTGGTAATAATGGATGGTAAAGAAAAGATGAAAGAGAAACTGGAGAAATATTCTCCAACAGCAATAGCATTGCTGATAGGAGAATTGACAGCAATGGCAGGAGCAGCTATAAAAAATGCGCTATCTCGTGAAGCATGTCCATCTACTACTGCACTATTAGATGACATCATGGAGGAGCTAAGATATGGCCACAACGACACCATTGGGGTGTTGGGACCCGATTTGCGTCTAAATGCGAATCTTGTAGAAAAGGTTGCAAGAAGGGTGGAAAATGAAGGGTTGTTTGATGCAGTTGTCACGACAACTGTATCAAACAAGCCCAATTATAGAAAGATTCAAGACGAAATTGCTAGATCCCTGGGATTGAGATTTGATGGTGAGAATACCGGTACCGGTGTGGCTAAAAAAGGCTTAAGATGGCTTCCTAAGGTATTTGGTTCAAGAAATGATAAGTTGAATGATGAGATTGAAAGTAGAGCAAGAAGATTACGTCCGAGGATGTTGGCAGAGGAGAAGATTCTTGTGATATTGCGTGATGTTTGCAGCAATGGTGTTGATTTGGAGAAAGTAGGAATACCTTATGGAATATATCACACAGGATGCAAGTTGTTGCTTACTTCTGCTAGTGAGGATGTGCTATCCAACCACATGAGTGCCCAGAGGATTTTCACGCTCTAAGGTAGCGTTTGTTTTGAGGCGGACACCAAGGATGTGTTTGTTTAAAGTTAAAATGGGAAGAAGAAAATGAAAAAAAAAGAAAATGAAAAGAAAATAATTATTTTTCTTTGTCTCGATCTCTATTTCTCTTCTAAACCCTAGCTAATTGTTATGTATATGTTTGTTTCAGTTGAATTGACGTACATCTAATTTCATCTACCAATCAAACTATAATATCACTTTACAAATGACCATATATGGTAATCAAAAGCTAATAAGCAATATTTTGGGCCTATCACTGTAAATTAAAGTTGATTTTTCTTAATTAGTATACTATATAATGGTTTGGACTTGCATATTATATTCGTTTATCATCAGCTAGTTGATTAATTGGAGGCAGCCGCTTTAATTAATTGAAATTGATTTAGGATATGGCATTGTTGACGGAGCATCTTAATTACTTCTATGTTTGTATTTTTTATTTTTAATTTAGCTGCTGAATTAAGCTAAAGCATATTATTATATATAAAAAGTCACAAAAAAAAAATATATTATATATAAATAAAGTTAATATTCATGCAACTTTGGAAATGGTGGGCGCCGCTCAATGCTTTTCTTTCTTTTTATAGAGAAAGTTTCTCATTACACTATACTACTGTCTAACACTACATTATACGCATGCACTTGTTTTATTATTCTTTCTTTGCATTTAACTTCAACTATTTCTTCACACACTGTTTTATATCTTAAACGTTATTTTGTGTTAAGTCGATGATATAATTTAAATATTTAGATTTGAATTATTTTCCCCCTCTTAGTTATCCGGAATAATTTCGTATCTAAAAATTAGTGTTTTGGAGTAAAATAAAGTTTAAATCTACCACTTCTACATAATATTTCAATAAAGCATCTTATATATAAAATCCTTAGACCATTCAAATTTGTTATTTTTTAGATTAGTATATCAAAACTTGGTAATAATGAAGAGTGAAGAAACCATAAAAGAGAAAGTTAAGAATTATTCGCCAACAGCAATAGCAATTGTGATAGCAGAATTGGCAGCAGCGGCAGGAGCAGGTATAAGAAATGCTCTGTCTCGTGAAGCATGTCCATCTACTAAGGCACTATTAGATGGTATTATGGAGGAGCTAAAAAATGGCAACAACAATGTCATTGGGACCAGACAATCTTGAAAAGATAGTTAAAAGAAGAGTTGAGAAAGATGCAAGCTTGTTTGGGGCGGTTGTCATGACAACCGTATCAAACGAGCCCAATTATAGAAACATTCAAGATGATATTGCTAAAGCACTGAAATTGAGTTTTGATGGTGAGAATATTGGTGTGAAGACTAAGAAAAGTAAGAGATGGCTGCCTAAGGTATTTGGTTCTAAAAATGGTGGTAGATTTAATGATGAGATAATTGAAAGTAGAGCTAGAAGATTACGTCAAGAGGATGTTGGATGAGAACAAGATACTTGTGATGTTGTTTGATGTTTGCAGCAATGGTCTTGATTTGGACAAAGTTGGAATACCTTATGGAACATGTCACGCAGGATGCAAGTTGCTTGTCACGGCCTTGGACACACTCCAACGCTACCGTGCCGGCACTCGGACTTACTCAACCTCTTGAGCTAAGACCAAGTCAGCCTAACCCTCAATACTTAGCAAGAAAGTTAAGAATACAAGAGAACACAAGAGAAAGGAAGCTTTGGTGGAAGAACACTTTATTGCTCAAGTGTGGTTACAAATGATTCATACACACCAAACTCTAACTCTCACCCCTATTTATAGTCATCCACCTCCTCAATGGATGGTTAGGATTAAATCTAATCAACGGTCCAGATTAATCATCCAGAACCTTCTTTACAAATATCTATCCTATCCAAGGTTCTGAAAACCGGACCGGACCGGCCGGTCCGACCGGTTTAACCGCGAACCGGTAACAAACGGTTTGGTTTAACATAAAAAACCGCTAAAATCAAAACCGTTCTTAAACCGCTGAACCGGCCGAGAACCGGTCGGTCGGACCGAACCGGGACCCGGCCGGTTTTGAAAAACGGCGTCGTTTTCCGTTCTATTATAAAATGAATTGGCCAGGTCTCCATGCCCTCAACCCCTCGAGCCATTCCCATTCTTCAATCTTTCTCCCCAAAACACAACCCTAGATTACATGTCCCCCACTGCCACAGGGCTCAGCGCCGCCGTTCGTTGCTCTCAAGCACCACCGTGTTTTCATCCGATCGTCCGCGCTTCTCCCACATTCAGAAATTGGTGTGTCTTCCTCGAGCTCGCTGTCATTCGCTGCCTCGCTGGTCTTCGTCTGCTCAAACCCTAGCCTCGATCACTCTCCTCTTCAAGCTGTGTCACATCTGCCGTCGAATCTGGTCCAACCGTCGTCCCTACTGTTTCAGCGTCATCGCAGCTCGTCTCTGCCGTCGCGTCGCATATGCTCCACTCTCCTCTGCCGTCGCGTCGTGCTGCGAAGGGGAAAGAAGGGGTGGAGGTCGCGGGAGGAGGCACGCGAAGGGTGAAGCCTTTGCTGCTTCCGCCGTGTTTGAGCTCGAAGACTGCCGCCAGTGCTGCTACCTCTGTTGCTGAATTGGTAATCAATAAATTTGCAGATTTCCCTTCTCCTGTATTTCTGCATGTTGCTGAATCGGTAATCAATAAATTTGCCTTTTTGCTGTAAATTGGGACTTTACTAGGATTTGTTAAATTTGTTGCTTGTTGCTGAATTTGTTGCTTCCCAGTCACAGCATTAGAATATAAGCTGGTGAATAAGGTTTTAAACTGTGAAATCATGTGTTGTTGCTTGAATTTTAGGAGAAAGAGCAATGTAATGTATTCCTATTTATGATTTCATAAGACCAAGGTTAAATTAACAATTCAGGTGGAGTTGAGTTTTGTTTATGAGTAATTAAATGCAAGAAACAAGAATAGGATTGCTAATTAAATTTGGAATTTCTGATTAGTGACTTCTTAAGGTGCTGTTGTTGTTAACTTGTTATGCTGCTGTTTTGTTATGGCACTGTTGTTGTTATGCAGTTATGCTGCTGTTTTGTAATGGTTGTTGCTGAATGCTACTCTGTTTTTATTGTGTTTTAGTTGCTGGTTGTGTTGGTTTTGCTAGCTTTGTTTGTAATTGCTGGGTGAAGGTTTAGTGTTTTGTAATTGCTGGCTTTATTTTCTAATTGCTGGTTTTGCTGATGGCTCCTAATTTTTTTGTTCAAATTTGCTAATGGCTTTGATTTGTAGTTGCTGGTTGTGCTGGTTTTGCTGTTAAGTTCTTATAGGGTTTACTTGTATAACCCCTAACAAATGGGACAATGGTAAATTAATTATGAAAACAAGGATGTATTCTCATCAATTAGAAAAGTTCTTCTTGGTCAAACTTTGCCTCCCTATGTATCCTTTTGGATGGTAACATGTGTCATCTTCAATGCTTTTTAATTCTTCATAACCTATTCTAAATCTCTGTTTCTTTTGAAGGTGTTCTCCAAACTGAAAGAAGGAAGGTTTCCCGGAGAAATAGAGTTGAAAAATCTGATTACCAAAAAGATGGCTAATTCTAGACTTACAGATGGTGTGCCAGAATTGTGGCCATAGGTCATCTACATTTTGTTAAAGTTAGAATACAGAGCACAAATGATGGAAATGGACCTGTCTCTGCCTTGTAAAGTAGAGGTTGGTGTATAGATATCATAGGAATATTATGTTACAATGTCTTTAGTTGTTTAAAAATTAGAATGTGAACTCTATACTGAAATGACCAAGTAATGCTTTTATTACTATTTAGTCTTTAGTTGTTTAGTTGTTTAATATTTAGATATGCTTTTATTACTATTTAACTTTTGAGTTTGGATTTTGATAAGATTATATGTATTTGGTTGATGATATTTTATGTAGTATTTTAAATTTCAAAGATACTTTAAGATTTATATTAGACTATAATTATATTTTAGGATGTGTATTTATAATTTATTTATTATTTCTATTCTAAAACGGTTTTTCCGGTTGAACCACTGGTTGGACCGGTTAGACCAGTGAACCAGTAAACCAGTGATTAGAGCGGTTTGATGACCGGTCCGGTTTTCTGAACCTTGATCCTACCACAGCTCTCTAAATGTTTCTAGATTATTCCATACCACTCTTTATATTTCTATATACATCTATACTCTTCTAGAATATTCTATGATCTTCTAGAGTCTTCTAGGGTATTCCAGGAACTTCTAGGACATTCTAGAACGTTCCAGAACCATCTAGAGTATTATCAAACACTCTAGAAAACTATACAAACACTGTTAAATTTAACCTTCTAAAATTTACCGTGACATTCTCCCCCACCTAATGCGCAGACGTCCTCGTCGCGTTCTGTTCATGATAGCGCTCTAGGTGTTCTTGGAATTGCCACAGATCTTCACGAGCTTCCCAACTAGCTTCAGTTATTGGAAGTCCTTTCCACTTGATCAAGTATTGGATACTTGGTGGTACTCCTCTTCGTCGCACGACGCGATTAGCTAAGATCTCTTCGATTTCTTTATCAAAGGATCTAATTACCACAGGCGGAGCACGACTCGAATCACCTCTACTCGGTTCATCTTGGTCTTCGTGATATGGTTTAAGCATACTCACATGGAAGACCGGGTGAATCTTCATAGAGGGAAGAAGTTGTACTTTGTAAGCAACCTCCCCAACACGTCCAATGATCTCAAATGGTCTTTCGTATTTGCGGATTAAACCCTTATGAACCTTGCGAAAGGCTTTGAATTGTTGTGGCAGAAGCTTAATCATTACCTTATCTCCCACTTGATAGCTTGCATGCCTCCTCTTCTTATCTGCCCATTTCTTCATCCTCTTGGCAGCTTTGTCGAGGTAAGAACGAGTGTCATCTGCTTGTTCTTCCCATGACTTAATCATATGATAAGCTCCAGGGCTCTTCCCTGAATAAGGGGAAGAAAGAGAGTGAGGTGTAAGCGGTTGTTGTCCAGTCACAATCTCGAACGGACTCTTCCCTGTAGACTCACTCCTTTGCAAATTATATGAGAACTGAGCAATGTCGAGGAGTTTTGTCCAATCTTTCTGATTAGCGCTTACAAAATGCCTCAAGTAACACTCAAGTAAGGTATTCACTCTCTCAGTCTGCCCATCGGTTTGAGGATGGAAGCTTGTTGAGAAATGAAGCTCCGACCCAAGGAGTTTGAACAGCTCTGTCCATAGTCGTCCTGTGAAGCATGGATCTCGATCACTAATGATGCTCTTAGGCAATCCCCAGTACTTCACCACATTCTTGAAGAATAGTCGTGCTGCTTCCTCTGCAGTGCAGTCAGTAGGGGTAGGTATAAAGGTAGCATACTTCGAAAATCGATCCACTACCACGAGAATAGATCCAAACCCCTCGGACTTCGGTAAGGCAGAGATGAAATCTAGAGAGACACTTTCCCACTGTCGCTCTGATGGAGGCAGGGGTTCCAACAAGCCGCTTGGTGTCTTGTTTTCAATCTTATCTTGTTGGCACACAAGACAAGTCTTCACATAGCTCTCCACTTCATCTCTCATTTGAGGCCAATAATAAGAAGATTCAATGAGAGCTAAGGTCCTTCGCTGACCTTGGTGACCAGCCCACTTGGTGTCGTGGCATTCTCTTACCAACTTCCTTCTCAGATTTTCCCATTTAGGAACGTATAGTCTTCTCCCTTTTGTGTAGAGAAGGTCGTTTTCTAACCAAAATCTTTTGGTCTTACCTTCTCTAGCCAACTCCACCAACTTCTTGGCTAATGGATCGTGATGCAACCCTTCCTTGATGGTATGCACAATATCTCCTTCAGCCATAGAAATGGCCCCCATCCTGTATGGTTTTGAGATAGGCGGTTTCGCTCCTAACTCCAATTCAATGTTGTCATCCATCTTTCTTCTAGGTGGTAACTGCTTTGGCAACTCGAGAGGTATCACATCCCTATTTTCTTCAAGGACTTCCTTGATTTTATAGGGAACATCTTCTCCTTTGGCTGTTGACTCCTCTTGTAGTAAAGCCAAAGACATCATCTCCTCCTTCTTGAAACCTTTCTTGAGTTGCATGGTCGAGAGCATCGAGATTCCTCCCGCCTTTGAGATTGTAGGGACCATGCATGGAGACCCTTTCTCCATGACACATACTATATTGTAGTATGGCATAGGTATTATATTTGCTTTCCTTTGCAAATCGAGTCCGATGACTATTTTAAAATCGTCCATGGGTGCTACTGAGAAATCCACAAGGCCCTTCCAAGAACCAAGAGTCATCTCAACCCCTTTTGCTACTCCCTTAAGGGGTTTACCCTTGGTGTTCACGGGTTTGAACCAGCCATTCTTTTCGGTGATCTTCAACCCAAGTCTCTTTGCTTCATCAAGCGTGATGAAGTTGTGTGTAGCACCAGTGTCGATCATAGCCATAACGGGTTTTTCATTGATAAAGGCTTTGACATACATCAAGCCTTTCTTTTCTGCGGTGCTTGCCTCTTTGCCCTTCACAGCATTTATGTATTGGATGGATCCAACACACTCAGTTACTTGAGTTTGAGCTTCTCGTTCCTCGGCGATAGATGCCAGAGTCCCTAGCTTGGGACAGTCCTTCATTTGGTGTGGTCCCTTGCACACGAAGCATCCTCCTTTGGGCACGAAAGTCTTCTTCTTTTCTTCGTACTCTTTCTTTGAAGAGTATTTTCCTTCCTTCTTGGTTGAGAAACTCTTCCCCTTATCTCCCCCACCTTTAGCAAAACTAGGCTTGGAGGAAGACTTGGGTTTAGAGTCTCCCCTATGATACTCAGTGAGTGATTCGGCCACCACGATGGCCTCATCGACATCCTTAACATTTCTTCTTTGTAGTTCTTGCTTTGCCCAAGGTTGGAGTCCATCAATGAAGAAGAACAATGCATCCTCTGATGCTAAGTTGGGGATTTGAAGCGTGAGAGTAGTAAACTCCTTTACGTAGTCGCTAATCATACTCTTGTGCTTCAACTCCCTCAACTTCTTCCTTGCTTCATAAACCACATTCTCAGGGAAGAATTGTCTTTTCAATTCCCTTTTGAAATCTTCCCATGTGGCTATGTTGCAAGTACCCTTTTCCATATCTACGCACTTTCTCCTCCACCACAAAGTAGCATTATCAGAAAGGTAGAGAGCTGCAGTGCGTACCTTTATTGCTTCTTCGACCACCCCTTGGCCTTCGAAGTACCTCTCCATTTGCCATAGGAAGTTCTCCACCTCGCGAGCGTCCCTTACGCCCTTGAACTCCTTTGGCTTGGGGAGATCAATCTTTGTTGTCTCCCTTATAATGGTTGGTCGAGATTTCGCCTCCTCGAACCAAATTCGAACTTCCTCAAATAGCTTTAAGGAGTTCTCAAGCTTCTCTTCAATTTGGAGCATGCTTTCTTTGAAAGCATCTAGTTCTCCTAACACGTGAGCCTCGAGGGTCTCCTTATCATGTTCTATCCTTTGGAAACGCTCATCCATAGAGGATAGAACATTCTCCAACACAGAAACTCTCTCTTTTAGGAAGTTAGAGTCCTTACCTCTAGGCTCACTTGAAGAACGGATCTTCTTGCCTCCCCATTGAGAAGGAATAGCATCCCTTCCCATTTGAAACTCAACATGCTCCATGGTGATATTAGAAGCCATTCCCACAAACCACTTGTGCTCCCTCTCGAACCTTGCTCTGATACCAAATTGTCACGGCCTTGGACACACTCCAACGCTACCGTGCCGGCACTCGGACTTACTCAACCTCTTGAGCTAAGACCAAGTCAGCCTAACCCTCAATACTTAGCAAGAAAGCTAAGAATACAAGAGAACACAAGAGAAAGGAAGCTTTGGTGGAAGAACACTTTATTGCTCAAGTGTGGTTACAAATGATTCACACACACCAAACTCTAACTCTCACCCCTATTTATAGTCATCCACCTCCTCAATGGATGGTTAGGATTAAATCTAATCAACGGTCCAGATTAATCATCCAGAACCTTCTTTACAAATATCTATCCTACCACAACTCTCTAAATGTTTTTAGATTATTCCATACCACTCTTTATATTTCTATATACATCTATACTCTTCTAAAATATTCTATGATCTTCTAGAGTCTTCTAGAACCTTCTAGGGTATTCCAGGAACTTCTAGGACATTCTAGAACGTTCCAGAACCATCTAGAGTATTATCAACACTCTAGAAAACTATACAAACACTGTTAAATTTAACCTTCTAAAATTTACCGTGACATGCTGCTTACTTCTGCTAGTGAGGATGTGTTATCAAACCACATGAGTGCTCAGAGGATCTTCAGAGTCTAATTATTATTTACCATTATATATTTGGTGAAAACTCAGGTGCAGTCGACTTCACGTGAAATTTATAGTCGAGAGCCGTTAGATGAAAATTTAGTCAAATCAGTCAAATCATCTAATGGCTCTCAATTATCAATTTCATATGAAGTCGACTGTACCTGAGTTTTCACATATATATTTATATATTGTTGCTCAAAATTAAGAACTTCATCGTTAGAAATGTGTAATTCTTATTTTGAAAGCTACTTTCTACCGTCTGTATGTACTATGTTTTGCATATAAGCTAAGTAGACATGAACCTTCTATCTTTGGTACAAGGACAGAATTATATTTGGCAATATTTGTATTGCGGAAATGTTTTATAACAAAAGAAATTAGCCAAAACAACTCTAACTTGTCTTATTTAACATTAATTAATTATTACAACAATTAATAAATGCTAAATAAAGTAAGTTCTGACTGTTTTTTTTTTTTCTCCTTAGTATTATTACTGATGTACGTTAAGTTTCAATCACCAATCAACCACCTATACAGCTATGCCCAATGAAATTATCATAGTATTGTTAGTTTGGCTTTGATTTTTATTCTTTTATATGTTTTGGTCGTTTAGCGAAGCACCAAAAGTCTATTGTCTTCTAACCGTGAGTGAGAGACAAAATAAATAAATACATAAATAAAATTATTTCATTAACATGAAGTACGCCTCAATATGCAACTTATGAAGTTAATTTGGCTTCTTGGACTCTTGTAAATAAGGACCAAGTTCTTCAATGGAGAATGACTAGCATGATGCAAGTTGTTGCTTACTTCTGCTAGCTAGTGAGGATGTGCTATCCAACCGCATGAGTGCTCAGAGGATTTTCACACTCTAATTAATTATTTTTTACGTATTGTTGGCTAAAAAATGTCTGTTCTAGTTGAACTGAGGTAGTTTGACTTTTCCTTTCATTTATCTTTTAAAATCATGTGATATTATAATTTTAAGGGAGTCACTCAGGTAAAGATGTCTAAAACGTCTTTTTTTTTTAAAGATATTTTTCAGTAATTAAAATTTAACATATATAATCAATTAAATTATGTTATTTTTGTCAAAATTAGACTAGACAAATTAATTTAACCGAAAAAATAGTGAATCAAATCTTGAATTGGTCTAAATTAATATTATATTTTTATAAAAAAATGACTACAATACCCTTATTATATATATATATATATATATATATATATATATATATATATATATATATATATATATATATTTTAAATTCTAAAAATCTTAACCCCACGATAGAAAAATAAAAGACTAAAATTTAGGATTTTCAGAATTAATATATATAATAGAAGTATTTTAGTCATTTTTTATAATAGGGTATTGTAGTCATTTTTTATAAAAAATAATATTAATTTAGACCAGTTCAAGATTTGATTTCCCATTTTTCAGTCAAATCAATTTGTCTAGTTTAATTTTGACAAAAATAACATGATTTAATCGATTATATATATTAAATTTTAATTATTAAAAAACATCTTTATAAAAAGACGTTTTCAGCGTCTTTATCTGAGTGGCTCCCTAATTTTAAATAACCAATATTTTAGGCATATGATTGTAAATTAAAGTGGACCAACTTCTTAATTGTCATGATTTATCAAATTTATTTTAAACTTTAAATTATACAATTTATAAATCTCAACCGAATGCAATGCATTCTTAATAAGTTAAAAAAAAATATTAAGGAGTTTATTCTTTTTATCAATACAAAATTTTTATATTATAAAATTTAAAATTTAGAATTTAGTTTTTAATATTTAAAATTGGATGAGTATGATTTTTGTTCTTAATATTTATAATTTTTTTAAATATCGATAATATTTAATTTGATTCAATTTTGTTTTTTAAAATTTTTTATTTATTCAATTTTATTCTTAATATGTTTGATTTGTGTCAAAGCTACTTTTGAATATTTTTAATTTTTCTTCTAATGTTTTACATAGATTTAATATTTAAAATAATTTTAATATTTAAAATAATTTTAATACAAATTAAAAATATTAAAAATAAAATTAACATTAAAAGTATTATAAAACAATAAAAAATTATACTTTATCTTAAATTTTATTGATTGCTCGAGTTAATGTTTAAATAAAGAAAGAAAAGGGAGATCATTGGGTTGGGTAAAATACAGAGGAAAATGCTAATGAAATCCATCTTCTTATCCCCGAAGCTTTCTGGCCAATAGGAGAATGACAGCTGTCATCATTGCTCAATAAGCACAAAACAGAAAGCGAAACTGAAACTGAAACTGAAATTGAAACCGAAGCTGAAACTGCAACTACCCTTCTCCGAGCATGGCGTCGTCCACGCTGGGCACTTGCTCCGTTGCGCTCCTCTCTTCAACTTACCTTTCTTCTTCATCAAACCATTCCTTTCAATCTCTGTCCCTCGCATCAGGCCGCAAGTTGTACGGAGGAATAGGAATCTGTCGTATCAAGGGAACCTCTCAATTTTCTGTTGCCAGCGTTGCCACTGAAGTCAACTCTGTTCAACAGGTACGTAACGTAATTCTCATCACCAATTTTGAAACCTACTCCATAGCATTTTGCTTTCATTCTTCTCATATTACTTGCACCACAGCGTTTTGTTCATCTTGTTGATACTTGATAGTATGTTGCTAATCAATTTACTTGTTTCATGGCAACTATAAAATTTTCATATCCAGGCTCAGAAGATTGCTGCTAAAGAAAGCCAGAGGCCAGTGTATCCATTTCCTGCAATAGTTGGACAGGATGAGATGAAGCTTTGCCTTCTCCTTAATGTGATTGATCCCAAGATTGGAGGTGTCATGATCATGGGGGATAGAGGCACTGGTAAATCCACAACTGTCAGGTCATTGGTAGATTTGCTTCCTGAAATCATGGTTGTTGCCGGCGACCCTTATAACTCAGACCCAGAGGATCCTGAGTTCATGGGCATTGAAGTCCGAGAGCGCGTGCTGAAAGGAGAGAGCCTTCAGGTTGTCTTAAGCAAGATTAACATGGTTGATTTGCCATTGGGAGCTACAGAAGATAGAGTATGTGGAACAATTGACATTGAGAAAGCCTTAACTGAGGGTGTTAAGGCCTTTGAACCTGGGTTACTAGCTAAAGCTAATAGGGGAATCCTATATGTGGATGAGGTTAATCTTCTGGATGATCACTTGGTGGATGTCTTGTTGGATTCTGCTGCTTCTGGTTGGAACACGGTGGAGAGAGAAGGCATCTCAATCTCACATCCTGCTCGGTTTATCCTAATTGGCTCGGGCAACCCTGAAGAAGGGGAGCTCCGGCCGCAACTGCTGGATAGGTTTGGAATGCATGCTCAAGTGGGGACTGTTAGGGATGCTGAGCTTAGAGTGAAGATTGTTGAGGAGAGAGCTCGATTCGACAAAAACCCAAAGGAGTTCCGGGACTCTTACAAAGCTGAGCAGGAGAAGCTCCAGACACAAATTTCCTCAGCAAGGAGTTCGCTTTCGTCTGTTCAAATAGACCAAGACCTCAAGGTGAAAATCTCAAAGGTTTGTGCAGAGTTGAATGTGGATGGTTTGAGAGGAGACATAGTCACAAATAGAGCTGCAAAAGCTCTGGCTGCTCTGAAGGGAAGAGACAAGGTGATTGCAGAGGATATTGCTACTGTGATCCCTAACTGCTTGAGACATCGTCTTAGAAAGGATCCATTAGAGTCAATAGACTCGGGTGTTCTTGTCATTGAGAAATTTTATGAGGTATTTAGCTGAGGGTGAGGGTCTATTTGCTATGGTATCTGATGAGCATGTTACTACATTATTCTGAAGTTTTCCCTTTTTATTTATTTGGGGATTTTTCATTGTTCTAAACATTTGCAAGATTCAGAAACTCCATGTAAACAGGAAATTTTATATTCATCTGTGTCTGTAACTTGCTAGAGGTATTCTGCTAAGTTTATGTACCATAGTGAGGGAAATATGATTGGGGAAGTTTTAAGCTTTTCAGAGGACTCGAAAAGAGTTTAACTTTAGTGCTTGTTAGCATATGGGGGTTATAACCTTTTCGGCTGAGTTATCTACTTGTTCTATTGAATTTGGTTACATAGTTTTCTTCAGTTTGACTATTATTATTTTATATATAAGACACAGCAAAATCAGTGTTTGAGAGTATATGTTTGTATATGCTAGCTTTTATGATTCCCTAAGCAGTATCACTTTTAAAGTGTATAAAGCTAAGATGCTAATTTTCAACACAATTCCCTTATCATAAACTAGGTTAAATACCATAACATTCAACACAATATACATAAGAAAGCATTAATAACACAAAATAATGTGCACTTTGTCAGCAGGGAAATTTAGATCATGATCATTATTAAAGCTATATCACTGAAACAGTGCTTCACAAATAAGTGAGAAGTTTCTCAATTCCTCATGACCTTCCTCCAAATTCAGTTTGCTTCAATCACCTGTTTTATATTGCTCAAAAAAAGGAGAGCAGGTTCATCTGAAAAATATCATACAAATTAAAAGATGTAAAAATGGTAAAACTAAAACTACTTGGAACTATTCTGTAACATTATCATGTCGTTTTCAGTAATTCCTCCCCAGATTTTAGGCCTCTGCTCTAGAAACTCCGGCGGCCGCTGAAGTAAAACGGTCGCTGCCCTGATCAAGATAGCAGCAGTTATAGCCCATATCACATACTGTGTATTCTCAAATTCATAATCAAAATAATGTACAAGATGCTTCTCTCCCATCCATTCTCTTTCCTCAGCTCTCCTATTCTCATTCTGCATGCAAACCATGATCTCAAAAACTAAGTATACATAAGTTTTCACCCAAGAAATTAAATTTAGTACAACAAACCTTGAGGAACATCTCCAATGGAACATCAAATATTGCTTCAACTTCAGCTGAATCTAAAACCGGTGAAAATGCATCCTTGTTGGACAATATTCCCACCACAGGTATTACTGTAATGCCATACTGCAAATTAAAATCACTTTGTAAAGTAAACAAAATTGAGGAAAAAAGAAATGCAGCTAAACTTCTAGAAGTGCATACCTTAGTATGAAAGGGTTCAAGAAGAGTAATAACAGAAACAAGAGAAGGGTCCAATCCAATTTCCTCCTTAGCCTCCCTCAAAGCGGTTTCTACATCATCAGCATCACCTTCTTCCCTCTTGCCACCTGGCAGAGCAACCTCACCTGCAACAACCAACACAAACCCATTTCAGCTAGGGCGAGAAAGAAACAAACTTTGCAACTTTGAGGTTGAAATTGAAAGCGATCAAACCGGAATGGCGTGAGAGAGAAGAAGCCCTCAAAGTGAGGATCACTCTGAGATTCCCATCGGAACCTTCGAAGAGACAGATCAGAACCGCAGCTCTCTTGGTCGGTTTCGAGGTGAAATGGCTGCGCTTCAAGTTGTGGGGGTTGTTGGTTATGGAAGGTTGGAAATGATGAAGCAAAGCTTGTAGTCTCTGTGAACCTCGTACCTCAGCACTGTTTGATTCCATTTTCCCCTTCCTATGTTTTCTGCTTTCCATGTTGTTCTTATTAGATTCCAAATATTGTATTTTTGAGTCTTAAAGTATAAACTTGAGAGTTCTTTTATTGATGGCATGCAAGACAGGAAATCAATTTTTAGTGGTTTATTCTATTGCTTCAGAAGACAAGATTAGTTTGATATTTGGTACAAGAACTTATTAAGAGTTAAAAAAATAACTTTTTTTATAATACTATTATTTTTTATCACATTTCTATAAAATAAGTAATTTTAGAACTAAAAATCCAAACATAAAATAACTTATTTATAAGCTAATTTTAATATAGTCATTTATTATTTAAATTTTTTTTTAAAATAAGCTTAATTAAACTGTTTATCCAAACTGGTCCTTAGTCAGTTAGGTGCTAGCTGCCACTATATTTGCATTCATCTTTTTTTCAATACAATTACCAGAATAAATTATTTTGTATGAAAAAAGTTTTACATGATGTTGTTATGTATCATATTTTCCAATTGATCAAATATTTTTATCGCATCATAAATATATGATAATCGATTCGATTGTTGAAGGTGTGCACATAACATTTTTTTGTTAACAATTAAAAAAAAAATTCAAAATAATTACACATTTTAAAAATTAAATGAACTTCAAATTATGGCAAGTTAAACATCAAGTCAAACAAAATTACAAAGGCAAATATATATCTAGAATCTAGATCTAGGAATCTGACTCTCCTATTGAATCAAAGTTGTAACCAACAACAACATGCATGAGAAGACAAAACTCAAAAGTACCTTCTACTCTTGAGCCCTGCAACACTTGCAAGAACTTCTCTCTAAGTGAAAAAAGGACAATCTGACATAATAGAACTGAGGAATGAACTTCCAAGTGCTGTGCTATATAACTACCCTTTTCCTTTCCCAATGAATCTAATCACCTACCTTGGATTCTTAACATCTGTAGGCTGTATCTGTGATGAACATTGTACTATCACCAAATGATTAACACAATGAATAATCCAATAAACGTTGAATTCAATGAATTAAAGTATCCTTGGTTATGTCCCTAGGAATCATTATAGGATTGTGCTCCAAGAAAGCTGGTGGCCGTTGATACACAACTGATGCAGCCTTTATCAACATGCCAGCTGTTAAACCCCATATGAGGTATTTCTTGTGCTCAATTTCATATTCAAATAAATGTATCACATACTTCTCTCCCATCCATATCCTCTCTTCTTGCTTCCTCTTTTCATCCTGATCAATGTAAGATAATCATTAGATTTATATAAACTATAAGAGTTTTATTGTTATAAAATCTAAAATGGACCTTGAGAAACATTTCCAAAGGTACATCAAATACAGCTTCTACTTCAGCAGGATTTGGAGCTGGCTTGAATGCTTTTTTGTCATGAAGTATGCCAATGACAGGAACCACTATTATGAGGTACTGCAAAGGAAACAAAAACTAATAAAAATACAACATAGATTAAAATATTTACAAGTCTTGGAAACAAGTCTTGAAAGATTCTTAACTCTTTTACAAGTCTCCCAACCAATATGCATTTTCTGAAAGATTCTTAACTCTTTTACATCATAAAATATTTACAAGTCTTGAAAGCTTCCCAGACTTTGACCAAATATTGAACAAATGAAAACAAGAAACTGAGGGTGAACTCTCATGAATGTCATTTCTTTGAACATCAGAGATCAAAGGGGATTCATACCTTAGAGAAGAATGGTTCAAGAAATGTAACAACATCAACAAGTTGAGGGTCCAACCCAACTTCCTCCATTGCCTCTCTTTTTGCAGTGTCTCCATCATCCTTATCACCTTCTTCTGCCTTACCACCAGGCAAGGCCACTTCACCTGCAATTGATATAGTCCCTCATGCTAGATATATTTTTTAATAACTATAAGAAAATAAATGTATACCCTTTACTAATATATGTTAGCTTTTGGTCTAGTGTTAAGCATTTTTTGATGATTTTGAAGTCCTGTTTAGTCATTTTCCCCGTTTTTGAAAAGCAAACAACATGATCACACAAGTTTTCTTCTGTATTGTGTGACAAACTGAGCTTACCTGAGTACATAGAGAGCTTGGAAGATCGCTTGGTGAGGATCACTCGTAGTTCCCCTGCGTCGCCTTCGAAGATGCAGATCAAAACAGCAGCTCTCTTGAATCTAAATTCTCCTTTGTTTTGAGCAATTGCAGTGGCTGGTCCCGGGAAACCGACTCGGGAAACAACCTTGCCTTTGCTTTCTTCCATGATCTTTTCTAACATGTCCTCAGAGAATGGTGGGGGCTTGTGAAGTCTGAGCCGTTGTGCCAAGGCTAGGAGCCTCTTCTGTCCTCCATTGTTATTGGAAGGATCCATGAACTTTGAGGGGGAGAGAAAGAAGCTATGCTGATGCTATTTCACAACGGAAACCATGAATGTTAGTTAAGTAGCACTACCATAATATCATAAATGTCCTGAAACTGTAGAAATTGATGAAATTTTATGGTAGCTTTGATTGGATGATCTCAATGGAAACCTGTTTTTGGAGACAAATATTAATTTTCTTTAAAGTACAAAAAAGTGTCATAAGAAAACCACCGACATCTAAATCTTATTACGGTGCCCAATTGCCATTAGTTTGAGCTTAGTTGTTTATGATTGATCATGAATAATGAGAAATTAAATGCAAGAAACTTTCCAGCTACCGAAGGAATTGGAATGCTGAATATGAATGTACTACTGAGTATTTTCAATTCATCCATATTGTAAATGATTCTCTAATATCTTCTAGTTTAGAAAATGTTCTTGATACTGCCTCATTCGCTTGATATCACACGAAAATTCTTACCTTAAAAAGAACAGAACGGAACAGGTCCAGTGTGATGAGACAACAAGGTTGTTGGCTATCAACAATGGAAGATTTTCATTTTCAAGCAACTATTCTGGTGAGAAACATTCATAATTTTTATTTCATTTATTTTATTTTATTTATTTATGATTCAACTGCTAGTATCTTTATTGCAAAGGTAGGCTACAGCCTCCACTCTATTATCCTATTGAGTAGACACTGGCCACCATGTTTGTGAACCTAAACCATGCATGTATACATTCACAGTACTCAAATGAGTTGCATTGTTGACCTTGAATGGCATGGTGGCAATTTCGCACCCTTTTCATATAAATAGACAGCAAAGTTAGATCGGTGACAGTTTGGCATATTAATGATTATTCTATTTTTTTTCTTTTGTCTGATTATTAATGGTAGGCAACAAGGCCTGAAGAATATCACATCCCTTGAATTTGGGATTTGTTTTAAGTCTTTGAAATGAAAAAGGTGAAACAGAATCTAACTAACAGAAAAAGTTTAGAAAATATAATGACACAACTCTTTAAGACATGTGTTATAGACATTTTTTTTAGGTTTAATTTTCCACACCAATCTATTATGACGAGTAAATTTAGTTACTGGTGAATTTTATACGAGGATACAATGAAAAATATTTGACTTATTTTTATACTCATAAAGTCAAACCTTAAACTAATGATATTTTAGGTTGCATTTGTTTATGGAGACAAGACATTGAGACAGGAATACTGAGACATAAAATCGTATTTGACAAAGACATGGACAGAGACAATATGTCCAGAGACACTAAATTAATATATTTTATGAAGACGCTAACAAAAAACACAACTTATTTTTTATTTTTTTTTCATTGTTCTTATTAAATTAGTGTATATTCTCTGTTTTTTCTTCTGCCAAAAAAAAATAATGAAATGGAATAGATAGAAATAATGAAATGAAATGATAAGTTATTGTACAAATTGGTGTATTTTAATATACCAATTTAACATCCTATTTATAAGTACTGAATTTATGCATCAACATACTTATGAAGAGAAACATCCTTTTGAAAAAAAAAAATGCAATTCTTCAACGGATCACAACTATTTAATAAATCACAACCCTTCAATAAATTATAACTAATAAGTCATAACTCTATAAAAAAAAATGTAACCCTTCAATCATGACTTCTCATATATTTTGAAAATATATCTCACATGAAAGTGAAAATAGAGTAACCATGGTGATAAAGTAATAAGAGTTTAACAATGACATGTAGCATAATATAACACTGTATCACAAAAATGGAACCAACATGTAAGATAAGCACATCGGAAAATGGTAATAATAAACCAAACTAACAATGGTCCCATCTTAAAATTTTTATATTACAACAGCAGATGGGGGAATATCAGATACTGTTCCTATCTACAATCTGTCTCTTGGTTGAATATACAAGACTGAGAGAGATAAACAAAAGGAAAAGCAATCAACAAACCACACCCAAATGCTGGTCCATTAACTTATTCTCCATATTGTTCTGAATTTGTCACTTTCATATGCACAAATTGAAGCAATCCAATGAATAAATAACATAGCTTTTTTTACTTTCACTTAATGCACTTCAACAAATTGAACTCAATTTTAAACAGCTCAATTTCAATAGGCTTGATACTTAGAGCTTGCACGCTTTGCCTTAGCAACCACTAGTGAGAACTCACTGCACTTTTCTGCACCACAGTTACAGTTTTTTCTGTTGTTGGGTATGACAATCTCCTAGCTTTTGCAGACCCTTTAGCATTTGCCAAAGGAGGGGTCCCTTTTGGATTGGTGGAAGCTGGTTTTGCCAAAACAGGTGGTTTTGGTGGTGATGTCTTCTTATCCTTCTTATTCTGAGCTTTCTTTGCATCACTGGACATGGTGGCAACACGGCTTTCCCACGGCCGAGCAGCGATCCAGCGTGCCTTCCAGCTCCAACCCCAATTAGCTTTACCAAGTTCACAGCTTCCTAGCCCTTGGCTCTGACTACAGTTGGCCCTCCACTATGATTCACAAGAAATTCTTTTAACTTTCAGTCTGAACATGCAAAACTAGATAATGGGACATTTCTTAAGATCATAACATACCTGATGAGAAAAGGCATATGCCATAGCTCTTTCACGCTTAACAGCTGCTTCTTCTCTCTGATGTATCCTTCCAACAACTTCCTCCATGGTTTCAGAACCACTACACCATTCAACCTGTAATTTGATACATTAACTGAATTGATTCAAACAAGTTCATGTCTCTAGAATAGTTACTTAAAAAGAAGAAAGCAAGTCCTTAAGTTACCTCCAGATCATGCAGCTTTGCCTCAAGTTTAAGCTGATTTTCTAGTTTCTTCCGCCTGATCTGTCTTCAGTCACCATACAGATTCTTCGAGCTCTAATCTCAGTCTGTATCTTGCTCCATGAATGAAGGTAAGTTATAGCAGTATTGGCTTGCTTTTTAACCGAGTAACTTTGTGTTACAATCTGCAGTTTTGTGATCCCTTTCAAGCGGCGTAGAGCCTTTCTAGCCTGAAAAGTTTAAAAGTCAGCATTCACAACAAATAAAGAAAAAACCAGCAGATGATATTCTCAAAGCCTTACCTTATAAGCCCGGAATGCAGTCTGGATTCTTGTTGCAGCAATAGTTTCAACTGACCCAATATTTTCAGCTTTAGCACCATTTGCTAAGTCACTAGAGTCTCTTCTTGTACAATCATTTGAGTTCAGTGCACTTAATTTTGCTGAAGCTAAAGTACCCTGTCTCAAGTTGTGACCACATGTGAAGATAGAATCATACTTGTTAGAATTTTAGTATATGGAAATCAATATGCAGAAACTAATTTGGTTCTCAGTTCTCACCAAAGCATTTGAAAAGATGATAGGAATTGCACTGTACCTTTCCTTTCTTGGGTTTTCTTTCTTTTGATTTTCTTGAAATTAATGTCTTAAACCAATCGCCTGAACCCATTCTTGATGTATATGATAACTTGTCTCAGATCAACATACTCCTGGGAGTATTTTTATAAATACAAGTCATTAGCATATTCCTGTGTATTGTTTGTATTCAGGTTCAGAAAAATTTTACAGCTCTCAAGACATGGAAAAAGTATGCATAAAAACATAACAGAGGCTGAATTTTATCAGCATACTTTAAGAGATTAGAATAGCATAAATCACAGTTTCTTGTAATAAGCACAACCATTAACAACAAAACTATGAAACTAATACTTTGATCTAACAAACAACAACAAAAACATGGATCAAACAAGTCTTTGCAAAAGCGAAAACAACTAAGTACAAACATAAGCTTAATTTCCCAGGAAGTAGCAAGCTGACCAAGAATCCAAGCGAGTCAACCCAAAAAAACAAGCATGTAAAACAGCAAGAGCAGCATAAGACAGAAGAAGAAACAAAAGAAGCATATGTGGGAGATTGAGAATGACATACCAGACTAGAAGAAAGTGGAAAGTGTTGAAAGGAGGACCCTTCCTTTTTTTTCCTGAACTGGCCAAACAAGTTATGTGTGTAGCAAAATGATATGAGTTTTAGAGTAGAAGTAAGAAAGAAGAAAAGGAGAGAGAGAAGGGTCAGAAAAGAGAATAAAAGGGTTGGTGTGGAATGTGGATTGCCATGGCCCAATACCAGCTTTAGTTCCCTTGTCTCTGACGTTGAACTTGACAAAACTACAATTAAAAAAAAGAAAAAAAAAACAAACTTTTTTTCTTATGTGAAAATGTCATGAACCAAAGGAATTCAGGGAAGGAGAAGAATGAAGAATGGGTTGGATTTTTTTTATGGTGACAGCTGAACAAACAAGGATAATAAGAACATGATGCTGACGTCTTTGTCTTCCTTCCATGTTATATATACTTTGTGCTCATTTGCATCGTGCAAATATAGTATATCATTTTTATTTTTTTTATAACAATTGTATCATAACTCATGAAGTTTTTTTTTTTTTTAATGGAAATTGATTTTTACTAAACGTGCGATGAATGTTCTAATAATGCGTTATTTAATTAGACGTGAGGTACACTTTTCAATAATGTGTATCCAACCATTTTTATAAAGTAAACGAAAACTAACATAATGGTCCCGGCGAGGCTCGAACTCGCGACCTTCGGCTCATAAGACCAACGCTCTAACCAACTGAGCTACGGGACCATTTGAAATTTGATATTTAAGCTTTTTATTATTGAATGTAACAAGTAATAATAGCAAATTACTTCGCCACAATAATAGCCATAATAATAGTCGTCGGATTCTCTCATTTCAAGTATTAACTAATTTAATTTGTAGTAGTAATTTCCTATTAGCATTGATCCATTTAATTTAGATTCCCTAAAGTCACAAAACACGCATACACCAACCATGGCTATGGTTGGGGAATGGGACCATGTAACGCTAATACTAATAAGTAATGACATTATTATTGAAGTTAGGAGTTTTATTAGTTTTCTTTCTCATGTCCATGGACCAACCAATATAATCAAAACCACTACTAACTTGTTAAGAAAGCTACCTCTTACTTGTCTTCAGATCTTGATTTTTTTATTTTGATTTTGATTTATTCATTTATGTAAGTGGCTCTAGAAATTCAAATCGATGTCATTTTGACTTTTTCCTTGAGCTTTTCTTTTCGAAAAATTTATGTCTATCATATTAGTAAGAGGAAGAAGTTATCTATATCGTCTTTATGTTTGACACCTACATTGAACTTAAAATCATCATGTATGTATTCATCATAATTTAGATAAATATATTAATAAAATTTTAATTATTATCTTCTGACGGAATAATATAAGTTGGCAATTATTCTTCTAGTAAGTGCAATATACAATTATTAATACATAATTTATTGTTTACGTATATTTATGAAATATAATCTTAAGACATCAAGTCTCTCACCAATTTTATACAGTACATTAAATAAAATATTTTACTTATATAAATTATAAAACATACAATATATTTTGTCTAATTTTGGTATACGTATATTTTAATATAAATCCGGTCCTAAACCCACATTTGCGTTAAAATACAGTATTGATATGAGGTAAATCATGTAGATTTTAAGAATATTTTCCTTTAAACCTACAATATATTATGTTTTTATGGTGAGCGGCTACTCTTTGGAGCATATATATATATAAAACAGAAATGTTTTGCATCGGTTTGGTTAGTTCTAGATTATATGTTTGAAAACTTATAGAAACTTTCTTAATGCATTCAATTCAAATTTACATCCAGCAGAAGAATGCATCTCTTATGATTATGCTATTTAATCCAAGATTTGTATTAAATTAAAAGTATTACATTAAAATATCATAATCCAAAATTAATTAAGTTCTGTTATTTATGTTATTTGATAATTTATTCTCCATATCCGAATATTTAAAATAAAGTTTTTTTTTCATTACAATCTATGAAGCATGGACACTTCGCTGAATTGTCGTGTTTGTATATCACGGACACATTTCGGACACGATACTCATCGATATTCATGTTTGTTGTGTCTAACCGTATCTTAATAAAAAATAAAAAATTCTTCTCGGACATACTTGGACACACCTAATGCCATCATATGTCAGCGTGTCCAGTCTTATTCTTAACATATATTCTTAAAATAAATTTAGATATAGTATATATTATTATTTATTAAAACAAAAAATATTTTAAATACTTGATATAATTAAAATAAGACATTAAAAATAATTTAAAAAATTAATATATATTTTAATATCAATAAAATATCAAAATATCATTACGATTTATCTAAAAAATACTTTATATTTTATATGTATGCGTGTCATGTAAAATTTTTAAGTTCGTGTGTCGGCGTGTCTTGTGTCGTATTGTGTCCCGTATCCGTGTCAGTGTCCGTGCACCATAGATTGCAATAAATTCTTTTTTTTTTGGACATGGTTGCAATAAAGTTTGATAAGTCGTTTTGTTCAGACACTACACGCCCAATTTGTCGCACAGTAGTTGGGCCATGGTGCTGCCCGTTGGGCCTGGTCATTGGGCTACGAAAGTTCAAGCCCAAGCCAAGTGAGCCACAACCTGGTAACTAAATTTTTTATTATTTTTTAAAATAATGGAACTCCGATTCACGACGGATTAATCCTTGGCCTGTTGGGTTGGGAGATACTGTGGACAACCAAAATTTTTTTTTATTATTTTTATTATTTTTTTAAAAGTGAATTATTGGTGATGATGGTGGTAATTACTAATTAGGAAGGAATGAATATGATCATTGAGAATTGAGAAGGGCTTAAAGCTTGGATGAGTATGGCTTAGAGGATATAGTAAGGCACTAAATAAAGTATTGACTATATTCTTATATGCCTAGGCAACCTAGCTTTGTTATTTTCTTCTATCTCTCTGCACTTTTGGGATGTATTTTTATTTGAATGTTGCTTATTTTGTTTTATGGTTTGTGTTGCATAGGGATGTCTATACCAAAAGTTTCCCTTATTTGTAAACGATATGTTATTTTGTTTATTCTGAGGATGAATGTAAAATGTAAGTTGACCGATTAGTAATTGTTGTATCTTTTTTAGGGAATATTTGAATTACAATTTTCAGATCAATTTTGTCATTATCAAAATTTTTGTTTTGCAATTATGAGTTTAATTTTGATGCGTTTACACTGTATTTTACACAGTCGTGTAATTACAACCGTTCTTTTAAATAACCATTCGCACGGTTAAGATAAAAAGTAGTTATTTTTAGGGTTAACTACGATTTTAGTCCTTAAGGTATAGGCTGAATTTTTTTTATCTCCAACCTTTTTTTGAATACAAAATTGTCCCTAAGGTTCAATTTGGTTTTAAAATCGTCCTTACCTTAGGGACTAAAATCGTACGGAGGTGACAGCGAAAGCGGAAACAGAGGTGTATTGTGGATAACTTCTTCTTCTTTCCTTCTCCCTTCTTCTTCTTTCCTTCTTCCTTCGCAGGAGAAGAAACACTTTCTTTTTCTTATTTTTTTATATTTTATAATTTTTTTGTTATGGGTAATTTGATCCAAATGTTTAATATTTAAGTAAAAAAAACGATTTTTTATGTAAAAAAAGGTTAGGGACGAAAAAAATTTTCGAGGATCAAAATCGTACTTAACCCTTATTTTTACTAATATAACTGTTCATACCCTGGCCCAATAATAAAGGCCCAGGTACAAACGAAAGACCTAGTCCAAAGGATTGAGCCTTGCTGAGCACCGACCTTCGTACTGAGAAGTCGGTCTTGACTACGATTCGCTCCAAAGAAGTCGGGACGGAGAATAGTTGGCAGATCAACATCAATCCAAATGAGTAACTGCCCCTAAAATCTCTCTAACCACTTCCAGGAGCCATATCTTAACCTCCTTAAGATAAAGGGACGGTTATCACCCTAAAAGGGTGGCACTACTTCAGCGGTGGTTATTGGCTCACCACTATAAATACACTGACACTCTTCAGGTATCTCTAAACCCAATACATTCTAGACCTGCTCACACCCTTGCTAACTTAGGCATCGGAGTGTCTTTGCAGGTACCACCCCCCATTCACTCACGAACACAAGTCGGAAGGAGGCTCCAGCGCACAAACCTGCTCTGAGGCTACAATCCGCTGACGATCGGGCCGGCTAATACAGTCCAGTCCATTAATCTCCGGTTACCCATCGTAACAATAACGTTATGTGATTAGATTAGGAATGGCAACAGGGCGGGTAGGGACGGATTTTTGCTCTACCCGATCCAGCTCCGCTTTACAATAACTCGCATAGAACCCGCTCCGCTTCTACCTGCGAGTAGTAAAAAGTTGATCCCTAACCCACCCGCCCTACCCACCCCTATATATAATTATTAAAATTTAATAAATAAAATTAAATTTCAAAATTTATATAACCATCATCACATATATAACAAAAATGAAAGTAAAATTTTAAATATGATATGATATTATTAATTATTTTACATATGTTACACATTATATATTAAAATTATATATATATCAGGGCGGATAGGAGCGGGTATTATCTAAACCCAGTCCTAGCCTGCCCCACCAAGAACCCACCCCGCTAAAAACCCGTCTTGTGTACCCGTCTCGAGCGGATAGAGGCGGAGTAGGTATCTGCGGATTTGGATGGTATTGTCATTCTTACATTTTTTTTATCGAAAATAAGGAGACTCAAACTCGCAACCTCTTAAGCGAATATAGAGAGACTATACCATTTGAACTATAATTCATTGACTTGCCATCCTTAGATTAGATGCACGTGTAAAATAATTTTATATTAATAGTGTATCAAAATTAAATTCTTGCAATATTACATATAGTTAGCCGTCAATATTAAGGAAGGAAATATTAGCATCCAATTCCTTCTCAACATATATCATAAAAATGAATTTTGATAATAAATTGGCTTATATTTATAGAATTAGTGTGATTATATTCCATATTCCGTTACTTAAAAAAGAAAACTTTAGAATAGTTCCATCATCAATGCTTTATCTTCTTCACATGTAGATAGATATATGTTTCTATGAAACTTAATTAAGAAGCTTGTTAAAGAGGGGTAATACATAAATTTGATCCTAAAAGATTTTAATAAATTGTCAAAATTCCTCATTATTAACCATAGATTTGCGAAGATTTTAAACATAAATTTCTTAGTTGCTTCTGATTAATTTTTTGCTGACAATACGATTTTTTTTAACCATAGATTTGCTGAAGGTTTTCTTCAAAATGACATTAAAATATGATTAATAATTTTCATCACTTACAAGGTATGAAACTATAAATTTATGATAAGGATATAATTGTTTTTATTGCATTCCAAATTGGTGTGGAACGAAAGTATCAAAATCATTTCCTGCCAAAGCCTGTCAAAGTATTTATTACTAAACAAATCCTTTACTAATATCTCAATTGGAAAAACTAGTTTCATTTCAGTTTAGAAACCTCAAATTATTTGGCAATTGTTACAGATACGTAATCTTCTTACTTTTAATTTCTTGAATCATTTATATATATTCTTCGGTACTAAATTATCATTAAGTCTAAAGAAAATAATCACAATAAATGGTTGAATCTTTGGCATATATATTCTCATTAATTTCAGTTTATTACAATGCTTTCCCCCTCATTTCATATTCTCAACTGATCCCTTCAACATGTCATTACTAATTAAGTAATTATACATATTTAAGCAGAAGATAAAAGTGAAAAAAGTTTATATCTCATGGAAGCCATTGGTCAATTTGGTCATTCATATTTTTTAGGTTTAATTACTTTGTTGGTTTTTATAGTTTTGCGAAATTTTCAATTAGGTCCTATACTTTTAGTCTTTTTAATTGGATTCTTACACTAATTTTTTTTAATTAGGTTCCTACACTTTTTTTTATTTTATTTAGGTTCCTATACCGATTCTTTTTTTTTTTGGTCCTTATAAAATTAAGCCAATTATTATTAAAAAAGACTTAATTGAAAAAAAAAATTCATATAGGGACTCAATTAAAAAAAAAATATAAAGACCTAAAATTAAAATTTTCACAAAATTATAAGAACCAACAGAATAATTAAACTTACCATTTATTTAGACTGCATAAGTTATATTAGGCCACCACTTTTTCATAGAGTATTTCATATAAAACAAATTTGACCCATAATTGGAGTTGGTCCTGCATGGAGGTAGATCAATGAAAAAACGAATTAATAAAAAAGAAAAAAAAAACTAAAAAAGGTTATTATGATGATAGAGGGAGATGATCTTCATAATGAGTAAAGATTACATTGGCATGACCCATGTGGGTGTATTATTGCATTGCCAAAAATTTCTAAACGTACATGTATACATGGTTCTTGTAATGTATTTTTAGAAAGATTTACTTTTGAAAGAGGAAAAACATTATTAAGGTCAAATTCATTCTGACAAATCTTTCATTTCTTAACACATTAAAGAAGGTTTGGTGGCATAGATTGGTTGCTTTTGTGGTTGATACATCCATAATAGCTATTAAGAATATGCAAAAGTTTAAAACTGCCAGGTTGGACATTCAACATGTTTCCTATTGAAGTTTACTTCCAAAATCGTAGGTAGTACTTATAGGTTTTTTTTTGGATGCATTTAACTGAGGGGAAACAAAACAATTATATATGGATTAATGGTTAAATTAGTCCTTAACAAGATAACTTATTCTTCAAATTCAATCTTAAAAGATTTTTTCAATTAAATTTATCTTTTAAATATTATAAATTAATTACGTTTGTCATTTTATCATTTCATTAACAGTTTTTATCAATAATTAATGACGTGGAAGGTTAATTAATAGCATACATAATATCTAATATATTTAATTAAACGTTGATCAAATATATTTATGAAAATCTATTAATTTAATTTTTTGGTTGTGTTGAAAATTGAAATTGTAATTTATATAATTAAAAAATTAATTAAATTGATAAAAAATTTAAAAAAGAAAAAGAACATGTACATATAATACATGGCAAATGTCTTCACCAATAGGTTGATAAATTGTCAGTTATAATTTTCCTAAAAGCATATCATAGAAGAAAAATTGGAGTGTGATTTTCTTGGTGCCCAAACAGATTTCAAACTTGGTGATATTATACCTCTTTTTTATTTTTTCTTTTTTTTTAATAAATGATGAGATATCAAATTCGGCAACTCTTGGTTTTTTTATAGCAAAAATAATATTTACACACCAAAATTAAATACATGTGTATTTTATATTTTAATATATATTTTACTTGATAGATAATTTTAGTGTACATCTAATATAATTGTTATTATAATTATTAGTATCCAACTTACAAATTTGTTGGGTCACGTTTTTTTTTTTCATTATTTAGCATTTAGTGAAACAAAAATACTATTTATACATTAAAATTAGTCACTAAAATTAAATATTATATATTTGCGTATAAATATATGTATAGTTTAACACAATTTTAATATCTATTTTATATTTTAATGTATATTCTATTCTGATAGTTAATTTTAAAATATATTATACACGTAATATATTTGTCAGTGAAATTAAGGAGAGGAGTTAATTTTGCACAAGAGAATAAAACATATATTTATTAAAAGACACTAAACATAGGAATAAGAGCAAATAACTCAACTAATTATCTTTATAGATACAAACCTACCTTGATGTTATGTTGAAAATAAAAATGAATCTGTAATTGCACGGATCTGCATGCAATAGGTGGATTATGAATAAGAGTAATTAAGTTGGAGGGTTAAAAAGGGAAGTGATGAATATTATCACACGCGTCTAAGTAAGAAAAAGCAGTGTTAAATGTGTCACCATGATCAGTGCAGAAAGAAGAGAGAACACAAGTGAGGGTGAGTTGATGAGTGAATAGTGATGAGAAAAACATGGGCGAGAAAAACTCATAGAAAGAAAGATTCTGATGGAAATGCTTGGTTGGATTTCAGTGCCTTTTGCAAACTCCATGTTTTTCTTGGTCTGAGAAAATCCCGGGAACTCCCCTTTTACTTTGCAATTTAATTTAGATATCACGACACACAAGATTTTCCTAAGCAATAATAATCTATTATTATAATTATAATTAATAATTAATAATTAATTCATTGATTATTGATTATAATAATAAAAATATAATACTATAAGTTATATAGTAGAAGTAGCCGCACTCACTCTCCTCCTCTATGTTCTTCTTCTTAAGAGAGATTTTGTTTCCTTATATCACGCTATTTGTTTTTGAATGAATATTTTTTGTTACTCCTTTTAGATTATATTTTGTGATCCTTCAAATGGGGGCATTTTGGATCATGTCTGAATCATCTTCCTCTCTCTCATTTCATTGATTATTTAATCCCCATTGGATTCTCAATGATCTTCATCTCACATCTATATTGTATGGCACCAATCAAACCTTAGGAGAAGCATCATCATTGTCATTACAAGAACAAACATGAACATGAACATGTGCAGCAACACAGGTAACACTGGTTGTGGTTGTGGAAGCAGTGGTGCTGCTAGCATGTGGAGTTCCGGTGTGAAGAAGCCGCAGAATAAGCGTCCAAGGATTCCAAAGAGAGGCCCTGGTGTTGCTGAGCTTGAGAAGATTCTCAGAGAACAAGAGAATATAGACACCATTTCAGATCATCATCATAGGGGAAACAATAACAACAATGGTGAATGTGCTTTTTCATTTCAATCAAATCATCATTCAAATCCTTTTCATCATAATTCTTCACCTTTGAAACCACATCATTTTCATCATCTTCAGCCACCACCACCCTCCTCCTCGCCACCTCGGCTGCCACATGTTCCTCCATCGGCAACAAAATCTGATCATTTAGTCCCAACTACTCCACCACCATCCATTATGACATCTCCTTCTGTCTATGCTCACTTTGGTAGAAATGGTGGAGGATCAAGTTTGCTTAGGCCTGAACAGGAACTGTTTCCAATGAATCTAAGTTCATGTATGTCCAAGTCCAACATCAATGATGTCATAGATGTAAGCCAATCTGATTCTGGAAATTCCTCATCTAGGAATTTGTCTTCTGAATCTAATCAAATTTGGCCTCAACCTCCCACAATTCAAAAGAGAACTAATTCATTTCCATCTCCTCCCATGGTAAGGTTTATGAAATTATAATAATGTTTAACTTTGATTATCTAGTCTGTGTCTATGATATCAGTATCATGTGAAATTTAAACCTATGCTTGCAGATGAATCAGTTTCTTGGAAGTGGTATCCCTGCCTCTTCAGGATCATTGCCACTTGGACTGCACAATCATATAGAGCCCCCTTCAAACCAAAGTTCTTATTACAAACACACATCTAATGTCCCAGAGGAACATAAGGTATAAACTGTTCTATGTTCTTATAGTACATTTGGAACTGTTTTCTGTACTTTTTCTTCTAGTTGAGTAGGTTTTGTGAGGCATGTTTTACTTTAATTTCATATAGGCATTTGATTTCTTATAGTTGATGCCTTGATGCTATTAAGAACAGTGATTGATTCAGTTCTTAGCTATTGATTTTTCAAAAAGAATTTGC
Source organism: Arachis hypogaea (assembly GCF_003086295.3). Taxonomy (NCBI): domain Eukaryota; kingdom Viridiplantae; phylum Streptophyta; class Magnoliopsida; order Fabales; family Fabaceae; genus Arachis; species Arachis hypogaea. The sequence goes on from NC_092045.1 coordinate 1,855,821, forward strand.
CAAATTCTCGACATATTTACCTTAATCTGTTTAGCTTAATAATTAAAAAGTTAATCAGATCTAGAAATCTCAATCCTTCTTGAGATTAAGTTTATTTGGGTCTGTGGGATATGAGAAGATTATAGAACAATGATGTAAAGAGCAAAATTTTTGGATTTAGCACCAATCTGAAATTTGCAGTTCTATCTTGACAACAAAGCTATATGTGTAATTTAGGTATCTGGCATGAAGAGATCTCACCCTTCATCCTTGGAAAACTCTCTGATTCCTCCACCTAACTTCCAAGTTTCTTCAATCTTTTCTCACCTTAGTAGACCTCATCAATCATCCATTACTGATACTCAAGGTGCAAATGGTTTCACCTCAGCCAATAATTGTTACAGGTAACTCCTTTGTTTACCATTATAGGCCTTATTGGTTTTTGTTTTCATTTTCAGTATCTTTTATTTTCAAGATAATGTTTTCATTTTTGTCTCTGCTTGTCTTTTTTTCTTCTCAGGGATGCCAAACGGGGTAGTAGCAGTAGTTTGGATCTCAACAACAAAAGGTTCAATTCTGACATTGGTGTGCATGGCCAAGCAAATTTCCCATCATTTGCAACTCATCATGATGTTCATCCACCACCACCACCTATGCATTTGTTTCAAGGTGTTCTTTCCAAAGGCACTATGCTTCCTTACCAAGTCACTGAAGTAAGTTGCAAGAAATTTCAGAAGGTCAATATTCTTAGCTCTTTGGTTATGTTTAGAACAATCACCTTTCTTAATGTTCCTCTCTAAAGAAAAAAAAAGTTAAATTTTCTATCTATCCAAATGTTTAGAACAATGAAGGACAATTTTTCTTGATTATAGTTTGCATATCTAACTATACATTTCCATTTTCCTGTTTTTGAAACATTATAGGATAGAACTGAGGACTCAAACCATCGTTCAGGATCAAATGCATCAGACAATAAGCCTTTTTATAATTTCTTAGGAGTTAAGGATCCAGAGTGGGGGAATGCACCTGGATCACATCACGGACGATGCGAAGCAGGACGCTGTGGCATTGATCTTAGCTTGAAGCTTTGATTCTAGCAGGAAACCGTGAGCGTGAAGCAGTAACAATGGCTATGATGAGTATGCATTTACAATGGTTTTGTGCTTGAAATCCAACAATGTTAACAAGCAAAGAAAGAGTGAATAGTTTCCTAGTCTTGGTTGAGGCTAAGGTAACTCGGAGTTATAGATAAAAGGGACTTGTTACATTGGAGACCATGCTCTTGGATTCAAGGAAACTGGAAATCAAAGATAAGAAGAAACCTTGCATGGGGATTTCATTTGACTTATGTTAGTTTCGATAGTTATAGTTTTATTTTATTTGAGATTTTTAATTTGGTTACATTACATGTAATTCTATAGTTGCTCTATAGTCTTAAGAGTAATGAAATTTTAAATTCGATGACACTCCAAGTTTTGGTTCCTACAAGGGTTTGTTAGCATGAAAATGCATGAGTTTTCTTTAAGAATTAAGAGGAACGTTATTTGAAAAATTTTGTTTACCCTTCAAAATGTTCGCTAAATTTATTATTTTCTCAAAATAGGGGGGGGGGGGGGGGGAGGGTTTAAGTACTCCTTTATCATTTTCTTTCTTTTTCCCTTCAAACATTTCACATAGAATAATTAAACTTACTTAAAATGAAATTAAATATGCCTCGTCTTTGTTTCCTTACCCCTAATGTAAAAGTGTAAATCAAATTTGAATAAATTAAATAAAAATCAAATATTATAGTTTTAATTTAGATGTTTTCTTTATGTATATGAATTAAATGTAATATTATCCTTCTTCCTTCTTGCTTCTTTTTATTCTTCAGTTAGTTCTACTTTCTGCGTTTTTTTCTAATATAGAAATTCTATGTTTCAATAAAAAAAAATTGTCATTTTCCAATATATCTACATTTTTTTTTCAAAAAATTTATATTTAGTTTCATAAAATTTGTATGTATGTATTATTCTAAATAAACAAATTTTGAAAACTTAATATAAATCACAAATATTTCTGCGTTATCCTCATTCCTCGTGTTAGTCTCTATTTTAACTTTTTTAAGTGTATATAAATAGATATAGATTTTGGTATAATGTTCTCAAAATATATAATTTCAATATGAAATGAAACTAAACGTATTCCAATTTAGTTTCCCTTTTCGTAATATAAAATAAATTTAATAATTATCTGTAAACAGATTTGAATAATTTAAATATCTTTAAAATGAAATTGAATAAACGTTATTTATGAAGTTCTTCTGTTCTTATGCTATTTATAAAATTTGATTTGACAGTTTTTTATTTTCCGGATATACATGTAATATATATGTGTGCAAAATGATCGAAATACTCTCAGACTGTAATGTTGAAAAAATATAAAATCATGTATGCTGAGAAGAGTAAAACTTTATCTAATTATCTCTATATAAGTATATATCACTTCAAATGGCACTTTCTCAAAAATGAGCAGAAACCAATCTTCTCTTTTGTTATTCTTGAATACAATTTACAAAATCTATAGAGCGTTAATGGTTGAAACCGTAACCTGGCTATTAGGACTGAGGAGCTTGAAGGATTAACAATAAACCTTAAATGACATCCAAAGGGGTTTCTACCTTTAACCTGTCCTACTTGAACCAGAGACATGATATCTTAGCAAAACATTTCCCTTTTGTCTCAGATTCTTCCAATAATTAAGGCCAAGGCAATTAGTGAAGAGGATTAGATTGTTGTAGCTGGTAGAAGTGTGGAGCAGCCTCCAAGAGCCATGAAGGATCTATGGATATGACGTTACGCATGTACTGTCTATCAGTTGATACAAGAGAATTGTAAATAATCCACTTCGGATTTACTCTGCAAAAGAACATACAAAATGCTAATCAATTAGTTACCTCACATGAAAACTAAGACTCGAATGAGCTTCGATTAATGGAGTGAACTCAATAAACTAGAAGCAAACTCCTGATCTCACTGTTTTAGTTGGATTTTGTTCTCGCAAGCATCAAAACACTTTCATAAGTAACATTCCAAATTGTAAATGATCTTGATGTCTTGATTCATGTTATTTTGATAAATCTTCAAAGAAATTTCTCAACTTAGTTCAGATTCGCATAACATTACCTAAATAGCACTGATGAAGGGTGAATATAAACTTCTTGCGATCCTCTTATCGTCTTGTACATCCCATTATGGCTGTATTCCTTTTGCAACAAGGTACAGAAACAACAAAGATAGGAATCAAGTCAAAAAATATACAGAAGTTGCTCAACAATGTACATCCGATTTGGAAAATATACAGATAAAAAAATAAAAAATAAAATCAGAAGATCTGCCATTTTAGTTTCAAGAAGCCGCTCACCTCTAAACGGCATGTATTAGTGAAGAATCCTGCAGTAACTGCCTTCCGAACCACCTATAATGACATAATTTAAATTTATAAATATAATTGTACCCAGTAAGACTAACAACCAATGAACTGAAAGTTAAAAAGATATGGTAGGGTAAAAAGCCAAATAAAGGAAGAGGATCAATAAGATAAAAAATACATTAGGGGAAACCCGGAGAGCTTATCTAACTCAAATATTCATGCAAAAAATAATAAACCACGAGAAGATTGTATCCTTTTCTATAATATGTTTTCCAAAAAAGTAAAAATATCAGAGAGCTGAGAAACAACCTGCATATCACTCTCGCAAGACTTCAAGACTATGCCAATCCTCTGTGCAATTCGTTTGAGTTGTTCTCTAACTTCAAGAACCTTTCTCTGTTCAATTTAAGTAGGCTATCAACATGTATAAATGGAAAGGAAAATGGAAAAGCTTACAATGTCAAAGTTGCAAAACACAAACACACCATTGCATGGTAGTTCACGTAGTTCTTGTGACACCACTGGGAAGATTTACCAGACTGAAGAAACCCCTTGTATACATTAAGGAACGTCACATGGTCACCCTGTAGAAGATGAAATTAATTCACCAACCAATCAACCGACCCCATAAAACAATCATTAAATGATGAATCATGGGAAGTTTAATACAAAACTTAAGTATGAACAGAGAGAATGAGAAAAAGTGTGTGTGTGTGTGTGTGAGAGAGAGAGAGAGAGAGGTACCTCTGCTGCAGCAAATCTCAATTTTGCTTCATCTGATTCCTTTTGTATCCCTCGTCCCGAGATCCAGATGGACTGCACATACAGATACTTTGAAACTGAATTGAACTGTCACTATGTAAATATTTTAACTACATTTCTGTGCTGTGATCCAGATAAATTTCATTTAACATGTACCAAAATAGTAACAAAACGTATATACTGTTTACCAATCCTGATTTTAACATGCATAGAAAATATAAAATTTTCCCTGAAACAACTAATTATGAACCAGAGCAAAAAGCTTTACTTGGATGGAAAGAACAGCAGCAACCGTGATTATTTCCTCTGAACATCCAAATTGGTTGGAAGCTATTATCATTTTTGAGATCATTGGGTCCTGGAAAAAAATTGCATGTCATCAACAAGTGTCGGCAAAAAAGTGTAAGAAATGCATGTAGATTGTGATAAGAAAATGAATAAATGGAAAACCACACAAAAACTCTTTTAACAGCTGAACATTGACCACAAATGTAATTAGTGCTAAAGAATATGATAAGAAAGAATACTAGAAATTTAAATGAGCTTTAAAGTGTTGATTATTTCATGAATCCACACTGGTCATCTATGTTAACCAAGAAACGCAAGCAAAACCATACTAGAACCACATTACCACATGCACTGAAAGCAAAGCTAAGTAACAGGTGTAAAAAATGATCCAAACTCCAAGGATAGCATATGTTTCCTCTATGGCTGCAAAGGATTAAGGTCGTTATGGAAGAAGGAAATAGACTTTCATTAACATTTTATAAGAGAGTGCAGGTTTCAGATGAATTCCTATAATAGGATACCACATTTATCCTTTACAGGTAGAATTTATAAATAAAGTCATTGATGCTTCCAATTTTCAATATTTCAGTTCTTTGCTATTCCTTTGTGGGTGCACTTCGAATTAAACCTGTCCCCATGGTGGTGAAATTTTAACAAATGGATGAAATATGATTTTAGATAAATCCCAAACGTACAAGTGGAATCTCTGCAACTTGAAATCCAGTAGGTGAAGTAAGCTTCGCATCATCGTCCAAGACCCCAAGTGAGTAGAGAACTTCTAGTGCCCGGATCATTGCTTCAGGAGATGGAGATGCAGGCCAATCAAAGCCTAAGATATTATCAATCCCCAAGGCCTTCAACTGGAAATCATCATAAAAGGTATTAAACACTTTACTCAAGATAAACATACATAAACTGCACTGTGAAAAAAAATGTTACTTTGAAATTGTTTCTTTTTTTTTTTTAAAAAATAAAAAATAAAATGACTAACATGGATTATACAGGAGACAAGATTTGATCTCTGTATCTCTGGAATTGCCTCATTAGACATGTGATTAAGAAAATATTCTTCTGCATATAACCTGGTTGCAGCCATACGCATAATGAATGGTAAGAAAGGGGATGCCAACATTACCATCACAAATCATAATAGTTATGGTTACAAGGTAACAGGAAGAGAAAGCAGACATATGAATCATAAAATGCATTTAAAAAAATAGCGAAATAAGACACAACGAAATTCAATGAAGAAAGATAACTAGTTGAACAAAATGCTTAAGATGATATTAAAATGTATCTGAGGAAGTGAACCACCTAAAGAGTTTGCAGTTATGCCACAGCCTCTATTAAGAAAGGAAAAACAGCAGCAAGAAACACAGAAGCAACTTTTAGTCAACTTGTTATGGATTTCATATCTCTTAGCAACAAAGGATTAGACAAAACATTATATTTGAAAATAGAAATACCTTGAACCTATCTGAAAAATACTAACTAGTTTCAGTCACAAACCTGTAACATTTTCCTGGTCGAACTCGTCCAGCCCTACCAGCTCTCTGTTTAGCAGAAGCCTTAGATATTGGTGCCACAACCAGATTTTCAACATCAGTAATCTGTGACAGAGGAGAGCAGAAAGTTAAACTTGCAGATGAAAAGACATCCAAGAAAAGAAGAGAAGGGTGGAGAAGGTAGGACTTATGAACATAAAATTATTAGCAAGTCAACTAGAAACGATAGATGCAGAATACAAAGCAATAAACTTGAATGGAAACCAGAATTGAAGGGCATCAATCTAAAAGGCATGTACTTTTATCCTGTATTAAATCTGGAAAAAAGATTTAATTTTATAATAGTATGAACATATAATTTCCAGCTCATTAAAATATATCTTTAATAGAAATATACTTAAAGAAACAAAATGGAAATACCGGATTGTAGAACTTTTGTTTTGAAAATCCGCTGTCAACAACATAGACAATACCCTGCACAATATAAAACATTGAGCATGGATAAGGAGAATCCTGTAGCCTCTGGCGATAGTTAATACTTTGCAGAAAAGGGTTACCTCCAATGTAAGGGATGTTTCTGCTATATTGGTAGAAATTATTACTTTCCTCTTTCCTCTAGGAGTTGGAGAAAACACTAACTCCTAAAAAAGTGAAACATATATGACATTCAAATATTTTTATACAAACACATGTTGCAGCAACTAAATGCACTGATGTATAGTAACCTGTTCAGCTCGTGGAAGTCCAGAATAAAGAGGCAAAACAACCAATCCTGAAACAAAAGAAAACACCATGCGTTACTGGTATTCAATAGACAGGTATAATTATGTGCAAAAGATGACATTCTATTCCCATTGTGTTCATTTTGGAGAAATGAAAATACAGTTCAACACTGCTTAATATTTTCTAAATAAAGTAAAAAGAATTTGTACATGATATAAACAGCTGTAAGAATCTAACTAAATCACAATCTAATGTTTCATAAGGTGTACCTGGAGAATGTTTCTTGCTGGTTTGAACTTCATCAGCAATCAACTGAACAGCAGCATCAATATCATCTTGACCAGTAAGGAAAACTAGAATATCTCCCGGAGGCTCCTAACAAGGGATGGTATAGACCAATTACCATTTTTAATCCATTTTGCTTTTGTTTTAAATACCAAAATACATATGACTTTCTACTTATGTCAAAAGTCAAAACGTTAAATGTGTTTCACTATGTGGTGGAGAGTCCCAGAATTACTGGTTCTCCTTGAAATGAACACTAATACTTGGGTTCTATAACTTGAAGCTTAGTGCATACTCGGATGCACCATGCAACTGCATATATATTTACATTAAATAAAATGCATAAAAAATAGAATAAATTCCTTGATGTGATCATGTTTCAATATAAGACAAAATACCCTCTCATGAATCAACAGTACTGTTGAAACGGCAGCCTGAACATAGTCTTGGACAGGTTCCTCAACATAATTAATTTGTACATTGAAGCCTCTACCCTGAAAAACAAAAAATATAATTCATTTTATATATTAAAACTCTACCATGGAAATCACAAAGGCCTAGTGACTATGAACATCAGATCTTCAAATTAAAATGCAGTCCAAACTTTGAAAAGTATGTATTCTTCTGCTAATAAAATATCTCATTATTAGCTGCTAACATTAAATAGAATGAAGAACATTGAGGACCAGGGTGAGGATGTGGTAGTGGGGTAAAATAAGGAAACAATGAAGCTTGGAATACAGTAGGATAGAAGAATCCTTTGCAAATTGAATATGGCAACACCCTTGAAATAAATGTGGACCAAGCACCTGAGGGAAACTAACAACCGAAAAATATAATCTTATCCCAAAAAGAAATCCAGCCAATGATATTCTAGTCACATCAAGAAGCATGTGTATTCCTGCCTAGAAAAGTAAATAGTATAGAGTTCGATAACCAAAAACATGCAGGCATCAATACTATCTCGGAAAATAGTACCTCAACTGATAAGATTGCAGGTTCCAATTGTATTCCATTCTCCTCATTTTCAAGTTCCCGGCGCTTTTTCCTGTTTACCATGCACAAATGACTGAGCGAGTGAGTGGGTTTTCGAGGAAAAAAATAAGCGTGTCCTTCTTCAGGATAGGGAAGCAGCACCAAGAATTTCTAATTGATACAACATACTAAAATGGACAAATAATGGGTATAGTCAATTGGATGAATTCTTATTATATCTACGTACAATGTTTACCGTCTGTAAGGTTAAAAGTAAAGGAATAACAATTAGAACATCGAAAGATAAGAACAAAACCTCTTCCGGAAGAAGTCAGACATCGCCTTTGCTTCAATTGTAGCAGATGAAATAATCAATCGCAACTCCGGTCGACGTTTTTGAACCTATACAAATATGAAGCAGAAAATATACAAAATAAAGACCCTGAAAACCGGAATAAAAAAGTTGAATTTGATACTTCAATAATGTATGGCTAGCCTATAAATTTGATACCTTTTTCAACAGTCCAAGTAAAATATCAGTTGAGATGGACCTTTCATGAGCTTCATCTACCATTATAACACTGCAAAAGTTACGTTCAGGGTCAGATCACTACAGGACATAGAAATGGAAAAAGATCTCTTTCATTCTAAAGCACAGAACAAATACAGGGTCCTTGCTACTTGGCACTTGGCACAAACTATAAAATGCCATGGAAGGACAACTACTTTACATTAAGGTTTACAATTAGGCTTTGTGGACAAATTTTGACGAGTACCTATATTTGGTCAAAAGAGGATCATCCATCATCTCCCTCAAGAGGACACCATCCGTCAAAAATTTGAGTACTGTTACATCCTGTGCTGCCGAGGAAATGAAAACTATTGTAAGCATTCGCATTATATGATCACAAATTGCAAGTACAAGAAAGATCATTCAAATGACCACATGATTATTAGTGTTTAATGGGTAGATATTCATCAGCACTAAGTCAGATTTAGAGATTTCCTAATCTGAAAGAAATAAACAGAGATGCTTACTGGCTTTGTAACATCTTCAAACCTAATGGTGTAACCAACTTCCTCACCAAGTTTAACTCCCATTTCTTCGGCAACCCTGGAAGCAACCGCCTGCAAAAACGTTGGTGTGAGAATATTATCAATAAGGTGAGCCATAAATGAGAATAATGACATTATAAGATGAGAATTTAATTAAACTGTGAGTGAAGTTAAAAGAACCCAGCTAAATAGCACAGTGACAGTGTTACATCAGCTCATTTAGCCACATCACAAACGAATGAATTCACTGTTTACCATTCAGCAAGTACTGCTTCAGCATGGTCTGAGGCTAACCAACATGGCCAACTAACTTGAGTAACAGAATAACTAACTTCTAATCTTATATTGAATAGAATATATCAGTGAAAGATATGGTGGAACCTGAACAGCTAGTCGCCTCGGCTGGGTGCAAGCAATGAGTCGGCCACCGGAAGCCCAGCCAGCCTCCTTGAGGAACTGCAAGTTCCAGTTAGATACAAATGAATTTCAAATTTCAATTTCAGTTTAAAATGGTCGAATCCAATTTGCACAAGACAAGGGTTCTTGTGTGTGTTACCTGAGGGATTTGCGTGGTTTTGCCACTGCCGGTCTCGCCGACAATGATGGTGGTGGCGTGAGTCTCGACAAGGTAGAGAATCGCAGTGCGGTACTTGTAAACAGGTAAACGCTGCCTCTGCTTCTCGATGCTCGCGTATCCATAACCAGAAGAAGAAGAAGAGGACGAGAAGCCACCAGAGAAGAAGAGAACGCCACCTTCTTCATCGTCCACAAGGCGAGGCTTCTCCGTCCCCGGTTTCCAGAACTGCGCCATTCCTTCTCCTTCTCCACTCCACCGCACTCGAGTTTCCAGCTTGAGCTGAGCTTCAACTTCTGGGCTCGCGGTTCACTTAATCGGAGCCCCGATCCGATTACTTTATGGACCGGACGTAATAGCCCATTGATCCAATGCTTCTTCCCCTAGGCCCGTAACACCGGCCCAATCTGGTTTTTTGAATTTATGAGTTGACCCAAAACCCGTGATCCATCTCTCTTGTGCTCCCCTAAACAAGTGATTTTACTTTCTAACCCTTGCAACCTTCGTCCAATAAAAAAAAACCACCCCAGCAATTTAGCAAATTATGATAACTTTACTTCGGAAATAATATTAGCTTATTTCCTTTCTTATTAGAATGTTAAGCATATGTATTGGCATGAAAAAATCATTATTCAAATTTAAAGTTAAACACCAAAATAGTTTCTGAAATTCACAAAATACAACGATTTAATTCTTGATTTTTTAATTATACTATTTAGGTCCTCAACTTTAAAAAAATTGCACTTAGTTAGTTCCTTCTCTCTTTTGTGCCGGGAAGGAGTTTCACGGAAAAAAGAAAAGGGACTAACTAGATGTATTTTTTTTTTCAAAATCGAGGACCTAAATAGTACAATTAGAAAGTCAGGAACCAAATCAATACATTTTGTGAATTTCAGGGACTACTTTAGTGTTTAACTCCTCAAATTTACCTAAGAACATTTCCAAAATACATTATTTATCTAACCTAAGCCAAAAATATGAGTTGAAACTCATTTTGGCTCCTGAAATTTTTTAGTGATCTCAATTTCAACCCTTAAATTTATGAAATTGAGTTCATTCAACTTTTGTCACATCATTCACTCATCACATATTTATTCTGGCAAGTTGGGTGCCACGTGAATACCACTCTGCCAATTTAGTATGCCACATTAGATCTCCGTTAACATAGATAGCTATAGGAGCAAACGTGGGATACAATTTAATATTTGGAGGATATTAATTGAGTAACTATAAATTTAGGGGTTGAAATTGAGGTCGGTCAAAAATTTCAGGGCCAAAATGAATTTCAACTCCCAAAAATATGTTAACATCAGTTTGAAAATTATTTTAATACAACCATTAGTTAATAGACATTCCAAGTTTCTTGGAGAACGGATTTGATCGAACTATGTAAGTTGACCTTTCAAACTTTTAATCCTTGGTCAAACAATAAAAAGTTTAATTTTATTTCATGAAGTGATTCTTATCAAATTTACATTTTTATTCTCACACGTTAGACATTGATTTACACTTGTACGCAATACACTTAGAAATGATCATATGCGAACTTTCAAAGGGTAATGTTCCATAAGTTGAGAACAAATGAATAATTTTCAATTCAACAACACCAATGTGCTATAAGATTATGACCAGTTCCCTCCATTGAATACATGTATATAACTATTATGCTTCTTTTATTGGAAATAACAACTTTTTTGCAAATGCTTAAACTTGCCTATTAGGACCAACATGAATTCACATATTTTGCTTCTTCTTCCTATAATAATCACCTTGATCCTGTTCACCTCTGTTTCAGAAGCTCAAGCTGCCAAAACTCCTCAAAATGCAAGTGTTGGTGTTGTCATTGATGTCAATTCTGATACCGGAAAACAGCAGAGAAGAGCCATGGAGATTGCAGCTCAAACTTTCAATAACCATTTAAAAACTCATAACATAGTTCTTTCCTTCCTTGACTCTAGCAGGAACCCTTTACAAGCAGCTTCAGCTGGTGAGTGGTACTAGTACTAATCTGATCATAAAAGAAGTGAAGTGTTGAACCAATTTAATCTAAGTTCTTTTTGGTTTTCAGCTGAGGAACTAATTGCTAAGAAGAAAGTTGAAGTCGTTATTGGCATGGAGACATGGCAGGAAACAGCTCTAGTTGCTGATCTTGGAGCTAAAGCTCAAGTACCAGTTATTTCATTCTCTGCTCCACCTATAGTACCTCCATTAATGCAAACTCGTTGGCCTTTCTTGATTCAAATGGCTGATAATTACACTGCACATATGAACTGCATAGCAGATATTATCCATTCATACAACTGGCAAAAGGTTGTAGCAATATATGAAGATGACTTTTATAGCAGCTATTCCGGTATGTTAAGCCTCTTATCTGAGGCTCTACAAAAGGTTGATTCTGAGATTGAGTACCAACTAGCTCTTCCACCATTTAGTTCTTTAACTGATCCAAAAGGGGTTGTTCTTGATGAGTTGCTTAAGCTATTGCAAGTAAAATCTCGGGTTTTCGTTGTTCTTCAAGCATCATTACCTATGGTAACACATTTGTTCAGAGAAGCAAGGAAAATTGGATTGATGGGAAAAGATTCAGCTTGGATAATCAATGAAGGGAGTACTAGTACATTTGAATCTTACAACACAACCATTTTATCCTCTATGGAGGGTGCTTTGGGAATCAAAACCTACTATTCTACAAGCTCTATTGCTTATACTCAGTTTCAAGAGAATTTCCAAGCTGGAACATCTAAACCAGGATTATATGCACTAAGAGCCTATGATAGCATCACAATGATCACAAAAGCCTTGGAGAAAATGAATGCTAACTCTAGCAACTCAAGAGTGTTCATGGAGAAAATGTTGTCAAGCAATTTTGATGGCTTAAGTGGGAGCATAAGTTTCAAAGAAAGCCAGTTATCCTACACTCCAAGAATGAGAGTCATAAATGTGGTTAATAACAGATACACAGAACTGGACTTTTGGACCCCAGAATTGAAGTTTGAAAGATCTCTTAAAACACTGGAAGACATAGAGAAAAGAGATGATCTTGGTACAAGAAACATAACTGGCACAGTGGTTTGGCCTGGAGGCCTAAATTCTACTGTTCATATTCCTATGGGATGGAAGTTACCAACAGATACAAATCCTTTAAAAGTTGCAGTTCCTGTAAACCCAGCTTTTGAAAACTTTGTAAAGGAAGTATCACAAAATCAATATCAAGGTTTCTGTATTGATCTTTTCTACTCAATAAGACAAATTCTGAGTGAGAACTATGGTGACCTATTGCCCTATGAATTTCATTCCTTCAATGAATCCTATGACAGTCTTTTTCAGAATGTCATAAATGAGGTAAAGAAATTTTACTTTAAGCTATTTATCATCTGGAATATATGCACATCAAAACATAACACTGAATTGTACAAGCAATTTGCTAAGGACTTCAAATAAAATCATATCAAAAGCATCTTTGGCATACTTAATCATGGACTAGTTCCAAATCATGTTCATAGTTGCATGCTTTTTTTATTATTACGTCGATCTTTCTTTCTGAAAATTAAATACTAATACTACTGCTGTGGATCATACTCATGTGCAGTCCTATGATGCTATAGTGGGAGATGTAACAATCCTTGCGAATCGATCAAAGTATGTTTCGTTCACTCAACCATACACTGAGTCAGGTTTATCACTCATTCTTCCAGTAGAGACTGAAGGGTCAGCATGGTTGTTTATGAAACCATTTAGCTGGCAAATGTGGATAGCAACTAGTAGCATCCTCATCTACACAATGTTTATCATCTGGTTCTTAGAACATAAACTGAATCCAGAATTTGGTGGACCACTGAAAAATCAGATCAGCACCACACTGTGGTTTGCTTTTTCTTCTCTATTTTTTTCTCACAGTAAGTATAATTAGTAACATCAAAGCTTTTGATTTTTCTTCTATTTTCTGTAAAATAAGTATCATGGTTTTGATTTGTGATGTATCACAGGAGAGAAAATAAACAGCAACTCTGCAAGAGTAGTAGTTGGTGTATGGCTATTTCTTGTGTTTGTTCTAACATCAAGCTACACTGCAAGCCTTTCTTCAATGCTCACTGTTACAAAGTTGAAATCTGGAAGAGATATTAATTGGCTGAGGCAAAATAATTTACCAGTTGGATGTGACAATGTCAGTACCTTTGTCAAGGACTACATGGTGAATGTATATAAATTACATCCAAAGCAAATTATAGATGTTGATGGTGAGAGTGATATTGTGGAAAAATTCAAGACCAAACAAATTGTTGCTCTATTTCTTGAGAGTCCATATGAGAAGGTTTTCTTGAATAAGTATTGCAATCAATATTCTTCAACCACAGCTGCATATAGATTTGGAGGAATGGGATTTGTGAGTGCTTAATTTTAGTTATGCATTTTATTTTTTTCACTTTCAAGTTTTGATTCACATTATATATGTGATTATAATATGATACATAATCCAAATGCAGGTATTCCAAAAAGGATCTCCAATGGCAAAGGACTTCTCTGAAGCAATTTTAACACTGGCTGAAGATGGAACACTAAAGAAATTGGAAAATGAATGGTTGACACCATCCAATGAATGCTCAAACACATCATCCCCTCAAACAGAGAGCCTGACCCTCAGCAATTTCTTGGGCCTCTATGCCATATGTGCTGCTACATCCACCATTTGCTTAGTGCTGGCATTGCTGACAAAATGGCACCATCATCATCATCATAATCAAGAAGAAGAAGCAGCAAGTCAACAAGAAAGGAAAGATGAGGATAGTGTTTTGAAGAGAGCATTTAGATTGAGCACAGAACTATATAATGGGAGCCTCAAAACACTAGATAGAGCTGCAACTACACAAGGGGTGCGCCTTAGGAATAATTCATCAAGGTGGGAGAGTGTAAGCACTTCTGAGCATGTAGCAAATAATCCACAACGCTCCCACTCAGCTGTCATAAGAATGCTATAACCATAAGCATACTATGGAAACTACAGCCTCATTTTTTTTAACAAACCAATAACAACAATCAACAATAACAGCGAAGTCTTATTTCGTTAGGTGGATCGGCTACATAGATCAAACCATATCATTGTGTTCTATTATGTATCATATTTACCGTAAGATCGGTTATACATAAATATCCTTTGACCACCTTATGTATATAGTCTTATTGTTTGGTCTTTCTCTACCATTCACCACCTAACCTCCTAATCGGATGCTTTGTCGATCTTCTCCTAACATACAAACCACCTGAAATGAGATTCTACCATTTTTTCAATAATATTTGTTATATTATTTATCATCTAACTGGGATCCAGCTGATTCAATAATATAAATTGGTTGAAGTGAAAAATTATATTTTTGGTTTAGTTTTATGCTTTCATACTTACCAGCATCATGAAATATTCTTGCCAACCAGAAACCAGTAAAAGTATTGATTGCTGAATATTCGTCCCTACACAAGACAATAAATTCAGACTTTTGTCTCTTAGTCTTTTTAGTGGACTTCTAAATTTTAATAGTTGTGGTTTCGATACTTCTATAAATGCATTCTTTTTCTCACATAGAATTGTCTTATTTCAAGATTCAGCCCTATAATTTGCTATAGGAATCTTAGGTCTCCCATAGTATTTACAAAAAAAAAAAAATAAGGCTTTTACATTGTTGCCATTAGCCCATTGCAGAACTCATTTGCATCACTTATCTTTCATCCAAATTTGTCTACTCTTATAGTCTTCTATCAACTCTTGTGGTCCAGAACTAAAAGAACGTACTTGTTACATTTATTTACAAAACTTAGAAAACAAGAAAACAAAATGTCCAATCCTGATCATTAATTAATGAATTTTTGGAGGAACTCTTAATTAGATTTCGTACATAGACTTGCATCTATGATCTATCCCGGGAATTTATTAACTTAGCATTAATATATACACAAGCGCATTAATACATTAATAGACCAAAAATATTATTTGTAATTTTTAACACCAAAATCAACCACTAAAATCAGTCATTTTATATATATATATATATGTGGTTTTTAATTTATTTTTAACGTGTATTTTATATTTTAATATGTATTTTATATTGATAACTGATTTTAGTATACACTTAGCATGATTGTTGATAGACTTATAGACACTAATGTGACTAAGTCATAATTTATTAATTGTGATTATTTACATATGTAGTATATTCTCGTTAGAATAATCTTATCTCAATATCATCCAAGAAAATATAATATCCTCTCTGGGTGCTAAGGCTAACCATTATTTGTGTGTAATAAAAAGTCTTGTGTCTCTCGCTTCTGATATCCAACTATTTCTTCAAGACTCAAATGTTGTGGAGTCAACCCTTCACAATTGACAAAGTCTCATTTCTCAAATTCCATGCCCCACTTAGATCCCTTTAATTTGTATCACAAAGTTTAAATGCCTAAGGAAGCCTATACATCAAAACATACAAAAGAAACTCCAACAAACTGTTTATGCAGCATGCATTATTGCCCTTCAACTATTCTTCAATCACTTGCAATGACTTGGCTCTTCTTTTTTCTTGTTTTCATCATGAATGCAAACTCCCATGAGGCCAAGAATGAATGCAACAAAGTTATATCAGTTGGGGTGATTATGGATGCTAATTCTCGTGTGGGGAAAGAGCAGAGAGTAGCCATGGAAATTGCAGCACAAACTTACAATAGCACTTCAAAGAACTACAAGTTGTCTCTCCATTTTCATAACTCTACCATGGACCCCATAAGTGACACCAATCTTGGTTAGTACTATATCTAGCATTTGATAAGAAAAAAAATAAAAGATATTATTTTTCATGCGTTAGGATTATTAACTTAGCATCTTTAGTATTGAATATTGTGTGACTTTTCTTGCAGCGGAAGAAATGATAAGAATGCAGAAAGTGCAAGTGATTTTAGGCTTCCACACATGGCCAGAAGCAGCTCTTATAGCTGAAATAGGATCGCGGTTTCAAGTTCCTATTATATCCTATGCAGAACCTTTGATTACTCCACCATTGATGTCAATCCGGTGGCCATTTTTGGTAAGAATGGCCAACAGTGGCAGAGCATATGTAAAATGCATTGTGGAAATAGTCAAAGCTTATGGCTGGCAAAGAGTAATAGCCATCTATGAAGATGATGCCTATGGTGGAGAACAAGGGATGCTAGCCCTGCTATCTGAGGCCCTCCAAGATGCAAATTCAATGATTGAATACAATTTATTCTTCCACCAATTTCTTCTTTGCATGATCCAAGAGGGCTAGTGCAAGACGAGCTACTTAAGTTAATGAATACTCAACAATCGCGAGTGTTTATCGTGCTGCAATCATCACTAGAAATGGTGATTCACTTGTTCAGAGAAGCTTCAAATATAGGACTTGTAGATAAAGAATCAGTTTGGATAATCCCAGAGAGCATAACCAATCTAATTGACTCCATCAACAAGTCTTCCATTTCATACATGGAAGGAGCTATAGGAATCAAGAACTACTACTCTGAAGGAAACAACAAGTACCAAGATTTTGAGGCTCAGTTTCAGAGAACTTTCTGGCCAAGAAGCCCCGAAGAAGATAACCGAAAGCCTGGATTTTTTGCTTTGCAAGCATATGATAGCATTAACATTGTGACTCAAGCACTGGACAGAATGAGCAATGGCAAAAGCAGCACAAATACCTTACTAAGAGAAATACAGTCAAGCAAATTTTCTGGTTTAAGTGGCCATATTGAATTTGAAGATGGAAAACTGCTGCAGAATCCTATCTTGAGAGTAGTGAATGTGGTTGGGAAGAGTTACAAAGAGTTGTGCTTTTGGACTCAGCAACATGGATTCTCCACAAGCTTCCATGCAACAAGACAAGATGGTGGTAATGGTAACCATGTTTCAGAATGCTTCAATGCTGTACTTTGGCCTGGGAATTTGCAAAGGACACCAAAGGGATGGAAAATGCCTACTAAACAAAAACCTATGAAAATCGCGGTCCCAGGCAGAACTACATTTTCCAGGTTTGTCAAGGTTGATTATGCCAAGAATCAAAACCTTGATAACTATGATGGATTCTGCATCAAGATTTTTGAGCAGGTGCACAAAATTTTGGGGTATGATCTACCCTATAAGTTCCATGCTATCAATTGCACCTATCCTGATTTGGTTCAATTAGTCTATAACAAGGTATTTATGATTTCCCTTGTTCCTTTTTTCCATTCTTAATTAACCATTATCATATTATGTAATACTGGTATGACCAAGTCTATTACAATGTGCAATTATGTCCAAGTTCACTTATCAAAATGTTACAATTATAATTTATTCTAAATACAACCAGCTATCTTATTGATTTTTTATTTTTGTATTTTTGGAAGAGTTATGATGCTGTTATTGGGGATATTACGATACTAGAGGAAAGATTGCCATATGTGGACTTCACTGTGCCATATGCAGAATCAGGATTGTCAATGTTAGTTCCAGCAAAGTCTGAAGAATCAGCATGGATGTTCACCAAGCCATTTACCTGGCAACTTTGGACAGTTACAGGAGCCATCTTGATCTATACAATGTTAGTAGTTTGGCTACTTGAGAAAGAACCTAATCCAGAGTTTCATGGCAATTGGAAGAGCCAGATCAGCACTGCTCTTTGGTTTACCGTCTCCTCTTTGTTCTTTGCTCACAGTTAGTATCAATCTCTATTTTCAATTTGGTTCCAATAATTTAAAAGTTTCAAACCTGAGTAAAATGAAGCCAAATTTTCTCATTTTTCAGGGGAGAAAATGTATAGAAAGTTAACTCGGGTGGTGATGGTATCATGGCTCTTCCTAGTTCTGATTCTTAATTCAAGCTACACTGCAAGTCTTTCTTCAATGCTCACAGTGAAGCAGCTGCAGCCAAATGTCACAGACATTGAGTGGCTGAAGAAGAACAACATGAAGATTGGTTGTGATGGTGACTCATTTGTTAGAAACTACCTAGAGGATGTGGAGAAGTTCAAGCCAGAAAACATAATCAACATTACCAGTGAAGACAGATATATTGATGCATTTGCAAATGGTAGCATAGTAGCTGCATTTCTTGAATTACCCTATGAAAAAGTATTCATTAGCGAATATTGTGATGGATACACTGCCTCCATTCCCAGAACTAGATTTGGAGGATTAGGCTTTGTAAGTAAAAAATAGTACCAAACTTTTGTTCACCAAGTAAAACAAAAATATCATATTATGTTTTGAATAAAAACATTCAAATGATTTGATGCAGATGTTCCAGAAAGGCTCCCCGGTGACAAGAGATGTTTCCAGAGCTATATTACATCTCTCAGAAAATGGAGAGCTGAAAAAGTTGGAAGAGGAATGGTTGTTTAGTGCATCACAGAAATGCTCCAACAATATGACCTCCAATGGCATGGAAAGCTTGAGTCTAAGAAGCTTGTGGATTCTATTCGTCATCTCCGGTGCCACTTCCACTATTTGTATGCTACTATCAGCAATGCCATGGCAAAAGTTGTCTCCAAAGTCAAGAATTGGCACCAGAACATAATGCCACAACAAGCGATGAGAGTATTTGGAGAAGGGTGATTACACTTGCAATGCAGATTCATAGCAAAAAGATCAACAATTCAAGTGATATCTGATAATATAAGTGATCATTCTTCTTCTTTTGGAAGGGACAATCATTTGAGAGATGATGATAGCACTGAGCAACAACATCATCATCAAGAAGAAGAAGCAAAAATTTCAGATCTTCCTCATCACTGATAAGAATATTTTGGAGTATCAAAACTATATATAAAGGGTGTTTCAAGTATGTCTACCATATAATAGTACTAAAATTACAAAGAACCATATTGGTTTTCCAAAACTTCAACGCTATTTTTTTTTTTTTGGTTTATCCAAACGGTATCCCCCAACACGACAGGTTAAAGACTAATCCGTCGCGGATCCGAGCTCTATTTAAGGGTCTGCCGCTGGTCAATGAGTCACTGCATTTTTTTTATGATACGAGGGGCCATAGGCCCAAAGAAAGAAAAAAAAAACAAAAGAAAACAAGCACACTAGCGTTTGGAGATACATTTGATGAGTCGCTGGTTAATGAGTCGCTGCATTTACAAGACGGGATTCGAACTCCGATACTTGTTTAAGCGGACGAGTCAGCTCACCACTCCACCAACCCATGTTGGTTCTTCCATGCTATTCTAACTTCAACATTTTTATCATCTCTGTTTTTTTTCACCAACTTAACCAACCAATATAAGTCGATGAGTAATGAGTAACAACTATTCAATCTAGCCCAATCAGTATTTTTTTCCAAAAAAAAAAAAGATGAAGCCCGTATTGAATGTTGTTCCACGTGTGACGGTGGCAGTAACAGCAGCGCCAGCAGTAGGAGTGGTAGTATCTGCGCTTTCCCGCACAAGAGGAAGAAAGCCACTGCGCGGAGTCGCACGCCGGATAAGGTCCAAGCCGCTCACACTCACAGTCAAAGCAATGCGAGCCGTCGTTCAGCGAGTCGCCTCCGCATCCGTCGAGGTTGAAGGCCGCATCGTCTCCGAGATCGGCCCCGGCCTCCTCGTCCTTGTCGGAATCCACGACTCCGATTCCGACGCCGACGCCGATTACATGTCCTCCTCCACGCTTCTCTCTCTTCTTGTTCTTTTTATGTTTCTTCAAAGCTCCAATTTCTAACTTCTTTTTCTTTTTTTGTTTCCACAGATGCAGGAAGGTCTTGAACATGAGGTTGTTCCCTAATGAAAATACGGGAAAAGCATGGGACCATAGTGTAATTCTATCGATATCTTCCTTGCTATCTTTTACAATTCTGATTGTGAATTCATATTACAGTGTGCGTATCTTGTGTTTGTGCAGGTGATGCAGAAAAATTATCAAGTTCTGCTTGGTATTATTCACATTCTAAACGTTGATTATGGAAATTGGCGTTTCCTTTTCCTTTTCATTTTCATTATCAGCTGAATGATTATTATTAATTTGTATGTAACAGTGAGCCAGTTTACCTTGTATGGATTCCTCAAGGGTAACAAGCCAGATTTTCATGTTGCTATGCCTCCGCAGAAGGCCAACCCCTTCTATGCGTCTTTAGTTGACAGGTTCAGGAACACATATAACTCAGATGCTATCAGGGGTATCTAACTAATATCCATCTTCCTATTTCTATAAATCTGTAATAATCATTTGAGTACTAGCAATGCATGGTTTTCGTTTTCCATTCATGTAGTCAAGAATCAATTTTATGTAATTCATGTGCTTACACTTTTATTATACTTACAGTGTATTGTAATGAAAACAATGACATAGACCTTCCCACACCAAACAATCTCTAACTATAGTGCTACTGCTTAGACCTAACTGACTAGAGGAATGGTCTAGGGTGGTTGATGGCCAAATATAGCAGTGTATGGTATAGTGTTCTAGTATACCCCGGCGTTTCAGGGGAATCCATGGTTGTGTACCCCATTGTTTTTAGAATTGCAAAAATGATTCACATTAATGACTTATGTTTCCTGTCCTGGCCAACAAAGATGAATATGCCAATTCTATCTATCACACTCTATATCAAAATCAAGTTATTGTTGGTTTGAAAAAAGTTGTTTATGAAATCATATCTATTAACTTATCAATAGCAAAATTATAAATAGAGAACACAACCTCAAAGATTCAAGTGTGCCTATTTGCTGCTTACCTTTAACAAGTGCTAGTTGTAGTTGCTTTGCATTGATGCACTTTTAGATTTTGCTGAAGCCATCTAAACTTCTATGCAGATGGTGTGTTTGGAGCAATGATGAAGGTATGTAACATCACCCAACTCTTGTGTGAGGTTTCCATTGTTGTGTGATTACATCAAATGCTGCCTTTTATTGGTGTAACAATCCTCACCCTTATGATGGTGACAGGTAAATTTGGTTAATGATGGACCAGTTACCATGCAGCTTGATTCACAATCGTCCAAGTGAGTATATGATAATATTAGTTTTGATAAAAATATTTGCTTGTTTCATGATAACAATTCTGTTTAAAATTCATCTTTCAGGAATACGTCTGACACAGCAGAATCTTGATCTGCCTTGATGAAAAACGAGTTTTGAGATCCAACCAATTTTTTTGGCAAAATCATGTAGGACATGGTCATTCACATGGGTTTTGTTGATCATTCTATATGAAGCTCATTATCTGCTACTGGAAATCACTTATCCATCTTGGAACACTATTTCAGCTCAAGGATGCCTAAGGTTGTCCTTGCCCATTCTGTTTATACGGAAATAGAGTTTGTATTCTTTTTGTACTCACTAAAGCCAGATGATTACCCTGTGTGAAGGGCTAATGCCTTATGACCATTATATTTGCCAAATTGTATTTTTAATGTAGTCTGTTGTAGACCCATATTTTGTACTAAATCCCTGTAGTGGTCCCTCATATTCACGAATTTCACCATTTTAGTGCCTCATATTCAAAATTCAATATACTGGTCTTTGAGATCCAATTTTAGGCACCACATTGGTCCTTAAACGCTTTCCAATATTGAATCAACGAACGAAATGCTTAGCTAACTTTGACTTGCTACGCTAGACACATGGCTTAATAGCATCTTTTCGTTTTAGCTCTTAAAAAGGACAAAAGAAGGTCGTTTTGGAGAATGAAGAGAGACATAATGATTTACACATCATATAACTCTTCTTCCTTTTCTCGATTTTGCATTGTTTAAATGCCAAAATGAAATGACGTAGTTTAGCCATATGTCCAGTGTGACAAGTCAGAGCCAATTCAGCACTTAGTTTGCTAATTCAGTATTAGAAAGGGTCCAAGAACTAATATGGTACCTAGAACTGAATCTCGAGAAACAGTATAGGTAATTTTGCAACTAACTAGTTAACGAGCATACTGTTAGTCTCTCCTACATATTTCAGCCATTTTGCACTACCAGATCATTTTGACAATAATAATGTCATCACACATCATCCGTGATTAGCTACATTAAAATGGATTGTTAGTCTCTCCTACATATTTCAGCCATTTTGCAGTACCAGATCATTTTGACAATAATAATGTCATCACACATCATCCGTGATTAGCTACATTAAAATGGATTGCAGATGCTTCATATATTCTTGATCTCTTGTACAGTAACAACAACAAATAAATTCTTAGGCTCTAAGGTCGGCTACCTATAGCAGTCGGTTTACTAATACTGCAAATAGTAATCATGCATGCATCCTATTATTTCAAAGGCCAAAAACCAACTATTGTTCAAAGACAGTGAGCTAAAATGGATCAAATCAATCTATCACATCAATCTAAATCCTACGCGGGATTCTCAACTGCCTTGGCAGTCCATTTTGCAAGTGATCCCACCAAATATGAAGCATCTAAGAGTTGATAATGCCAAATATCATGCTGTTAATGTCGAGGTAAACTAAATGCCCTAAAAACAATATCCATCTACATTGCTTGCATATCATAAAGTAGCTTAGATATTATGCAGAATGCATTGATTTCGTTAGTACTATTGGGGACTTTGGGGAGCAAAGCCTTCAATATTTGTTCCAAACTCATGTGAAGGGTCCTACCATAGTAAGAACATAAGCTCACATGTTATTTGGTGCATTTTTAATAAGACTAATGATTTCCTGCATATAGTTCTTGCTTTATTAATTATTAGCCTCTTTTATGGATATTCATAGATCATTGATTTTTTAACTTATAAAAAAATTCCTTTGCCTATTGTGTTTCTTTCTTTTGTTAACTGATGGGTTCTCCTGTTAGTATGAAAACAATATCATACCCAAATGAATAAATAATGTGCACTATTCACATACATAAAAATCAAGGATGCAGTTTTGCATTATAGTAGTCAGTTGTTGAACAAGAAGAAAAAGTAATATGCATTTATGAAGAGCTAGTAAGCTACTGCTACTTGAACAACATTTTACCACATTTTCTGGTAGGCCATAGATCATCATTAAATATGGTGGGGACAAGAAATCAGAAAAAAATTATTAAATTCCGTTGCCGGGACTTGAACCCGGGTCTCTCGGGTGAGAGCCGAGTATCCTAACCAACTAGACTACAACGGAATTTTGCTATTTATTGCAAGTTATAATATATTATTTAAACTTTAAAAATACAACATGCTATAAACATTGAAACTGGGAAAAATGCAAAACAAAAACAAAAGAAAATGTGAGCCACTCTGAAGTGAACACATAAGAAGTTATCATGTGGAGTGTCCAGCAAGGAGCAAGGAGGATCAGTTTGGAGCTGTCTTCAAATAAGGAAGGGATCTCCTGAGTCCTCATTATTATAGTGACAATAGTCTTAAACTTTTAATGCTGTGTAGTTGATTTTATAGAACCGAATTATAAATGCTCTAACTACCTCAACAAATTCTTACCTGGCGAATTTAAAGAACGGTGTGAGGCTACTACTATATCATAATATCAACATCACTTTATTAACATTATTATTATAAGTACTCACCTATGAAGGTGGGGGATTTCGCTTCATCAATATCACTGAAATATCTAGCTACTTTCTTGCGGGTCCTTCAATTTCTATAGAGTTCAGAATAGAGAGCTTGTTCCATTCCATTATGGAGTTGGTGGTGGTGAGAATGATGATAATAACAATGGCATTAATAATAATAATGCCATTATATTATTCAGTAGTTGCTAAAGTGGACATTGGTCTCGTGAGGCAATTGGCTGCAAAGAACAATGTTTCATGCATATTGGTTTTTGGAGACTCAAGTGTTGACCCTGGCAACAACAATGTCCTTGGCACCACCATGAAAAGCAACTTCCCTCCTTATGGCAAGAACTTCTTTAACGCCCGCCCAACCGGAAGGTTTAGTAATGGCAGACTTGCCACTGATTTCATTGGTAATAAACACATATTTATACTTTCATTCAATTGATTAAGACCTTAGTCTTTTCTAGCAGTTATTATTATTAGAACTTAGAAGTAGTATCTATCATTATGAAAACAAAACTTAAGTAGTGTTGCATGGGACTTTCACATTTAATAAGTGCTAAAAATTTCTTGACAGATGAAACAAATAATATAAATTCATAAATTTATTATATATGCTAGCTAGTGTTATGTTTCACCTCTATATAATAGAGTATCTGTACAATGTGAAAAATGGGAGTGCAGGAATGTTCGATTCAGACAGATATTTATTATTTCTGGTATTCGGATGGTTATTCTGGATAACATGAGTGTATTATGTTTGAGAAATTAGTAATATTTTATTCTGAATGTTCATTTCTTAACTCATATTGGGTCAAATAAATAGCCCGTACACATTTTAAAAATACTCCGTTGATTCCCTAGCAGAATTCATATTCAATAATGTACAAACTCTTTTAATTTGAGTCGTACTTCTTACAAACACTTGTATACACAGCTGATGAAGCAATGGGGTTCAGAAAAATAGTTCCACCATTTCTTGACCCAAATTTGAAGCTAGAAGATCTGCCATACGGTGTTAGTTTTGCATCAGCAGCTACAGGTTATGATGATCTTACTGCCAATATTTCGGTATGACATTCTAATCTATATATGATGACCTCTTAGTTAACTTAGGTAGCGTTTGTTTTGAGGTATTTGGACGGAGATTGTAAGACCGAGACTCAGTATTATATTTGTTAGTTTAGAGACTACTACTAAAATTTTAGTTTCTGTCCTCAAAATTTTAGTATTTCATTACCTCCAAAAAGTAGGGACACAGAGGATTGAAATTTTTGGGAATGAAGACTTAAATTTTAATAAAATTTTATATTTAAAATACCTTCATTTTAATTAATTAATTCCAACTTTATTATTTGTGCAAATTAAATTAGAACTTCATTCTTATTTCAGTCTCTATTTTCCACTTTACACCAAGTACAATCCTGACACTTATTTCAATCTATGTCTCTCGGTCTTCATCTCTCTTCCAAACCCTACCTTAGCTTCTATATTACTATAACTATACAACATACATATATTTGAAAATTAATTTGGAGTCTATTTAATTTGGTGAAACAGAATGTTCTACCAGTATCCAAACAACTAGAGTATTTTGAGCATTACAAGATTCACATGAGGAAATTGTTGGGAGAGAAAAGAGCTGAATTCATTATAAGGAATGCATTGTATGTGATAAGTATGGGCACAAATGATTTCCTACAAAACTATTTCTTGGAGGATACTCGCCCAAAGCAATACAGCTTGCAGAAGTTTGAGGAATTCTTGCTCTCCCAAATGACTAAGGACATTGAGGTTAGTTAATTCCCTTAACTTTAATTAACCTCATTTTTTAGTTCCATTTAGAAAATTTGATAGCTTATACAGTAGTGTCCTTGTGCTATAGGAATAGGAAACTATTGTTTGCAACTTTACACAAAGATATTATTGTTTTGCTACATTGGAGTGGTGGACCCATGTCCCTTGAGTGAAAAACATGTTCAATAAATGCTCTACCACTGTGGCAGATTGTTTGAATAAAAGTTGGATTTGTCATATGTCTGATTCTGAATTAAGAATCCGAGTTAGGTGGTTAGAAAAGCTCAAAATTGTGGAAAATTTCAATTAGTGAGTTAATATCATTAAGTTGGAGATTTTTTGCTAACGAGTGCAGAGCTAAAATCTCAAGTTATGTTGTTAAGTATCATTTCTTGCCATATATTTTTTGAATAGGAGAAAAAAATTATGTGAAAATATAATTAAATAAAAAAAATCACACTTAACAATATCGAAAAAACTAAAAACATCTATTTCCATTCCAGTATGGTAAAGTCTAAAGACCTGGAAAGAGACTTATGGACTATATATGGCTTATAGGTAATATAAATTGTTTAAAACATTTAAATTTTTTATTAACTAATATTTAATTATTTTGTTACTCTCTATAATTACACCAAATTTGCAATTAATTTTGTTTCTTTCAATTAGGCTTATATACTACTTTTAATTTTGTAATTAGATTTTTTTGTGTCAAAAAAATTAAAATTAATGAAGTATTTTTTAAAAAATATATGATCAAAAGATCTAATTAAGTTATTAATTATGGATACTTTCAATTTGTGGAAAAATATTTCGTTAACTCTAATATTTTTTTATAATGGTAAGAACCTAATTATAAAATTAAAAACAGTATTGAGATCTAATTTAAAAAATATATAAAAATTTAATTACAAAATTGATAAAATTACAAAACCCAATAGAATAATTAAAACATTAATTAATTATCCTTAGATTGATTATAGACAAACCCTACCTTGCTTTCTTTTCTTTTCTTTTTTTTTTATTTGGTCTAACACAACATACACATTCACTTACACACACTCCCGCTATTAGTACATGAATTATATAGTCTTCACTCAAGACAGACTCAAACTCTCATACATCATTCAATGAGACAGGTAAGTTTAGTATTTTGTAACATGCATGTCTACATTTTTTTTCCTTTGAAATCACATGCATATCTATTTTTTGATGTGGATACAATGCAGATGATGCATAGGCTAGGGGCCCAGAGGTTAGTTGTTGTTGGGGTCCTACCACTTGGGTGCATTCCACTTATGATGACCCTTAAGAACACCAACACTTGTGATCCAACTTTGAACAATGTGGCCCACTCATTCAATGCAAAGCTATCACTCCAATTGACCCAATTGAAGGCCCAATTGGGCATGAAGACCGCTTATGTTAATGTTTTTGGTATGATCCAAAACGCAGTATTGGACCCCAAAAAATACGGTTTTGTGGAAACTACAAAGGGATGCTGTGGAACAGGGTTAGTAGAATATGGTGATTCATGCAGAGGGTTGACTACTTGTTCAGATCCTGATCAATACATCTTCTGGGATGCTGTTCATCCAACCCAGAAGATGTACAAGATTATCGCTGATGAGGCCATTGAATCCATCGCTAATGAAATTGTTTAATGCATTTACACCACAACCAAATAAATATAAATATGTAATATGGTTAGTTAGTTGATTTGGTGTGTGGACATTATTTCTTCAATTTGTACCAACATTACTTAAACAAATCGTTTTGTCAAGTAAAACCTACCGTGCAAGAATAGCCATGATTTCATTTCCTTGCTATTTCACTGTTTTAATCTACAGACATCTATGTAAGAGGCTTGGTTCCCTATACACAAAACAAAACAAATACTAATGTGCTTCTTAGAAATTAAAAAAAAAGAGTGTTCTTTAAAAATTATTTTGTTATTAAAAATAAAATAAAAAAGCGAAAAAAAAAATAAAGCATTCTAAATTTTGAAATCTTAAATACTAAATTTAAGTTGTTTGCTACGGTACGATAATAAATTCATACATACCGATACGTTTAAAATATAGACAAATAATAACAATCCATGTGGAATTTATTTTCCACATCAACATTTAATTTTTGTTTTTTAAATATATATTATATCACCACTTTTACCAATACACTCCTTTAATTAAATAAAAATAAAAAATATTTTTTATTTAATTTTATAAAAAGTCTTAAACATTCTTCTTTTATTTGATTAGACAAAAATATCTTTTTAAATTAACGAAATTTTAGAATTCAATTAATCATAATTTTATAATTTCAAATAATTTAAACAACAAAATAAAAATATATTAAAAAAACAAAAAATCAAAATTTGTTCATTTTCTCTAATCATTTGTGCTCCCTCTAAGCAAAACATATCAAAAAAATAAAAAATCAATCGTTCTTCATTTTTTCTAATTACCCCTCTGAAGTAAAGTAGTAAAAGTTCCAAACCAAGACCCAAGGTTCTTTGCCGCCGACGTGCTCCCCGAGGTTCTAAGGCACTCCCTTCCTTCCAATTCTTCCTTCTTTGCTTCCAAATGGGTCCTTCATTCTGACCCAAAAATTCAATCTTTTGTTAACCCAGATGCAATCAACCCTCTTCGAGCTTATGTTTCGTTGCCTCAGGTCACGTTTGGTCCCAAAAGGTGAAATTTTTAATTCAGGCGTCCTTTAATTTTACTAGCTTACGTGGAAGAAAGGAATTTGAGGCCAGTTATGCTATAATTTTAGTTGCATAAAGTTATTTTTTGAGTTTGAAGTTTTAAAGGTTTAAATTTGATTTTTTCAAAACCCTTTAACCATACTAGTTTATGTGGAAAATTTGAGGAAAATTTTGTAGCTAGTTATTATAATTTTAATTGCATAAGGCTTTGCATTTAGTTAAAAAACCTAGAATTTTGGTTTAGGATTTTTACTGTTTTGTTTTAAAGAAGTAATTGGAGAAGATAAAGAACGATTAAATTTTTATTTTTTTGATATGTTTTGCTTAGAGGGGCACCAATATTAGAGAAGATGAAGAAATTTTGATTTTTTGTTTTTTTTAATATGTTTTTGTTTTGTTATTTAAATTATTTGAAACTATAAAGTTAGGATTAAGTGGATTCTAAAATTTCGTTAATTTAAAAGGATATTTTTGTCTAATCAAATAAAAGAAGAATGTTTAAGACTTTTTATAAAATTAAATAAAAAATATTTTTATTTTTATTTAATTAAAGGGTTGTATTAATAAAAGTGGTGATATAATATATATTTAAAAAAATAAAAATTAAATGTTGATGTGAAAAATAAATTCCACATAAATTGTTATTATTTGTCTATATTTTAAACGTATCGGTACGTACAAACACCTAAATTTAAAGGCAAATGCTAATGAGTTCCAAAAATTAAGGAATCTAGCACTCTTTAGACTCTAAAATTTAAATTTTAAACTTTAAATTATAATTTTAAATTCTAAAACTCTAAATCCTAAATTCTAAATCTTAAATTATAAATTCTAAAATCTAAAACAGAATCTTTGATATAAATTATAATAAATAGAAAGTTGAGATTTATTTAATTAATAAAGAGCACAATACTTTTTAGTTAGTAAATAATGTTTAAGGATGATTCAAATCTAATTCATTGATATAAAATAAAATAAAGAATCACATTAATTAACAAACTCCATAATAAACACTGAAAAATGAATAGCAAAACATAACACAATAATTTTTTTTTGTTATCTATGGTATTTTTCAATTCGATAGGTCAAAAATTAATTTATCGTGAATTTAAATTCTATTTATGGATCTATCGCTGCCTAATGAGTTATTGCATGGACAATATGAAATTCGAACTCCAACAATCTTGCTTAATCATATAAGTAAATTGACCAACTCAAATTGGTTACATAACATAATAGATTGAGTAAAAGGATTTTAGAAAATAATTTAGGTCACATAAATTCACTACAATAATTAAAGCAAAATAGAGAAAAACCGTTTCGAAAAAGCAGGCAAGTAAAATAAAGGTAAGAAGAATAAAGGTAACACAAATAAAATAAAAGGGTAGCCAAAAAATAAATAAATAAATAAATAAAACGAAAGCACACAAGAAATAAAGGGTCTAATATAAGAGTCTTCTATATATTTCAACCATGTAAAACTTTATTATCTGACACATATCTGTGACCTTTCTATTTCTGAATCCTCTGTATGGCTACCAACTTTGATGCCATGCCAATGTTTGCAATGTGTTAGTATATAAATAATTTTGGTAAGTTGTTGATCACAATTAATAAGATTATGACTTTATTTCATACAATACAATATAACAAATACAATAGCATCACATGATGTTGTCCCAAACTCCCAATATATGCATGTCATATACATGTGCCACTTTTCTTTAATATGCAAGCAATTTATATGGTAGAAATAATAACATGACTATTTTATACTATATAAATATAACATACACACATGCACTGTCCAATAATAGAGACTAATTAACCTCATATCATTCCATTTGAAATAAAATACAAGAAGAATAGCTTTTATTAGATGCCATATATAACTTGGAAGGAAAAGTAGTCATTAATTTCTAGCCGTTGATGATGAAATCAATGGTGGGGAGTTTAGCCAAGAACAGATTGTGATATGCTTTATCTGTTGGGTGAATTGAATCCCAGAAAACATACTTGGATGGATCTAAACAAACACCTGAAAACTTGTTACACAGTACTGATGCTTCAATATACCCACTTCCACAACACCCACTACCAACCTCATCAAATCCTACCATAGAAATAATATATAATGTTAATTAGCACAAAATTAATTGATACATTAAAAAAATGAATGTTAATATACTTGTGATACAAACCGAATTTTTGAGGTGCTTGGATCATTTGGGCTAATGGGCCATATATGTCAACATAATAGATTTTAGTTGGGGAGGTAGATATATTATTATTATTGAGGTGGAATTGAAAAAGATGTAACTCTTGTTGAAGGAGATGGTTGTAATCTCTTGCAATGGATGAATAGTGATCGATGCAATGACGATGGAGAATGTCATTAGGGGAATTTAAGGTGATCATCAAAGGTAAGCATCCCATTGGAGGTACTCCGGCAACTGCAATTTTTCTACCACCTTCTGCCACCACATCCTGATCACCAATTTAGGAAATTAATTAAATCCGTTATTCTTTATAATGTAAGCTAATTAAGCTACCTAGGATAATAATTAAGAAGACAACATATTAAACAACTTCAATTTCTTCTTATTTATGAGTTAATTAATGATGTAATACTAATGCAAGTTAGATTATGAAGTGTCAATTTTCCCAATCAATTAAACTCCTATATATTTCTCATGGAAAAATATAGGTAGACAATGAAAATACTAAATAATATGAATAATAGATATATCGGATGTTCATTTCACTAGGTGTGCGGATGGTTATTCTAATATTAAGATTTAGGTGAGTAATTTGGAAGTGTAGTGTGTTTTGATTTGATTGGTGGTTGTTCATATTGTTCAAAAAAATTATTGATTACCTATCATTACTTATTTCTGATTTTTTCTATAATTCTAAACCTTAAATCCTAAATAAACAACTATACTTGAATTACTTAAGGTAGAAACTCAGGTGTAATCGACTTCACATAAAGTTGATAGACGATAATCGTTAGATGAAGATTTAGTCAAATCAGTCAAATCATCTAATTACTCTCAACTATCAACTTCACATGAAGTCGACTGCACATGAGTTTCTACCATTACTTAATTAATATATATTTCTATATATTCTCTATGTTTTTTTTTTAAGAAAAATTCAAGATATGTTACGTCCCATTAAATTTGGCCTACTAATTAAGACAGAAACATAGTTAGAGACTCAATATAGATATTCAAAATAATCAAAATGTGTATGCATCATATTATACCTAGATTATATAATTATTTGGATGTATGTGTACAGTGTTTAGGAAAAAGTAGATGTAGCCACACAAATAAGCACATAACCACATTCATGAACATATTGACATAAAAGCAAATAAACCAAATCCAACCCTAAAGAAAGAAACCTATAATGGGATGCATATCAATGCTTCTTTCATTTCATGGCCCCTCCTAACTATCTCCTCCCTCAGCCACACTCTTTACAATTAGAAAACTATATATATATATATATATATATATATATATATATATATATATATATATATATATATTATAAAATTAAATACATGAAGGTGAAAATTTAGGTGCAGTTGACTTCATGTGAAGTTGATATCTGAGAATTGTTAGATGAAAATTTAGTCAAATAAGTCAAATCATCTAACAGCTATCAGTTATCAATTTCACGTGAAGTCAACTATATATAAGTTTCCATCCTACATGAAAGTTCACGTTAACGCGTTATGATTGCTAGCTAGTGCGGTGGTCCATTTAATTATTTATTATATATTCACCTACTTAATTAATCCTATAAAAATTTACCTGCGATCCATGGTTCATACCATGTATATATGGACAGAGTGAAAAAATTTGGGACCTTATTACTACTAATAATGTGTTTCCTTTTTACTCTAGTTATAGCTAGTACGATTAATGTAATTCATATTCAATATATATATGCTTGTTGCAGTACCCATATATATATATATATATATATTAACGTACATAAATGTTGTGTTTCATGTCTATGTATGTGTAGTCTCCAGTTTGAGTAACCAAAATTATTGTGGCTATGCCTACCATTATTCATGGCTTTCTAATACTATGTAATTTCATTTTCATAGTCTCATCTTTTAATTTTCTTTCATTTTCTCCCTCTATATATTGGCAAACATGTTGCTTCACATACAAACGTGTTAGTTTTTAATTTTTTTTATGGTGGAAATTCAGGTGCAGTCGATTTAATGTGAAGTTGATAACTGAGATTCGTTAGATAATTTGACTGATTTCACTAAATTTTCATCTAACGGCTCTCGACTATCAACTTTACGTGAAGTCAACTGCACTTGAATTTTCACATTTTTTTTTATTGAGAACAACTTAGCTATAGCTTCGAGGATTTTTGGTGGTTGGGTTTCTATATTAATTTTAATTTATTTCTTATCTACCATCAACTATACTAGAGACAACGACACTCCCAACTCATACATAGTTAAATAACTTATTTCTACTCTCATTATTTTATATATAGGAAAATATAAAAATGTAATTTTAAAATAGTGCATGTTAGTTAATTTTTTATTATAAAATTAATTTTTATCCTATTTTTTTAGAATTTAAAGTTTGAAATTAGAATTTAAAATTTATAATTTTAAGACAGATGATTTAAAATTAGAAAAAGAATTGACTAATGTTAACTGAAAAAGTTTATTCCTTAAACTTTTTTTTTTAAGTTTGGTGGGATAGATGTAAAAATAATGTGTTGTAGAATATATATTCTTGTTCATTATTTTGGAAAGAAATAATATGGTCTTTCTTGTGAGTACTTCAAATTTTGGAAAAGATGGATATTATTAATTGTAAAGTTATTAATTAATTATAATAAAAAAAGTATAAATAAATAAATTTTAATCAATTAATTTTTAAACAACTATAATTAATAATTTTAAATTTTATATATTTAAAAAATAAAATTTAAATAATCACTAATTAATAATAATTAATTAGTATGGAGTGTAGTTTAAAACAGTTTGTTGATTTGTTGTTGGCTAACTCCCTGTTATAATAACACTTGTAATCTTTGAATAATATGGAAGAAGCTAAGTACCAAAGATTAATTTTGCTAATATAAATTCAAAAACAATAATGTTTGAGAAGCAATAAAAATTCAATCCAAACAATTTAAAATTATCTTATTTAATATTTATTAATTATCGCGTTAAAATAATTGTACACTTTTAAATATAATAAATATATAATTATAAATATTAAATTATATAAAATAATTTTAGATATTTTCCGTCTAGCATATTAATATTCTATAAAAACCAAAAGTGTCAAATGAGAAATCAATGTTTCTAGCTATCTCCTATATCATCACATCTAACGAATGATTCGCTTTGATAAGAAAATACCTATTTTTAGCTAGTGGGTATTATTTCATTGTTTGAATTGAAAGCAACCATGCATGTCAAAGCTAAGTTAGAACTGAAAATTAATTTTATACTTCCCCATACAACAATGATATTAGCTAGTAATAGCAATAAAATAACATTTTAATATGATATACGATAGACATTAACTTACATTATTATAATCATACTTTCCCATACCAACTATTTATTATATATTCACTCGCCATTAAATTAAAGAAATAAAATTTAGTTACTTATTATACTAAAATTCATACCTTATCCAATAATAAATAAGTGATATTTCAACACGAGACACTGACTCAACATACCACTATTAACCATCATAAATATTTAGAATAAAGAGTTAGGTGGTTCATCGACAAATAATTTATAGTTGAAGTCATGAGAAATAGTATAACAGTACAAGACATTTGAAATTAAAATATCCTCCATGCAAATTAAATTTCAAATGTAGTAGTAGTATAATTAATTATTAATTAATATTTAGTAAATATTAGTTTGTTCTTTATAATAAGAAAGAATGATATGGGTAAAGCAAATAGCCATACTTAATTAAAGTTTAATTAAAGTACGCAGTAGCGTTAGTTGAATGTTATAATAACCAAACATATTTATAATTTATGCATATATATCACGTGTGAATATTCAAACATTAAAAAGGGATGGAAATTGAAGATATGAATGTGTGTGGTAATTGAGATGAAATTAAACATCAAACCTGAATAAATTGTTTCACATGTTGGATCAAGAATTGCTGGTAGGATAAGATAGTAAAACTCTTTCTTCTAATTGGTAGAGCGAAATAATTAAGAACGAAGTCGTTGGTACCAGCACTCAAGAAAAACACAGCCTTTTCTAGATGATTCTTGGTTCCTTCTTTACCAAGCTTAACCTCTAACTTCTTTTTGCATTCTCTAAAATATTCCAATTGTTTTCCTATTGGAATCACATTCTGTAATCAACAACAAACACAGAATAAATATAACACAAACAAATTATATATTTGTCCATAAATATGAAAATAACATATAGACACATATCAATATCATACTATAAATATATATATTGAAAGACAAGTGAAGTTTGTACTATTTTTTTCATGTCAAAACTTAGTCTATTTAAGTTCATGTGAAGTTGATAGTTGAGAATCGTTAAATAATTTAACAGATTTGACTAAACTATCAACTTTACATAAAGTTAACTGTACTTAAATTTTTACCATTGACTTAGGTGCAGTCGACTTCACGTAAAGTTTATAGTTGAAAGTCGTTAGATGAAAATTTAGTCAAATAAGTCAAATTATCTAACGACTCTCAGTTATCAACTTCACGTAAAATCGACTGCACTTGAATTTCTACATTTTTTCAATGCACATTTTTTTATATACGACATACACTGATTGATGGTGTAAGTTGGTCAAAGCCAGAACCAGCAGAGGCAAAACTAACACCTGTGATAAGCTCTTCAACGCTGAGATTTGGATCCAAATAAGCTGGAAGAAACGATTTCTTGAGTCCTGCATAGGAAGCTATACATATATATATATATATATATATATATATATATATATATATATGTGTGTGTGTGCAATGCACATTTATATATTTGAAGTTGAATGAATATATACTCAATCATATAGTAATTATAAGCATGTAATAAAGCCATATATATATATATATATAAAGGTGAAAACTCAGGTGAAATCGACTTCACGTGAAGTTGATATCTAAGAGTCGTCAGATGAAAATTTAGTCAAATCAGTCAAATCATCTAACAGCTCTAGGTATCAACTTCACGTGAAGTCGACTGCACTTGAGTTTCCATTATGTACCAATGTAATCAGTGGCAAGCTTGCCATTGCAGAATCTTCCAGTAGGAACATGGTTAGGGAAATCCATGCCATAAGGCGGAAAGTTGCATTTGAAAGGCGTGTCAATGTAGTTATTGTTTCCAGGGTCAACGGTGGAGTCTCCAAACACATAGAAGGCAGATATCTTATTATTACTACTATTGTTGAAAGCTTCAACTGTCAAACATAGAAGCTGCCAGAGAATAAAGAAAATCTGAGCAAGAAAAAGGAAAGAAGAAGAAGAAAAAGTCCCCATTTTTCGAATGGCCTCCAGGCTCCAAATAATAACAAAAAACTGGTCAAGTTTCAAGTTTTCTCACTGAAACACTGCCCCTATTATTGTGTCTATCTACTAGCATTTATAGAGTAATAATGGCCCAATTGTTTATCGTACAAATTAAACCCTATGTACCATGCATCATGACCAAAATAACCTTTTCGCATTTCATCTTTCAACCACCATTGTTATTATAACAATAATAATCATAATCATTATAATATGCATATAGTAATTAATTAATTAACGCCCTATAACCTCACACTATGTAGGTATAATAGTACCAAACATTTCCGTAGATAGTACATAATCAACTTTTTTCATTTTTCCCCACTTTATTAATGATCGATCTTTGCAAGGAACATTACCTATCCCAAAATGACATTTAACCGACAAAAGGTTAATCAGAGAAAGTATAGGAAGTCAATAAAATATCTATATAATGTATATAATGGGGGTTTATAAATGTTCGATTCAGTAGAATATCAGATGTTTATTATTTCTGGTACTCGAATGGTTATTTTGAATAGTATAAATGTATTATATTTGAGAAATTAGTAGTATTTTATTTTAAATGTTCATTTTTAATTCATATTGGACTAAATAAATAGTCCATTATACAAATACTCTATTGACTCTCTAGCAGAATTCATACATTATTATCTGATCTTAGATTCATTGTTAATCAATTAACTATTCACCACAGGCTTGCATCCCAATTTAGTGGGTTGAGATAATGTAAGTTAATCCTAATAAATATCATGATCAAAAAGTCTTGTTATGGCATCTAGATTGGTAACTGTGAAACCTCCTCTCTGAAAATAACAAAAAAATCTTCCAATTCCTACTTTTCAATTCACTGATTCTTCTAATTAGAAAATTGGGGTGGGTTCCTGGCTTTCTGCCCCATTTATACGCTGATCGAAGCTTCCACTTTATTAGTTTTTGCTTATTGGTTTCACCAAAATCAGAGGCCACGTGATGCCTTTTGGGCCTTTTTTGAACACGTGTTTTTGGGCCTGCCGTTCATTCATGTGCTAAAGCCCAAAATACAGAAATAAGAATAATCCAAGCCCAACTCCAACAACAAGTGTGCTTACTAGTTACTTGTTGGCCCGGGTCCCTGACCCAAAATAAAAAAGGTTACTACTCCGTAAGGGCTCTCTATTTTTTCAGAGTTGGAAAAAATTTCAGAATAAGCTCAAGTTGAAAAAATATTCTCTTATGCTATATTTTATGGTTGAGAGTTGACACAACATATAAATAGAGCAATAAATAAATAAATAAATAAAATTTATGTCTTATATTTAAAAAATCCATTGAAAAATTTAACAACTTGAGGTATATAGATGAATATGTCGGATGTTCAATTTAATAAGTATGCTAATGATTATGTTCATTATCTTTAATTTGATAGTTATTCCTTTTGATTTGATTTACTCGTGCACAGTTAATAATGCATGAATGTTCAATTTATTAACATTAAGTGTGTAGATGATTATCCTAATGCGAATTTAGGGATAATTTGAGAGTGGAGTAATGGTTTTTTTATTGGATAAATTCTAGAATCCATTATTCACATTATTTACAAAAGTCATTGTTTACCTAGCAAAACCCATTATCTTATACTATTATCTTGAACTTTAAACTCATTTTTTCACCTGTTTATTAAACACTACTAATTGCTATTTGTTTAAAAAAAATCCAAAACCGATAATAGTTTTAAGAAATGTGTTTGAAGTGGTTACGAAAATGGAAATATAATAACAAGGTTGATTGAAAGACGTATATATGCAGCGAGGCATTGGGATTTTGAAGTTTCAAAGCCGCAACATGTGGCGGTTCATGGAACCGAGACCGCCACGCCGCATTCGCATGCACTGCCTACCATTTTTCTTCCCTCTTAATTATCTTTAATCTGTAGCACTCTTATTTTAATGTCCCAACCGTGTGCCTTCTATTAATTAATACATCACTTATTAATCAACACCCACAAATATTCTTTGCCAACGCCAATTACTCCTTTACGCCACCGTGTATGGTGTATAGTATTTTGGCCAACCTAGCTGCCTTAATTAACCCATAACCAAATTGCATGTTTAAGACAAATAATGCTGGTCACGCCACTATTATTGATAACCTCAACTCCTCAACAATGATTAGGAAGAAATAAGAGGTGTATTCTCTTTCTTTTTAAAGACAACTAATTAATATTAATCAAGCCCAAGAATATGTGTTTTCATAATCTATATATGTGTGGCTATGCCATCAATTTCGTAAAATAAAATAAGTCATATATAATTTAGGCTGCGTTTGTTTCTAAGAAAAGATAGGACAAGACAATAGAATAGGAGAAGACATTAATGGATAAAGACACAAAATTTTATGTTTTTGTATTCTGTTTGATAATAAACTAAAATAAATTATGAAAATTTAATTTATTCTTATTTTTTTAAGTCAAAAAATTTGAGATAAAAAATATAATTATGAAAAATTAATAAGAATAATAAAAGAAAAAATAAAAAATAAGTTGTATTCTTTGTTAGTGTCTCCGTGTCCTTCCTGTAAGGATAAACACAAAATACACTAATTCAGTGTCACTAGACACATTGTCTCTGTCTATGTCTCATTTGCCAAACACGATTTTATGTCTCAATATTTCTATCTCAGTGTCTTGTCTCTGTAAACAAACACAATTTAGCTATCCCATAATTCATCCCTCATAGGCTCATACTTTTTCGCTCATACGCAACTAATTTCGTACAAATCAAAGACTACTATATGATATTAATATTATTATGATAATACTATATAGCATTGAGTCAAATAAAACCCACGGTGAAAATTAAAGCGACTAAAATTGGTTTAGCTTAATAAATTATTGCGTTTAATTTCCCTTTGGTTTGACTTAGAAAACATTAAATTATTGTAAAGTGATGATTTCCCCCTAACTCCAACAAAGTCCACGCTTGCCAGCTCTAATTTGAGACTGAAAATGCTTCTGCTTCTCATCAGTTTCGTAATCTTATAAACTTGATCTCTGAAATTGAGGGATTTATTCCAATAATCAACACGAGATAAATCCCCCCAAATGATTGAACAAGCACACAAGTCAAGGGATAAACAATAAAATAAACCTTATCTTATATTATTTTAATCTTGTATTAGTGCTGAAAATAATACTGCATTATGTATCTATAGCTGGAGATTCAATCAGTGTATTAATTAATGCACAAGCTTTCCAACTGTGTTCCAATTCACTCATCATTTATCTGATTAAAGCAAAATACAATAATAAATTAAAGCTGAGCTGTCAAATTAAAAGAGCATTCACACTTTTTATGTGTATATATATATTTACACTGTTATGTCCCTTTCTTAAAATTTTCATCAACATGGACAGTCATAGTAATGATGCAAATTCTGAAGGGATTCTTGAGAATGTATGGGCCAAAATTATCAGCAATCAAAGAGGAGCCGATCATGTGAGAACATATGGTGATGGTGATGTTGCAGCAGAACAATCATGGGAAGAACTTCCACAACTTGATGGAAGAGACAACAATAACGGTTCAGTGGGAATTCTGCAGAGGCTTCCAAGCTTAGGGAGGTGGATATCAATGGGAGCAGATTTCTGGGAAGATGTTTTAGATGGAGTTGTTAACATTACACCAAATGATGCAGCAACAACAACAAACAATAACGAACAAGATTGTAATAAGAAGGTAGAACTAGAGAAGAGGGTGATGAAAACAGAGAAAAAAGTGGTGACAAAGCACTACAGAGGAGTAAGGAGAAGGCCATGGGGGAAATATGCGGCGGAGATTCGAGATTCGTCGAAGAAAGGAGCTAGAGTTTGGCTTGGAACATTTGAGACGGCTGAAGAGGCAGCATTGGCATATGATAAAGCTGCTTTGAGGATTAGAGGGCCAAAGGCATACCTCAATTTCCCATTTGACACTGTTTCAAAAGCTATAGAATTTGATCATCATTATTGTAGTAAGAGAGGGTCATCTGTGGTGTTGAATGAGCAACCTCCAACAAAGAAGGTAGCAGGAGGGTTTCATGATCATCATGAAGAAGTAGATGTTTTTGTGTTTCAGGATTTAGGAAGTGATTACTTGGATAATTTGCTGTCTTCTTTTTAATAATGTATCAAGATGCATGGCATGGTTTAATTTGGTTGAGCAGTTACATATACATATCACCAATTTGTATATCATTTGTTGTTTTTCTTGGCTATCAACTATATATATCTAATATGATTAATTAAATGTTCAAAGTTTTGAAACTCGTCTATCCCTTTTATTTGCAGCACATGACTTTGACAAATAATAATTTGGAGAAATTAGTTCATATTCTGCGTACGAAGCAATGTTATGAAAATCAGACGGGATTAAATAGTTTGACCGATTAACTGAAAATCGATCTTTTGGTTGGTCTAATTGATTTCTAAAATTCTCTTAAAAAAACTAATAAAAAAAAGCTCAACAGGTGGTGAACCGGATGAATTGATCTAGGTTTTTGAAGGCCTGGCTCACTACTTAGAAGAAAAAGAAAAAAAGAAGAAAATCAAACGGGCTGAGACGTAAAGGCTCTCTCTCTCTGCTCTCAAAATTCACAAAACCTAAACCATATTAGGGACAACTCAGACAAGAGAAGCCCCCACCAACCACAACCATTCACCCTCTTCTCCTTGCCGTGGAACATTGCGGTCGCTCGCATTGCCCACGTTACCGTCGCGCGTCGCTCATATTGTTGGCTCTTTTCTTCGGTCTCTGGCCGTTGCTCACCTCGCCGTTGCTCACCTCTACGGTTGCGTCAACGAGGAAAGGAGGAGCCGAGGAGTGCTTACCATAGAGGTGAGCAACGACAAGGAGAGCAGAGACTGGGGACCGAAGGGAAGA
This sequence comes from Arachis hypogaea, assembly GCF_003086295.3. NCBI lineage: Eukaryota > Viridiplantae > Streptophyta > Magnoliopsida > Fabales > Fabaceae > Arachis > Arachis hypogaea. Next base: position 1,896,846 of record NC_092045.1, read on the forward strand.
GCTGACAATATGAGCGACGCGTGATGGTAAGGTGGGCAATGCGAGCGAGTGCGATGTTCCACAGCGAGGATAAGAGGGTGAGTGGTAGCTGTTGGTGGGGGCTTCTCTTGTCTGAGTTGTCCTGATAGAGTTTAGGTTTTGTGAACTGTGAGAGTGAGAGAGAGCCTTTGCATCTGCCCATTTGATTTTCTTTTCTGTTTTGTTTTTTCTCTAGATAGTGAAACGGACCTTCAAAAAACAGACCAATTCATCCAATTCACCACTTGTTGAGCTTTTTTTTATTGGGCTTTTAAAAATAATTTTAGAGATCAATTAGACCGACCAAAAGATTGGTTTTTAATTAATCGGTCGAATCATTTAATTCGGTCCAATTTTCATAACCTTACTTCATGCACAGAATATGAACTAATTTCTCCAAATTATTATTTGTCAAAGTCATGTGTTAGCAAATAAAAGGGATAGAAGAAAGCAATAGAGTTTAAAAAATTTGAACATTTAATTAGATAAAAAGGAGCCACTAAAATAAAGATTCTTAAAAAATATTTTTTAAAAGATATTTTTAATAATTAAAATTTAATATATATAATCAATTAAATTGTGTTATTTTTGTCAAAATTAGATTAGACAAATTGATTTGGTTGAAAAATTAATAAACCAAACTTTGAACCAATTTAAATTAATATTTTTTATAGAAAATGACTATAATAACTCGATTATAGAAAATGACTAAAATATTTCTATTATATATATATATATAATAAGAGTATTTTAATCATTTTTTATAATAGAAATATTATAATTATTTTTATAAAAAAATATTAATTTAGACCGATTCAAAATATAATTTATTAATTTTTTTTTGTCAAATCAATTTATCTGATCTAATTTTGATAAAAATAACATAGTTTAATTAATTATATGTATTGAATTTTAATTACTTAAAATATCTTTTAAAAAAAGACGTTTTTAAACATTTTTATCTGAATGAATCCCTTATTAGTAATCCTTTTATTATATATACTTTCCATAAATGTAATCAATCTGTTCATACCAATAATATGCATATAGAAGATATAGGAAAAAGTGAAAAACTCTTTGGGACCATTAATTTTTTGTATTTTTTGTTATTATTTAATTAATATAAATATTAAATTTTTTATAATAAATAAATTTTATTAATTTATGTGTGTAAATCTGAAAAACATAAATACAAACTATAATAATTTATATGTGTAAATTCTGATAAATATAAGTATAAATGATATATTTATTAAGTACAACATTTTTGTAAATATAAGTACAAATTATTATTGATTAAGTACTGGTTATGTATAGATATAGCTGTTTGACGCGCGCACCCACAGATATATATATATATATATATATATATATATATATATATATATATATATATATATATATATATATTTCAACAATCTAATATATATGGAGTAGCTTTTTAATTGTTTTGTTTTTGTTGAACATGGCCATTATATTATCTCTGCTCTGCTTTCTTAGCCATGTATATAGACATTTTTTAAGATGATATTAATTCACTTTGATCTCCACTGGGCAGTTGAATAGAAATTTTAGTTAATGTGCAACACAAATTGTTTTTTAGCTGAATTCTTATCTTTGGACATCAAATTGTGGCATTGACTTCTGGCTTTGTATTCAAAACAGGGTTCCCGTTTCCCTTAGCTCTTTCAATAATCACTAGTGTAATTTTTAAAAAACTTGAATACTTTTTCTAATTCATATAATATTTGAAACTTCAAGCTTGAAATTAGTCTTTAACAAATCTTTTTGATGAACACTAAATAAATTTGTGAATGTAATTATTGAGTGCTTTGATGTAAACAAAATAGTAATAGATATGAAAGATGAATGAGAGAATTTTGATTGATTATATATAATTAAATACAGAAAATTAAAGTAAAAGAGAGAAGAAAGAAAGAGAAAGATTTGAAGAGAGTCTAAGTATGAGTGGAAGTAGAAGCAGTGGCAGAAGCAGCTGCAACAACCTCAGCAGGGAAATTCAACAAGGCCTTGGAACCTCTCATCTTGAAAGCAGCTCTATCATAAGCCATGGCAGCTTCTTCCGCTGTTTGAAACGTCCCAAGCCATATCCTTGCTCCCTGTCTCGCCGAGTCTCTTATCTCCGCCGCATACTTCCCCCAAGGCCGCCTCCTCACCCCTCTGTAGTGCTTCTTCGCTATGTTCTTCTTTGCTTCCATGCCACGCCGTTGCTGTCCGCTACTCATCATCATGAACGAAGCCGCTTCATGCTGCTGCTGCTGATGGTTATTACTAGCCTCGTTCAGGACTTGGTATATAACCATGTCCTGAGAGTCATTCTCATTTAAAGGTAGCTCTGTTTGGGATTGGGAAGCTATAACCATGCCTTCTTCTTCGATCTTATTCATCTGTTTCTTTTCAAGAACTTGCCTTGCCAATGCCTATGGACTTTGCATATATTCTCTTTGGGGGAATGCGAGGGAAAGCATGTCCCACATCGAATATTTTGTCCCGAGGAAAGAAGATTATTTTGAACCATTGACTTGACTTTTCTCTTATTATTTTATCATTGCCACTACTTTTCCTGCTATTTACAATATTGCCCTTATTATAAATTTATAATCAACTCCCGGATAACCAGTCCATATTCTTGCGTTGTTAATAACTAGAGCTGATATTTCAAAATATCGTGTAATGAACTAATAATCGAAAAAAGCCAATGGACTATTTGTACAATATGTACAATAAATTATTGAGTTACAAAATAAATATCATCCATACTATCTAGAATAATCATGTGTATAATGGACTATTGAATTGATCTTTCGAATCTAGAGTTCTAATACCATGTCATGATATACTCATTCTAAAAATTCTATCCGATAAAAAAAATAACACTAATAGTTATATCTCTAATACTTTCTAAATTTTTATTGTATATATTGTACAAATATTTCATTAATTCCATTCTTTTCTCTCCATTATTAGTGATTGGGTTGTGGAATTTTAGATGTGGGTCCAAATTGGATCACAAGTTCACAACCTTGTTGAAGCCAATAACAGAGTAACACACAATGTAAGGAGGATCCGTCGCAAACTTGTATGATTTAATGATTAGACAAGAAGGGTGTTACTTTCCTAGTATTAGGGTTTGGCTGTGCCACCATAGGTGGAACTTAGCTTGGAAGTGATACAAATTGATAACAAGGGAACACAACAGACGTGGATAACGGGGACAAAGAGGAAAGTGACACTCATGGTAGTAATGCATATATATTCCAAGCGTCACATCTATCTGTTAAGAATAATATTTTTAAATAGTTTATAAATATAAAATATTTTTATTTTATGAATTAATTTTAATTCTAGTAATTAATATATTTAATATTATAAAAATTTATAAATTTTCGACACATAAAATCATATTTCTAATAGAAATGTGTATTATTATTATTATTATTGAATTTATTTTTTTTAGAGTGATTAATTTTTTATTTTATTTTAGAGAATATTAGTCCATTATTATTAGGTGGGAAAAACATGAGAAGGTGTAAATTGCCTATCTCATGAGTCATGATTGGGAAAGAAAATGCTATCATCCATGCCACATACCTTATTATAATTAGAAAAGGAATTTGAGAAGCAAACAATTTTGAATAAAATGGCATATGGAAAGACTTTAGTCCCCGCAAACATCAAACACATTCACAACTTTTCCATCTTGCACATGAATGCATGATATTCTAAGACTTAATATCACAATCACTAGAAGGTCCTAAAACTTCAGTTTTATCGTGTCTTTTATTAATTCAAAGTGTTAACTAATATAAATATAAAAAATATATTTTCAAGTATATGCATAATTGTTTTATACCAAGAATACATGGAAAATTAAGTTCATGAAATTGAGAGTTGGGGTAGATTTGTAATTCTATGGAAATTCCGGTGGCAAATGCCAGAAGACATCACAGCTCAACAATTGCTGGGCCATTCTTATTTAGTTAGTGACGTCATGAATGCCATCACAGATCAAAGGTTCCTCGTGCGATGACGTAATCGATTGGCAATATTGCAAGACTTTCCAATATGTGACGTCATCATCCGACGAGACCGGGTGTTTAGTAAATTTGGAGGGCCCACACAGTTACTAGAAGTCTTATTTCAGTCTTCGTTTAAAACTTTTCTTAGTAAACCACTTTCATATTTTTTCTTTTAGCATTTTATAATAGTGAAAATTCAGGTGGTGAAGTCGATTTTATATAAAATTAATATTTTAAAATTATTAGATAAAAATTTAGTCAAATTAATTAAATTATTTAATAATTTTTAGTATTAATTTTACATAAAGTAAATTGTACATAAATTTTCATCTTTTATAATTGTCTAACTTTTATTAAACTCTTTTATTTATTACATCTTATTTTATTGCGAAGGAAAGAAGGTTTTAATACGTAAAATGTATCCAAAATGTTAAACTTTTATATTTTTTATTTCTTTAACTATTGTTTTTGGAATTAAAATCTAAAAAACAAAATTAGAGGCATCAATTAATTTAATATTAAATGTTTTATTTTAGAAGAGAACAAATAAAAGTTGAGGACTAAATACTAATGACATGCCATGTTTGAAGAATAGAATTATAGAAAGCCAAATAGTATCTAGTGGGTTGCCACGATAGCATCACGTGTTTTGAAATTTTGACCAGCGAAAATAAATATTTCACGATGAACACCTTTTATATATGTTGTTAGAGGATACGTAGTTACGTACGATCAAAATTATTAATGTAAGTTACGGTAAATTATGTAGTTTTAGTAATGTTTTAATATTATAAATAAAATTGAATTTTTTTATAATATAATCTTAATTTTAATAATATTAAAATTACTGTTGAGTGTTTTTAGAGCAGTGTGTAGAAACTAGAAAGAGGAAGACAAATCCAAGTTTGGCATTGAATAGCCTATGATCAATAATCAATAATCATAATAATTTTCCAGTCTATCTTCTCCATTTGAATAATATAATGACTGAAAAAGCATCCAAAGTTGAATTCGAAAGTCCTTCAAAGTTTGACGTGGAAAAATCCGTGTGCTATTTTATGCTTTTGATATGGAAATGGGAGAGTGGTTCGTTTATTGAGCTAAAGTGTTTTACCTTCCTAATTAATTGCTTATATATATAACTAATTAATAACATACGGATATAATATGTGTATGGATTTTAATGTGTCAATCATAATCGGAACACAGTCAATTAGAGATCGTACAAACTCGACAACCGAAAACCAATGACTAATTGGATACAATGGAAAATCATTTCAGTAATTGGATTCTGGGGTTAAGATCTTTACGACCACCTCCGCGAGATTTCTTCCATTTTGTGGTTGATGTAATGCTTCAACATGAAATTTCTGTTTGACTTAATACATGGCTTAATAATCAAGGGATAACCCATTTAAGAAAAGAAAATATAAATAAAGGCATAGCCGCATAGAGTATTTAAATAACCTTTTCTTTTTTTTTGAAAACTAAATTACTTCCTTTTTTTTCTGTGTGTCTTAAATAATCCTATTTAAATGCCCATATTATATGATTTTTTTTTTTTTTTTGGTCGACCACGCACACACGATTTTCTCTTTTTTTTTTGGTTAAGATTATATTAGATGAGGCTTGAATTGAGACCTCTTAGTAAAAAAGAGAAACATATACCACTTAGTTAAGGTTCATTGGCATATGAAATTTCTTTTCAAAATTAACTTTTATTTGTACAAGTTCTTAGTATTTATATGGTAATTGATTTTGGTTTTTTTTTTTTAATCGTCATGACAACTGCTTTTAGAATTTAATTATTATGCTAGAGGTGTTTAAAATCTAATCTGACTCAGATCTAAAATATATTTTATCGGGTTCAGATTTGCTATTTTTATCTGGATTTATTTTCGCATCAATTTCAATTTATGCTTGGAGTTGCTAACCTAACATTATTTTTTAGAATGAAATTATTAATATTATATTATACTTTTATACTTAATTAATATTTTTATATTATACGGTATTATTTCTTTTAAATAATTATTTTGATATTATCAGAATCTTGAGTAACAAGATTGAAGAACGTGCAGATGAATATTAGAAAATGAGAGAAGAAAGTAAATTTGATGGGTTGAATATTAGAAAATGAATAGAAGAAAGTAAATTTGATGGGTTGAATATTAGAAAATAAATATCAGAAAAATCATGTTTTTCCAAAAAGTAAAGTTATTATACATAGCATATACACAAGCCATCCCTGATTAGAGTAAAAAGACTAATCTACCCTCTAACTAATCATAATAGAATAGAAAATTAATTCACTAACTCAGCTAATACTCTAACATCCCCCCTCGAATTGAGGTACTTGATCTGTCATGTACTCTCAGTTTGGTTCTAAACTTCTAAAATGCTGACAAGGAGAGAGGTTTAGTTAGAGTATTTGCTATCTGATCTGTTGAAGGCATATGCACGACAAAAAATTCTCTGCGGTTGATTAGATCTCCGATAAAGTGTAAGTCTAGCTCCAAGTGCTTGCACCTGCTATGAAGGACAGGATTAGCAGCTAAAAGGCAAGTGGACTGGTTATCGCAGTAGATGGTTGGTGAGATTTTTTGAGGAATGTGCAGCTCCCCGAGCAACTGTTGAAGAGACATAATTTTAGTTTGTGCAGCAACTATAGATCTGTATTTTGCTTCAGTACTGCTTCTGCTGAGTTTGGTTTGTTTATTACTTTTTCAGGAGACTAGATTGTTGCCAAGATACACATAAAAGCCTGTAATGGATTTTCTATCATCTAAGTCACCACCCCAATCAGAATCTGCAAAGGAAAGTAAGCGAAAATTAGTAGATTTTGTGAAGAATAAGCCATGATTCAAAGTTCCTCTCAAATATCTCAAAATTCTTTTCACACACTTCCAATGATGTAGTGTAGGTTGGTGCATATATTGAGATACTTTATTAACCGAGTATGATAAATCTGGTTTAGTAAGAGTTAAATATTGTAAGCCACCTACTATTGACCTATAAAGTTTTGGATTATCAAAGAATTTTAAGTCATTAGTAGACAACTTAAGACTAGATATCATAGGAGTAGGCATGGGACTTGAGTCCTCCATAATTGATCTTTTTAATAATTCGGATGTATATTTAGATTGAATAATTAACAAATTTTCTTGTGGCAAATAATTTGCTTCCAGGCCCAAGAAAAAGCTGAATTGTCCCAAATCTTTCAAAGAAAAAATTTTATTGAGATCAGATATGAGAGTATTAATTTTATTCATATTATTATCAGTTACGATAATATCATCAACATACACAATTAAGTAAACAACAGAAGAGGAAGTATATTTAATAAACAAAGAAATATCAGATTTAGCATTCTTAAATCTAAATTTGGCTAAGGTTTTGGCCAAGGTATTGAACCAAGCTCGTGGAGCTTGTTTCAAACCAAAGAGAACCTTGTTTAGACAGAAAATCAATGATAAATTTAAATGAAAGTAACCTGGTGGTTGGGCCATATAGATGGTTTCTTCTAGTTTACCATTGAGAAACGCATTATTAAAATCAAATTGTCGTAATGGCCAAGTTAAAGAGACAACAATACTAAAAATAACCCGAACTGTACTAAGCCTCACAACTGGGTTATAAACCTGCTCATAATCTATTCTCTCTATTTGATGAAAGCCCTTACTAACTAGCCTAGTTTTATATCTTAGAATGTTTTTAAATTTATCATTTTTAATGAAAAAAACCCATTTGCTTCCTATCATGGTAGCATTTGGGGGTGGTTCTTTGAGAGTTCATGTTTGACACTTCATGAGTGCTTGAAATTCAATGTCCATGGCTTGTTTTCAGTGTGGAGAGGCTAGAGCTTGAGCTACAGTCTTAGAGATGTTATTTATCAAATCATTGGTTGTAGGTTTGAAAATAGTTGTGGTAGCTAAAGCTCTAGGTTTAGTAATTCCAGATTTTGAACGAGTTACCATGGCATGGGTGTTATTGGGTGGGGATGGAGTCGGAGAGATAGGGGGTAAGACAATGTCAATGTCCCCAATCGATATAGATGAATCTGATGTACTAGAAGCTGAATGCGGAGTTGTGTTGCTAGATAAAGTGTTTGATGTAGATGTAGGAGTGGATGGACAAGTGTTAGGTTGTTCTAAACGAGGGGGTTGACTAAGAGATTGATGGGACGATGTACTAGTTGAAGGGAAAAGAGGGAAGGAGGTTGTATTAGTTGGTGGAGTGATATAAAAAATAGGACTCTCAACCAATGCTACAGATTCAGACTTATTATAAGAGGAGTCAGACTTAGAAAACATACTATAGGGAAACACAGATTCATTAAAATTAACATGTCTTGCTAGGTATATTTTTTCCATTTTTTGCCATACACCTATAGTCTTTGCGATTAGTATCATACCCTAAAAACAAACATTGTTCTGATTTATATGCAAACTTTACCTTATTATATGGTCTTAAGAAAGGGAAACATGCACAACCAAAAATTTTAAAGAAATTATAGTCTGATTTTTTATTAAACATCATCTCAAAAGAATTTCTATCTTGTAATACCTTCGTAGGGAGTCTATTGATGATATAAGCTGCACTAATAAAGGCATCTTCTCAGAAATTCATAGGCAAGGAAGCTGTGTCAAGTAAAAAGAGGCCCATCTCTGTGATGTGCCTGTATTTTCTTTTCACACTTCCTTATTGATGATGTGTTTAACCACAAGATTGTCTGTGTAAAATGCCTTCTAATGCCAAGAATAAAGTAAAATCTTTTGAAAGAAATTCTATACCTTTATCCGATTGTATTGCTTTGATTTTGTGACCACTTTACTTCTCCATAAAAACTTTATAAGTTTGAAATGCAACGAATGCTTGTAATTTGTTAGTTAGCAAATAAAGACAAGTATATTTTGTATATGCATTAACAAAACATATATAGTATCGAAATACATTTCTAGAGTTCATGGCGGCTAGTCCCCAAATTTCTACAAAAACAAGTTGTAAGGGCTGTGTATAACAAGTTCCAGAGATCGTAAAATGTAAGCGATGCATTTTTTTCATAGAACATATTTCACATACATGTTGAAATTTAGTAGCAGAACCAGAAAAATTATAAGTTTGATTAAGAACAGTAAGAACAGTCTGAATAGCAGTATGGCCTAACCTCTTGTGCCATAATTGCACATCTTTATTTTTATTTGCCGGAGAATTAAAGGTCGGATCCAAACATGAGTCTAATACATATAAATTACTAAAATTAGAAATAGGCACAATGTTGATTACAATGGATTTAGTTTGACGCTGCTGAAGAATAGCATTATTACAAACAATTTTAGAACTAGTAGTCAAAGATCTTGGGATTCTAAGATTATCTAAGGTATAAATCTGATTCCTAGCATTGCCTTGTAGCAGTAGGTTCTTGGTATCCTGGTCACGAATTAAGAAAAAATTAGACCAAAATTCAAAATAAACATGGTTATCAAAGGCAAATTTTAAAACACTTAATAGATTTTGTGTAATTTGAGGAACATGAAGAAGATCATTCAGACAATAAACAATGTTAGTGGAAGGGTCAAAAAGAATAGAGGAACCAGAAGAAGAGATCGATATACCTGTCCCATTACTTACATAAAGCTTGTCTGAATCAAGATTCGTGGAAGAGGCAATGAATAAATTGTTGGAGTCTGGGATAATGTGGTGACTTGCTCTTGAATCCGGGAACCAAGAAGCTTCAATAACAGATGATGGTGTATAAATATAAGCTCTTGGTTGATGAAAGATGGAAGACGGAGGTGGTGGCTGGAAATTTCCATACGGTATCTGAAGCTGATTAGAGGAATTAGCCACATTTGGTTGAAAGAATGTATCAAATTGATGATAATAGTTCTAAATCACATGGCCAAAACGACTGCATAGTTGAAATTGGGGTATTTGATTCATAAATCCAAACCTCACACCTCTTCGAAAGCCTCTTCCACTTTTACCTCTTATTGCTCCTCCTCCTCTGTTGAAGTTGAAGGGTTAAGTGAAGTTGGCCATCAACATATCTATTCCAGGATTCTTGTGTCTGTCAAGCATGTTGTCAAATGCCAAAAGAAAAGATTCAGCTTCTACAACCTTGAAGGAGCCCAATCTTGACATTACCGAAGTGCTGTAGACAGTGTACTCATCTGAGAGACCATCAAGAATAGCTTGAATGTGGTCATCCTCATGAACTTGATAGCCAATTGCAAATAGAGAATCTACTAGTTTTTGAATTTGAGCAAGATAATTAGGTACGGTGCCCGTCTTCTTCACGAACTTGAGCTGCGATTTGAGGCTCTAAACGCGAGCTGAGGATGCGGCGGTGAAGTAATCATCAATCTTTTCCCAAACCAGATGAAATCTGGTGAGATGTATGACCTTTCTTTTGAATTTAGTGGTCATGGATGCCACGATCCAAGTAATGAGGGTTAGGTCTCGGAGACGCCATTTCTTGAAGTCTGCCGATTCGGTAGCGGTTTTCTTTGCCTCATCTGTAACAAATAGAGGAGGAATCTTCGCTAGGTTTAAGTGATCTTCCAAATCGAGACTCCGGATGGTGAGTAACGCGAGATACCTCGAGGTTGAATAGTTGTCTTCATTCAATTTGTCAGCTATGATAGTGAGGGGTTTTTTGGTGGTGGAGTCATTGAGCTCGATTTCCATGGTGAAACGAAAAAAAATTCAAGAACCTAAACTCTTGATACCATATCAGAATCTTGAGTAACAAGATTGAAGAACGTGCAGATGAATATTAGAGAATGAGAGAAGAAAGTAAATTTGATGGATTGAATATTAGAGAATGAATATCAGAAAAATCCTGTTTTTCCAAAGAGTAAAGTTATTATATATAGCATATACACAAGCCATCCCTGATTAGAGTAGAAAGACTAATCTATCCTCTAATAATCATAATAGAATAGAAAATTAATTCACTAACTCAGCTAATACTCTAACAGATATAAATATGATATAATATTTGTTATTTTTAACTTTTAAAAATAAAATTTTTTACTTTAGTATATAAAATTTACAAATTTGTGTATACTAAATTTACACCAAGTTACCTCAATTTAATCCATTTTATTTCAGATTGTTTTTGGATCAAATCAGAAAGCTCAAAATAGACCCGATGATCTTTTAGAGTCAGGTCCAAATCTAACTAAATCGGCTTCACTCCGATTCATGAACACCCCTAGCTGAAGCCTCAAGCGGTCAAGCCTTGTCCACTTTTCTTTTATGTCACCACCTTGTCCACTAACACTGTGTTTGGTTCATATATGGGTGAAGACATAGACACAAATACACAAATATTGAAGACATGGACACGGATTCGGTATGCATAACGTATTTGTGGCACCGAAACGCCAAAAACTTATTTGACTTACCGGTCAATCAGATAGTACAAAATAAAAATGTTCCTTTTAATGGGATCTCTTTTGCAATTGCATAGAAAATAGAGGGGTCACTTATTAATTTTTTAAATAAATATATTTAGCTTAGTTGTTAAAATTAGTTGAACCTTCAGTATTTAGTTAACTATTACTGTCGCTTCCCTCTTCCTCCCTTCCAGTCTTCCTCCTCTTCCTCTGCTATCGTAAGCGCACCGCCCCTTCCATTATTTCCACCGCCGACAATGACTCAAACCTTCATATCGCCTCTCCTAGCTACTCACTCCTTCGTCATGTTACCAGTTCCTTCTCCTTCCCACTCAGCCATGGTGGCTTCGGCACTGTCTTTTCCGGCATGCTCAAAGTTCACTGCCCACACTCTGCCAAAAATTGCAGCAACTCATCGGACGAGATTCGACGTTTTTGAACCATAAAAAGCTTGGTTTTTTGGGATTGAGAAAGTGTTCAGTGTGAACCTTTCTTCTAAGGCGGATCCAAGTATATCAACAACTTCATATCTAACCACGATGGTATTGACCTTCATTGTCGGTCGCCTTCGCTAGTTGATGGTGTCGTCGTCTCGATCAATGGAAAGAAGGTACTGATTATATTATTATTCTGCACTTGATTTTTAAATATCCCCTTTTGTTTTCCCAAGTTTCGTCAACTTTGTTCAAGTATATCCCTGTGTGCATGTGTTTTGCTGAATTACCATATTGTTGTTATTTGGCAAAGGGTGACCGGAGATGAAGATATTCCTGCGAGCATGCATCTCGCCGATGAAGTAGAACTGTATGACGGAGCAGACCATAGAGTTGGATTAGTTGAGGGTGAAGGCTTTGTAAGGACGGAGTCAGACGAGTATAAGTTACACGAAGATGAAACAGAACACAACCATCTTGGAGAGGCCGATGGAGACAATTGGGATAGGATTGAATTGGAAGATAATTTGGACGGTGTCGGAGGAATGTATGACAATTTTACGGAAGATGACTTATGCGCTGTTGATTCTGGTGAATCGATAGGTTCGATTGATTTTGTGAACTTGAGCAGGGAGAAAGTTTGCCGCTTTAATTTGCAAATATTGACATTGCGTTTGAGTTCTACCAGGCACATGCAAAGCACCATGGTTTTAGCAGGAGACGTTCCAGGAGCGAAAAATGTGGCGAAGTAAGGATACGGCAGAAATTTGTGTGTCACTGAAAAGGGTTCAGATTGGTAAAGTTTTACTTAATTCCTAACCGGCAAAATAGGCCAAGGGCCGAGACACGGTTTGGATGCCCTGCAAGGATGCAGGTTTGCATGGACGATGAATCAGGACGTTGGTACGTTGCGTACTTTTCAAACGAGGATAACCACCCCATTCTTGAATTGCGATTTTCTTTCATACTCCCAAGCCATCAGAGGATGAGTGAAATGGACATTGAGCAGATGAACAACATGTGCAAAGGAGTATTTTCATATCACGAATCCACACTTTTATGGCGAGCCTAGCTGGCGGGTATCATAATGTCCCCTACACAACAAAGGACATGCACAATGTAAATACGAAGCAACGATGGTAGGGTGGCCTAGATGAAAAATCGTGTTTAAGATATCTCCAGAGTGCAAGGCAAATGATCCAGCACTGTACTACAAAGAAGTTGTTGACTGGGAGGGTATGTTACATCATTTGTTTTGGTGTGAGAGCACCAACCAAATTGATTACCAGGTATTTGGAGATGTTGTTGCATTTGATGCAACGTACAAGAAAAATATTCACCTTTCACCTTTGGTAGTCTTCTCTGGTGTAAATCAATACTGCTATTAAATTGTTCAACTACTAATTATACATGCAATAACTATTTTGGATTTTTTCTTCGTTGTTCAGGCATGTAATATTTTTTTTGGTATAGTAGAGAGGACCATATAAAGGATTGGTCTAGTTTTAACAATATTATTAATAACCCAACCCATGAACCCAACATTCGTTTTAAAAAAAAAGCATACATATTCATATAAAAAAAATATACTATACAAGTCTATTATTTTTTTCGGATAGATATTGGATGCAACCAAGTCCAACCCAACTTTGTTGCAACATGACCTGCGCGACCCGAAACATCTTCTGCCTCTCCTTAGCCAGTTTCTCGCCCACCTTCTCCATGCCGCTTCAATCCTTCACTGCTGATCCTCTTGAACAAAACCAAATATTTGCCCAAACCACCAGTACTTGTCATCCATGTTCCAGCGACGACAGTAACAGAGCTAAGGTAATAAATTTTTCAATTTCATCGAGGCAGATGCACCGTTCAATGACGGTGCAAATTCTTGCTCGGTGATTCCACACGGAGTAATTTCCTAAAACTCAAACTGCATAAAGGTGAGTGACAGCAACGTAAATTCGTGCGTTTCTTCTATACAATAGTACACGTCCACGACAAATTTCCTTCTCAACCCAACTTCATCGTTCTGTAGTTTAACATAAAACAGAGTACTTAACTCTAATTAATTTGAACTTAAAAATTCATAAATCTTTGCTATATTAACCTGGATAGATATTAGATCTATAACAATAACCATCAAAAATTTAAATTTCTAAAGTGATCCTCTGACACAAAATTTATAAAAGGTATTCATTAGCCAATCAAAACAAACAAATTTTAGAATAATCTTCACCGTTGAATTAAAAAAATAAAATCCAATGGTCCAATCTGGCTGACCTAATTCGTGCCCTGAGGATATATACGTAAGGAGACACAAAATTTTCACTTTGTTTAGTAAATATATACAAGACAAAACATAAATTACAAATATCAATATTATTTTTATCCAAAAAAAATCACCACTATCACCACATTTGAAGATAGAAATGAAAAAATTTATGTCTTAGACTTTGTGTCTCAATAAAATAGCAATACACAAATTTTACGTATTTGTGTACTAATATATACTACTGTGTCTCTTCTTATTTTATGTATTTAAAATCAAACATAAAATATGAATGTAAATGTGTCACCATGTCTCAAAATTTGGTGGACACACCCACTAAACAAACACGCATAAATTAACAAACAAATGTTTCTGGACAAAAATAACATATACCTGTAAACAAGGGGGACCACCATTTAATGGGCCTTATATATTGGACCCGTGTTAATTATTGATGCTATCCTTAGACCCACATTGGAAATTTAAAGAAAATCCACTTCATGACCAAATAAAAAAAAAAGAAAATCCACTTGTACTTCTTATTAGTCATCGCCAAGTATGATGAACTTAGTGGCACAAGGGTTCCAATCTTATCTAATGTTAATACGGTAATTAATATGAAAAGAAACTAGTAATCAAAACATTTATCGACAAAATGTATTAAAATTCATATATCTTGAATGTTGAAGTTGAACATCTTCATTGCAATTGGTGTAAGGCATTAAGATTTGGGCATGTAGGACCCATGGAACAGCCTTGGCTAGCTAAGCCCAGATAAGCAAAGGAAGAAACTGGGAATCTCAACAAAGTCAGAACTAACTTTTTGACTTGCTTTCATATCATATCATCCCTTAATCATTGTACACTGGTAAATTAAGCAAAATTCCATATGCCTTTCTCCAATTTTCATCATTGATTCATTCCCTTCCTTTCCCTACACTTAACCAACTAACGCCACCACTATACTTACTTTGTGTTACCTTTTGAATAAAGTATAATAACTCAACAAATATTGCCTAAGGGAATTTTTCATTCTCTTCAATAATGAGAAGAACTCATTTTTCTTTCTCTGTTAATCTCTTTTAGTTCATCAAACTATCAACATCACAGCTTGAACAGTTTAGGGCATGAGATTTTCTTCACCCTCTCAGCTATTGGTCCTTGCACTCAAAGGAAAGAAAACAAAAGAAAAGAAAGGCCACAACTAAAGTTGCTGCTAGGTTGTTAATGTTAAGGTCCAGCCACCTTCCTTTCTTTCACTCTTTCAACTTCAAACTTGTGTTTATAAGTAAAGAATCTCTCTTAATTGTTCAAGAAGAAGAAGAAGAATGAGTACTGCTAGATTCATCAAGTGTGTTACAGTAGGGGATGGTGCTGTTGGAAAAACCTGCATGCTTATATCCTACACCAGCAATACCTTTCCCACCGTAACTATTTTTGGTTTATGTTTCCTTTTTCTTTTTTCTTAATGTGCACATGCATGTGGAGAAAGAGTAATTAGCATTCTTCTCCTTTTATGATAGGATTATGTTCCAACAGTGTTTGACAATTTCAGTGCTAATGTGGTGGTGGATGGCAGCACTGTGAATCTTGGTCTGTGGGATACTGCTGGTTAGTCATCTCTGTTTGTTTCTGATATTACATCATTAATGCTAATTAACTATGTTAATTTGGTTTAATTGTGTGGATTACAGGACAAGAAGATTACAACAGGCTAAGGCCTTTGAGTTACAGAGGAGCTGATGTGTTTCTTTTGTGTTTTTCTCTCATCAGCAAAGCCAGTTATGAGAATGTTTCTAAAAAGGTTTTCTTTATGATTTTTAGGTTATTAATTAATTAATTAATTAGTATCTGTCACATTTCAACAAGTCTTTAAGAAGATTATTGAATTATTTATTAACAGTGGATGCCTGAATTGAGACATTATGCTCCAAATGTGCCTGTTGTGCTGGTGGGAACAAAACTAGGTAACTTTTCATGAATTTGTTGCTTATTTCTTAGAGCTAATCATAATATTGGTTTCAATTTCACTCTGATTTGCAAAGATTTGCGAGATGACAAACAATTTCTGATTGATCATCCTGGATCCACACGAATTACAACTTCTCAGGCATGTCATTAATGTCTACTTAGAATATGAATTGAATAGCTTTTGTAAGGACAATTTATTGAACAATTATTGTGAATATTTAACAGGGTGAAGAGTTGAAGAAAATGATTGGTGCAGTAACTTATATTGAGTGCAGTTCTAAAACACAACAGGTGAGTATGAGCACTTCATTACATTTAACAAGTTCATTACATTTCATCTTTGTGTTCTGATTTTCTTCATTACTATTTTGTGTTTTAGAATGTAAAAACAGTTTTTGATGCTGCTATAAAGGTTGCATTGAAGCCACCAAAAGCAAAGAAGAGAGCACGCAGGAAAAAGACATGCAATTTCCTCTAAATATTTTCATTCCATTTTACTTTTTGTAACTGGCTTAAGTCGCATACAACATTTAGTAGAGGATTCTCAATTCAATCACTGTCACTAATGTGAAATATCTTCACATAAAGATAATAATTAAGATATAAACATTAATTATGTCCAACATTTAGTCAAACAATTCTTAACTATTATGAAATGTGATATTTAGATTTTAATGCAGTAAGATGCATCCTAGCTATTCATTCAGATTACAGAGTGCTCTGACCCAATTTATTAGCAGTTAGGATGCTACCCTTGAAACTACTTCTTCATCATATTCCGTAGATTCTTCCGAATTACTAGCTGCTACATTAAATCCAAGTTTTGCCGTGACGTGATGATGAATTGATGATATGAGTATTTCAATCCCGCAATTTCTGTAAATTTCTTAGCACCCCAAACTAAATGCGTTGCTTCAAATTCAAGTTTTCCATTGAAAGCACAATAATATGGAATTCAAAAAAACAAACAAAATTATGTATGATGAACTATACACTGGAAGTTAAGTGCTCTGAGCTATATATTCAACATTAACTCAAGAGCAGTGGAATTACATTAACTCAAAGAAAACTTATACATGCAGTCTTGTGGAATACATTTTAAATTGAGAAATGCTATTTGTACACCAAAATTAGCCACTAAAATCAGCCACCAATGTATTTGTATATAAATATATGTGTGGTTTAATTTATTTTCAATATGTATTTGTATTCCAACATGTATTTTATATTAGTGGCTGATTTTAGTGTACACGTAGCATAACCCTTTTAAATTATTGGTGTCAACTATTTTTTATCGACCAAATATTAAATATATATATTAAAATCAGTTACTAAAATTAGCTATTAGAATATAATACATATTGGAATATAAACAAACAACAACAATAACAATAAAGTCTTGTCTCACTAGGTAGAATCGGTTACATGGATCAAACGATGTCATTTAGCTTTATTATGTATATTATGTTTACGGAGAAATCGTTTACATGTAGATCTCATTTGACTATTATTTTTTCAACTCCGTTACGTTACCAACAGCATTTCTGTCAACTTCTGCCAACTCTTATTTATAATTGTATTTAATGGAAGTATCTTTGTGAATATGTCTAATAAAAATGTCTTTTCTATAACTATGTTTAATAAAAGTGTCTTTATAAATATATTTTTTAGATGTGTCAATTTATATATATGTTTAAAATATAATAATTAATCATTGTTAACAAGAAGTTGGCAGATAATATGTTGATACCTTATACTTTTCTTTATTTTTTTAGGTCTTTCTTTGTCTTTCACTTTTTGATATAAAATAATTTTATATATTTATACAAAATACATATTAAATAATTTTAATATATAAATAGTATTTTTTCTATTGTATTATCATTGATCTTATCTTAACATTTACATATTTAGATATTCAATTACACTTGAATTAACATAGTAGTACCCGTTCATTTTTGTATGCTTTCTTATCTATGTATTTGAATATAATAATTGTATCTAAAAATAACAAGGACAGTGACAATAAGGGAGAGAGAGTTAGTATTTTTGAAGTAGACAAATGGTGTGTACAATATTTTCTTTTCATTGATATATATAGGGGTTTTGAAGTCATGAAATAAATGTGACACCACCAATAGTTGTCACAACTTTCTGTCTCTAACTCCAAATTTTTTGTGCCAACGTATATTATAAGTATGTTTAGTTGATGGCATGTGCAACAACATTAAAGCATTGAATATCCACCATGTTGTGTATTTACTACGCGCATGTTAGCATTTAGTGACTGTCGTTGGCGCAACTTTAGCTACGACACACATACCCATCTCATGTTTTGCATTAGATTAATCCCAAACATTTATGGATATCATGTGCTACCCCAACTCCTTTTGAAACTAAACTAGAATATATATCAATTATAATTGTTGATTGTGTTTAATTAAGGTGATAGATTAAGTATTTGGGGTGACGTAAACAAAGTATGTATGTCTTTGCTTCTGACAATATGAATTAAATTAAAGTATTCCGATCCGTCAAAGTTGTGAAAGAAGATATGATAGATGGATCAACAATGTACTTTAGTTTGAAAAACTATAAAAGCATTGAAGTGATCTTTATTGGATAAGTAGTAGTACGTTAAAGAGACTTTGATTCACTTTTGATTCGATGTGTATTTTCTTTACGTAAAGTTCCCCCACAATCACAAATCTTGGAGACTCTCACAAGAATCAGATAATCATTTATGATGAGTACTAGTGGTTGACCATGTATTGATGAAAATTCAGGTGCAGTCTATTTTACGTGAAGTTGATAGTTAATCATCTAACGGTTCTTAATTATTAACTTCACGTGAAGTTAACTGACTGCACCTGAGTTTTCATCCCATGTATTTTAACTATTTCACTTTTATTTATTTTTCAAAGCATATGTTAATAATCATGTTTATCCCAACAATAAGAAACCTAGATACAAAAAGGTAAGTTATTAAAGGCATAGATAGATAGAGGTGGTGGTCCATGAGGAGCAGAAAGATGTGACTCACTACTCATTTTTGGTGGAGACAGAAGGGTGAGAACAGAATAAAGTGCAATATAATTAGAATGGAAAACAAATTCATTTTCTGATCACAAAATAATTAATGAAAAATGAGTAATAAATAAATGTGGACAGAGATGCAGAGGATCAAGGGGTGTGGTACCGTCATAACTAGAAGTGCAAATTCAAAAGAGAGATGTAATTAATACAAGTATAGAGAAAATATAGCAACCAAAGAATGGGGGTATCTGCAATGGCTTCACCTATATATATGACAATTCTGTACGGACATCCATGTAGCTTCATTTTCCTTCATAATTCATCCACCAAGGACTCCCTCTTACGTGCGCACCTTTTGCACTTTTCCAAGCTGCCAGGGAGGGCAAAACTTTTCAACTGCTCTAGTCACATTTTTTTTTTAATATTAGATTAATAATAGTATTTTTTTGAATTATAATTTAATGTGATAGTTCTTTAAAATGTGAAATGATTTAATTTATGAAGTATTTTTAAGAGGTACAGAAATCAGACCGTCCAATTTTTAGGTACAAAAATCGGATCGCTCGGACCATCGGATTTGTTTTTAAAAAATTAAAAAAATTTGGAGTACACAAATTGGACCGTCCGATTGTGTACTCCAAATATTTTTACTTTTTTAAACACAAATCAGATACCCCAAATTTTTTAAAATTTTTAAACATAAATCGAAGGATACGATTTGTGTACCTCCTATAATTTTAGAAAATACCAAAAATTATTATGTTAAGATATAATTTTCATCTTAATTTCATATCTAAATTTTTTAGCCTGCTCTGCTCTGGATGCAATTTATAATTCTTACACTAATATATTCATTTAATTTAATGATAAGTTATTATTAATGAGTGTTTGTAATAAAATCATTTTAAAGTATGTGTTATAACTTATAAAGTAAATGAAAATAATAAATCATTTTATTTTGTTCTCCAAACACTTAATAATCACTGAAGAGAAAATAATACATACATGTGCATGTATATATATTTTCATAGATAATAACAGATTTATTAAGGACAAGATTACATATTTATAGAAAGGAAAAGTATAAAGTAGCAATATATTATCTGCCAACTTATTACCAACAATAGTTAATTATTATATTTTAAATACATATATAAAGAGATACATTTAGAAAATATATCTATAAAGACATTTCTATTAAATACAGTCATAAAAAAGATATTTTTATTAGATACATCTACAAAGATATTTCTATTAAACACAATTATAAATAAGAATTGGCAGAAGTTGGCAGAAATGTTATTGATAACGTAGCGAGATTGTAATAGAAATAAGTAAAATGTTTAAGAGAATAATAGTAAATATTAGATGACTGTTAGAACTTAAAAGACTTTAATACTAAGATATATTTAAAGTTTCAATATTTAATGTTGAATTTAAAAAATATAGTTCTTTTTACTTAATAGTTAAATTTTAAGGTATGGTTTTTCATTTTCTTTAAATATTTAATAGAAGCCAATATTTATTAGTATCTTTGCTTCTTTTTTTTATTCAAATATAGTAATACAGAATACTTGTGGACAAAAAATATTTATTATCACATTGTTTTTAGACATAATTTTTTTTTATCTTATGTAACATTATAATCAAGCTTTTTGTGACTTTAACAGTTAACTTAGTTTTTTTTTTAAATTGTTTCTTATTCTCGATCTTTGAGACAATAAAAAGACAAAGGGAAAATTGTTAAAACTTTTATGGTTAACTAATAATAAATTAGAAAGAAGAGGAGTGTGTTAATTGGATTAATGGCGAAAACGCCAAATGGGGTTTTGCTGGGAAGGTTGTGGGGCATTAATAATGGGTATGTATAGGTCTCAGGAAGGTCTAGTTGAGTTTCTAAAGTTGTTTGATGCGATTGTAATCCCAATTTTGTGCCTACTTTCCTCTCTGTCTCCCCCAAACAGAGATATCTCCATGCATGGTCCCCTCCTAACCTTTCATATGTCAGATCATTACCTATTAATATAACAAAATATTTCCACTATACACATACATAAAACAAACATAAAATTATCACTTTATATTAAATGCATCAGCCACCTATTCTACCAAAAAGAATAATGCATTTACCTCTCTCTGTATAATCATTAGAGTAAAGCAATTATATGTAGGTTATTGTTGGTGCCTAATTTAATAACTACTTTAACTTATAACAATATAATTACACCATGCATGCACGTTTTAAGTGAATACTGTTTAGTATATTTTTCCCTCTAGATACTAACATATTATCATGTATCAATCATGTGTATTTTGTCTCCTGTATGTAGTGTGTATGCTCGCTCCATCAATTGTATAAAATTATCCTCTTTATTAAAAATATAATTATTTATGTATTTTTTTAATCAGTTTAATTCTTTTAAAAAATAATATCATAATATGATATCAAAACTTTTATCATCAAAAGTTTTAAAATTGATTCTTATTGATCTCAAAAAAAAAATATAACATAAAACAAATAAAAAAATTCATATGCAAAATTTGTTATTATATTAATCATTGTGTATCAAAATACATAAATTTTTTTATTATATTACTGTAAGGAAATTTAATTATTGTCTATATATTGTATATTTTTTATTATTCTATTATAATGAATTTAACTATTCTAATGACTAATTTTTAGTATATAGAAAATATTTTTGTTTAAATAAACAAATAAATGAACGACAACAAATTAAAAATAAATTTGTTAGAGATATATATAATAGTTCATGTATTTTTTAATATTAGTTTTAATGTTTGAAAAAAATAATTTCATAATATAATATCAGAATTTTTATATCTAAAAGATATAGAGTTTAATTTTTTGTTAATTCTAAAAAAAATAAGATAAAAAATTATATAAAAGCTCAAGCAAATTCAAAATATGTTATTATTTGAGGAAGTATGTTAAATATAATAACTATTTATGTGATTTTTTTATTAATTTATTAAATTAAAAAAATGGTAATTTTATGATAGAATTAAAAGAAAAGCAAAGTATGAGTGTAGTTGATGTCTGTGGTGATTCTTAGCTTAAATTTTTGTTGACGTATATGATGAGTCCAATGGCACGAGTGTAGGATAATCTTAACCTAGCTACCTATCTACCAATTAAAAACCAGCGTCTGGTCATTCTGTTCATTTCTGTAAGAATGACAACTGAATATAACCTTACCTTAGCTTCTTTCATAATTTTTCTTTCTTTTACACCAAACCAAGAAGAAAATCAAACTGATTAACTTATCCTTGTAGATCTTGAGTACTATATATATTCATTTACATGTCCATTGAATCTCCTAAAAAGAAGGGGGAGCAACTATGCACGTGCTCCAGTAATGCCTCCTCCTATTCACTATTTAGACGGGAATGGATTCTCTTTAGCGAAGAAAATATTGGATGGTGTTCAGTGTTCAATTTTACTATTTATTGCTCTTTTTTATTTAATTTTGGTCCCACTTATAAAATTAAAGGTGAGAGATCACACTTTATTCTCTCAAGTGTTTAAAAAAATAGAGAAGATCCATTTTCCTATTCAGACCGAATCCATTTAGCAATTACTATAAATAAGCCTTCTAAGATTTATATATGTGTTTGCAATAATACCTATAGTTAGGTAACATATACTCTATCTACATTATTTTCATTAGAGATGAAGAGAGTAGCTAAAATTAGGTTGAAGATTATTGTACCGGATATATATATATACACACATGTCTTAACTAATTAAGCGTAAGCAAGTTATGCATTCTTTTTTGATATCCAGCAACATAAAAAGTAATAGGTTTGACCAAATATTATTACTTCATCATGCAAAATAGAATCATATAAATTAAATTAAATGTACTTGTTCTTGGAATATATATATTGTCGCTACTTTTGGCTAACTATATGAACTCTTGACATTTTGTCATGGTGCACGTCATTATATTACAAATCCGTCCACATTTCCACACCATAAGTGTTTATCCCCCATCCCTCTTTTCCTTTTTAGGGATTAGCTAATAAATATTTTGTTCAGGGTACTAATATAGTAAGTTTGTTTGGGGAAGTTACACATTCGAAAATTTCAATATATAGTAATCTATTTTGTATTTGATGAAAACTTGCCTTTAAAAAAATTTAATAGAACTAATTAACCATAATAGTGCTGTGTTCTTAACAAAACTCCTTTTTAATTGGAAGTAATTTATGGATGATAGCATCTTGATTCTTGAGTATTATGACCCACTAAAATCGGAAATTTTGTAGTTTCAATACTGGTAAACTATCAGCATTACTGCATTACACACTGAGATAAGGTCAGCTAATTGCTTTTGGGTGTTGAGATTTTGGATGAAAATTCAATCAATAATTAATTATTAGTTTATGGTCAAACAAATTAATTTATTACTAAATTATCTTTTTGTGCTTTTGTTTCTTTTCCTTTTCTTAAATATTATTATTATTATGAGGAAGTATAGAGAGCTAACAGAATATCTATACAATGTGTATAATGGGATATAGGGATTTTTGATTTTGTAGGATATCAGATGTTTATTATTCTTGGTATCTGGATAGTTATTTTGGATAGTATGAGTGTATTGTGTTTAAGAAATTAGTAATATTTTATCCTGAATGTTGATTTTTTAACTCATATTGGGCCAGATAAATAGCCCATTATACACATTATACAAGGAAAAATATGAGAAACCAATGGAATATTTGTACAATGTGTACAATAGAGGTTTAGAGAGTATTAGAGATATAACCATTAGTGTTAACTTTTTCTATTAGCTGAAACTTTTGGAATGAGCGGTATCATGACATGGTATTAGCGCTTTAGATCCGAAAGGTCTAGAGTTTGATCTTTGCTAAACTCGAAAATTAGTTTAAGTTTTTGGGAAGATGTTTATTATTCCTAGTACTCGGATGATTATTTTAGATAGTATTAGAGATGTTCATTTTGTAACTTATATAGCCCATTGTACACATTGTACAAATAACCTATTATCTTCCTAACGAAACTCTATTATACAAATACTCCGATGGCTTCCTAGCGAGATTTTAGAATTATTTGTATCCATCGGAAGTGACGATTGGGCAGTCAACCTAAACTCTAAATCTTTGAAGTTGAAGGTGTAAAATGGTTTAATTTAGTTTTAGAAGTAATTGAAGGGAAAATGAAATGGGAATGGGAAGGAGATAATAAATATGGCCCCTCGAGTCAATGAATGAAATCCACTACCACCGCCTTCCAATGATAATTAGTGGTGCATACTCAATACGCAACCAAGCCCGATCCTCTTCTCACTTCTCATCATCATCATGCTAGTAGTATGCTACTTTCTCTTCCTTTTTCTTTCTTATTATTATTATTATTATTAATTAATTAATAAATAAAGTGTATATATGTTGATGAATTTTGTTAGGTAGAGAGAGAGACAAGAGAGGGTATATAAAAGGAAGGATAAGCAATTTCTTTCATTCATTCATTCATATTCATGGCTTCTTCTAACAGACACTGGCCAAGCATGTTTAAGTCCAAGCCCACATGGCACCATGATATCACTATCACCGCCACTGCCTCTTCTTCTTCTTCTTCTAGTAGTAGTAGTAGAACCTCTCCTTACTCTTGCGACGACAGAAGCCCTGAGCCCAAGCCCAGGTGGAACCCAAAGCCCGAGCAGATTCGGATCCTGGAGTCCATATTCAACTCTGGGATGGTGAACCCTCCCAGGGATGAGATCAGGAAGATAAGGGCTCAGTTGCAAGAGTACGGTCAAGTTGGTGATGCCAATGTCTTCTACTGGTTCCAGAACCGCAAGTCTAGAACCAAACACAAGCTCCGCCACCTCCACACCAAGAATAACCCTCCTCCTCCTCCTCCTCCTCCTTCATCCACCTCCTCCTCCTCTTCCGACAAGTCATCATCCCCACCCACTACTACCACTACTACTACTACCACCACCAATACCTATTTCAATACCCACAATCACACCGCCACTATTCCACCACCACCACCACCGCCGCCGCCGCACGTGGCTGCTGAGACTTTCATCTTCCCGCTGCAACATCATCAAGGTATAACATCATCCCCGCAAGGGCTTTTCTTCTCTGAGCTCTCCAATGTGGTGCAAGCTCATCATCATCAGCCGTCTCCACCACCACCTCATCAGCTCATGATGCATAACGTCGTTGGTCCCTGCACTAGTCTCTTGCTTAGTGAGATCATGATGAATAATAATGCTTCAAAGAAAGAACAACAAGAACATGCCAGCAACAACAATAAGTCCCTCAAATTAATGCACCACACACCAAAGCTTAGTTTCTGCGTCACTCCACCTACTACTACAACCGCCACCACCGCCACCGTCAACGCTCTCCTCACTCAAGGTAACATGAATACTATTCAAACTTGTCTAAAGCAGTAAGTAATAAATTAATAAGAATTGTATTGTGGTGTGTGCATGGAATGATGCAGATGCAGTAGGTAGTGGAGATGGAAGTGAGAAAATAACGGTGTTCATAAATGATGTGGCGTTTGAGGTGGCGGCGGGGCCATTCAATGTAAGGGAGGCATTTGGGGAGGATGCAGTCCTCATTCACGCCATAACTGGTCAACCTCTTCTCACTAACCAATGGGGTCTTACCCTCCACTCTCTCCACCATGGCGCTTCTTATTATCTGCTTCTTCATACCCTCCCTCACGCACCTTATTAGTAACAAATCACTCCTCATTTTCCTTCATTCCCATTTCTCATCACTTACTTTGATTACTTATTACTCACACTCAATTTTTTTTTGCAGATTTAGCAAGGGTAGACAAGTGTTGAAGGCATAGGATCGATGGAGGGGTTTAGATCTATCTATATGGTGTTATGTGTTTGAGTTTAGAGTTTCTTCTATCACTTTCCTACTATTATATTATAAAATATATATATCTTTAATTAATGGCAACTACTCCCATGAAGATGGCAAAAACATCTTCTCATGATGATCCTTGTTCAAAAAGTGTAACTTATTTATTTAGCAACATTTTAAATAAAAGTAACACTTTTACTTCAAATCAAATCAAGCCCTACAATCTATCATCCAATGGTCAAAATGATGTATCTTCACATGATGATAATCATTAAATCTTCATTGGAGTAGCCACCTTAATTAATTACCTACTTATTACTTGTCTACTTTGTGCCTAGGGTTATATGAATACGAGTTCTTTTAATTTCGCCAATTTACTTCTACCATGTAATCTTCTTACCCACCCTATATTAGTCCAATGAAAACTTTCTTAACTTGTTGCTATGGTCGTATATATGGCTTTGTGCCTCTCATCGTTGTTATATATAGAAATCTATATAATGTATTTTAGTTAATTTTACTTTTTTTTTTAATGCTACTCGTAATAAATGATCATAAGATAAGATGAAACGTGGATTATATAACAAATGAGAGTTTACACTCCATTTTATAATGTGATCTTTTGTTTATAATATGGTAGTTTAATTACATCAATTTAGCAGGTTTCAGAAAAAGTTGTATCAAGTACAATAGATACTGAAGTATGCTTATACTATAAATGAATCTTCTAAATAATTTTGCAATTAATTATTTTTTAAATAACTTAAAAATATAATTAAAATGAAATGAATATTGTGAAGATAGTAATGAAATAATGAGATTTTTACCCATAGAATATAAATATCCTTAAAGTATAAAAGTAGAAAAATTTTATAGAAAAGATAAATTTCTGAAATTTCTAATGTTATATTAGATTCATAATTTTTTTTTTCATTTTTGTATTTTTAGCAAGTATCTTTTTTTATAAAAAATGAAATAAAATTATACAATAATTAAAAGAAAAAAAATTACCTTTCCAAACATTTAATTTCTATATGTTATATGTTTATTAGGAATCCCAAATCGAAGTTAACACAATCTGTGCACTAAATGTCAACGTGCAGTGGATATATATTAAAGTTCCAGCCTGCTACTGCCATGAATGTTGCATTTCTAAATCTTACCACCGTTGCCGTTCTACTCCACACCTATGTCATTTCTCGTGTTACTTATTTCATGCGATTCTATATTATGAATAAAGTTTATGGATGTGAACCCTAAAGTTTCAAATTAAGGAATAAAACAATAATTTACACTTTTATACGTGTCTAAAATAAGTACACTTTTATAGCACCGTATATATTGAACAAGATATAACCTAATAAGGAGTTGAATAAAATTTGAAATGAAGAAGGGTTTTTTTTTTCCGGATTTCGTATTAGTCTGATCAAAAGAAACAGGAATCTACTTCACTGTATGCTATTTAAAACCAAATCTTGTTTACACGAATCAGAAAGGTCTCACCTGAAACGGAATGATACCAACATTTCCGTACAAGTTGCAAATATGTGTGTTCAAAACTGGTTAAAATTATTCAAGCAAGAATAACATTATTTAATTAGCTAGCTTATTAAATCGAAATCATTTAATAATTAATACCTGTTCCCTTATAAATTTATCACTCACCAACGTCTTAGAATATAATTAGGATCAATTAGCATTATTTAACATATGTAAGCAGCGAATGACAATGATATTTGATCATTTAACTCAAAAGAACACAAGAAAGAGAAAATAGGCTAGTCGATAAGGTGAAATAACATAAAAAAAAAGTGACAAAAAAAAGAAGAATGACATAAAAAAAATACAAAAACTACTATGATTTCACCGTAAGAAAACAACCTATCTTTTTCAAGTAAGATACCATGACTCTGATACCATGTCAGAAATAAGAGACTAAACTTGGAAAATAATTTGTGTATTATTGAGTATATTCAAGTTGTCTAGAATGATACAATATAAAAGTATTTATAAGTGCTAAGAGAATCAAAATGATAAAGACGTAATATCTTATAATAAATATTTAGATATGCTAGTTTATCTAGAAATCATCGAATATTTTATGTTATTTATTATAGATTATTTTATATAAACAACTAATTAGGTGATTTCATTATAAATAAAAATAACTTTTACTTGCTCTGCAAAAGAATTTGAGTAACATAAATTAGTAAAGTTTGGTTATTATGATGAGAAGAACACGCATAACTGGTATGGCAAATTATGTTGTTCAGAAGGGAGTGACTGTTCATTTGGTATGAAATTGAAGCACTAGATGGAGAAAGGGACAAGAATAGGATAGTAGTAACGTTGTTGAGGAAGGAGAGGTTGAATTTGAATTTGAGAAGGCCGGTGATTGGTTTACGTGTAAGTTGATAAGAACAGTATTTGGTCTCAATGTTTGATGCCTGCTTCGATTTGACACACCGATTTCGATTTATCATGGACAGACTTATCTGCAATAATCTGAAATCAAATTCTTCCCTCACTCCCTACTCTTTTTGATATTGCAATGTCACACTGCACCCACACATGTTCAATTCATCAACATATATATTATTTTCTTCTGCATGCTCAATTCAACCCATCACGTACCTTATGGTATATATATATATATATATATATATATATATATATATATATGTGTGTGTGTGTGTGTGTGTGAATTGAACCGATCATCATATCATATCATAACATAACATTTACATGCTATGTACAATCATGACCACAACGACTTTTATATAGATATCTATCTATATATGTGTCAAACAATTTATGCTCGCCAGAGAGTTTAATTTCATGTCACATGGATGGGATTTGAAGATAGCATTCATTCATTCATTCATACCTTTTCAAAATTATATTAAACCTTAGCTTGTTAATAAACATTATTAGAGTGATTTTATATATGTATCCCGCACGAGGGTAATGTTAGGTGAAGAAACAGTCACCTTGACTTTAATTTGATTGGATGTCCACTCGATTTCACTGCATTTTTCGGATGACTAAATAAGGCTGCATTACCAAGTATGTCGAGATTTACAAGTAATGTATAGTTGAATGAGTCAAACTATTATAGATTAGTTAATCCTCCTATATACAAATTTTTATTATAATGTAAAGAACAAAAGTCATTTATTTATGCCTTTATAATTAGGTAGCTGTTATTGTATAGGACAAGGGAATAACAAGACAAATCCCATCCAAAACCAAAAGAACCACTCATGATTACGTAGGTCTAGTTGATATATAGCTGCAGCTATATACATCTTTTACATGAATTGAACCATCACTCATGCAGAATATATATAATCATCACCATTAACACTTTTCAGTTTTCCCTACTCCCTACTTGGCACGCTAATGTTGTCTTTCTCTAACTTTTAATGATTTACTTTGGGCTTCAAATAATTCACATGAAATACGGCTATGAAAGTGGCCTTAATAGGCCCAATACCCGAAAGCCCATACATACATAGTTGTTAACGGTTTAAGCCGTTATAACAAAATATTAACCGAAAATTGGGAGTACGTTAAACTCTTTTGGAACCACAGGCATCGTTTCATTTCATTCCCTGAATTTGAGCATTACTATTGCACCCTGTTTCCGTTGCCACTTCTTCCAAACCTGGATTTCAAAACCAATAAACTATGGTTCTGATGATCCTTAGTATTTTCAGATTCAACGCCAATCCATCTCAATATCTCAGACAACACCCGTCTCAAAACCAAAATAAAAATCAATTCTTTCTTTGATTTTCTCTCTCACTTTCTCTTCATTCATTCTCTCTCTTTCTCTCTCTCTCTCGATTTGTGATTGAGGCAAATGGGGGCGTATACCGCTGATGAAGATTACGATTATTTGTTCAAGGTGGTGCTGATTGGTGACTCTGGTGTGGGAAAATCGAACCTTTTGTCGAGATTCACCAAGAATGAATTCAGCAATGAATCAAAGTCCACCATTGGGGTTGAGTTTGCCACAAGAAGCATTAGGGTAGATGATAAGATTGTCAAGGCTCAGATTTGGGACACTGCTGGCCAAGAAAGGTAAAAATATTTCATTATTCATCATTCCCTTTGTGAATTTGATTCCCCCTGTAAAAAATATGAATATCCATGATTTGTTATTGGAAGCTTACACTTTCATTGTTTCAATTATGTGGATTGAGTTGTTCTGATGAAATGACATTCACAAAATCTGGATAGATGTCTCTGAGGCATTTAAGATTGTCATTTTTGTCATCATATTTTGTAGAGAGATTCAATGCCTAATGTGATATATAACTCATCTTGCATTGCTTTTAATTCAAGGTATCGAGCAATTACAAGTGCATACTATCGAGGAGCCGTTGGGGCATTACTAGTGTATGATGTTACCCGCCATGTAACATTCGAGAATGTGGCAAGGTGGTTGAAGGAGCTGAGAGATCACACAGATGCAAACATTGTGGTTATGCTTGTGGGAAACAAAGCAGACCTCCGCCATCTGCGGGCGGTTTCAACCGATGACGCCACGGCCTTTGCTGAAAGAGAGAGCACATTTTTCATGGAAACATCTGCTCTGGAGGCCTTCAATGTCGAAAACGCCTTCACAGAGGTCATGAAGCAGATCTATCATGTTGTGAGCAAGAGGGCACTCGACATTGATGATGATCCAACATCTTTACCAAAAGGGCAATCAATCAATGTTGGGTCTAGAGATGATGTTTCAGCAGTCAAGAATGGTGGATGTTGCTCTTCCTGAACTTGCACTCAGAATCTCTCGATTTGCATATTCCTTGTTTATATCAATGTAGAGAGCATCATTGTCGTAGAGAGCATCACTCTCTAACCTTTCTATTTCTTTGTCTATAGAGAAATCAAATCAGCCTTAGGAAATATACACTTTAATTGTGCTTGCTTCTTATTTTGTTGTGTATTATCAAGGTATTCGTTTATTTATCTAATCTAATATAATTCATTCAGTACTTTGCT
Source organism: Arachis hypogaea (assembly GCF_003086295.3). NCBI lineage: Eukaryota > Viridiplantae > Streptophyta > Magnoliopsida > Fabales > Fabaceae > Arachis > Arachis hypogaea. Next base: position 1,927,915 of record NC_092045.1, read on the forward strand.
TTGCTTCACTCTTGTCTATGAATATTGGCAAAAGCATCTAACCTTGTTCTTTCCCCAATCATATGCAACATTCAAAGTGAAAACTAAGGTGTAGTCGACTTAATGGAAAGTTGATAGTTGATAGTCGAGAGCCGCAGAATGAAAATTTAGTCAAATCAGTCAAATCATCTACCGGCTCTTAGTTATCAACTTCTACTGTACCTGAGTTTCCACCAGCATTCAGTTATGTTTTAATTTTGAAGTTTGAACATCAAACAGAATTAACATTGTTCTAAACTCCATAATCATTGTTCTTAACCTCCACCTCTTATAAAACATGAAACAGGGTTATACAAATTCCCTATCCATATCAAAACGAACAGCTAAAAAATTAAAATAAAAACATCAGCACTAAGCACTGAGCAGAGTTGATTATAAACATGAAACAGCATTGCCCTATTGCAGCGAACAGCACCTCCAAGTTATTCATCGGTATAAACCCTAAAAGAAGCAAAATCAAAATTAAACCTTGAAATACTCAAATTGGTGAAAGTGGAGGAACTAGGTCACCAACCGAATTAGGAGAAAACAGAAGCAGCGCGTGATTCAAGGGCGAGTTTTGTCTTCGTCAGTATTCGATGCAGAGGAGGAGGAGGAGGAGGAAGAAGGAGAAGGAGGAGGAGGAGGAGAGTGGTCGGAGCGGAAAGAGAGGAGAGGGTTTTGGCCCTTGATGACCCAACCGAGGGCAAAGAAGGCGAGGCCGGCGAGCAAGGCGGTGCCCCAAGCGTGAGAGTACCACTTGCTGTATTCTCTGGTGGCATACTTCCACTGATCCTTGAGAGTGGAAGGATCAGGGTTCACCGTCTCCGGTGGGTTCACGTGAATCTTCTGATTGTGCCCTGAATACTTGCTTGAAGACCCATTCTTCCCACTTCCATTTGAAGAAGATGGTGGAACAGGGTATTGCTTTTTTGGATCACTTTCTCCCATTCTTCAATCACCGAACAAACCACATTACCTTAGATTCTTAGAACATATTTATATGCCACGTTTCATGAAATCATAGATCACATATTCACACGTGTCCCCCAAGAAAAATTCCTTTCCTTCTCTTCAGTTTTTTTTTTCTTAATTTAATAATTTTAAAAAGTTAGAATTATATAAAAATATCCCTCATATAAAATTGTCCTTATATAAAAATTAAGTAAGAATTATAAATAATAGATAAAAATTGCTAATTAATTTGATTAAATTATCATATAAAAGTTTTCAATTATTATATAAAAATTATTTATTTGAGTAATTACTTTATAAAAAATTTAAAAAAAATAAAATCACTTATATATAAGAATTTTAATTGATAGAGTTTTTAGTATGTTGTTTAACAGTTTGTGTCAGTAATAAATTTTTAAATAAAATTTAAATTTGTGATGAATTAGCTTTTAATATATCGAATTAAAAATATCTTGGGCAACTAAATAAAAGAAAATGAAGAGACAGTTGGCATTCAAAAACTATACTTACATTTAAAATTACAATCATTAACAAAATTAACAAAAATATTTTCATGACCACAAGTCTACAATACATACATATAAGGATGTTTGAAGTTCTCCCCTTGTGGTACCTCATAATTGATGCACCAGAATATTCAAACTGAATTTGTATCCTAAATTTGACACACCAAACCTCAATGATTACATGTGAAGAGGGAAGTAGATACACAAAAAAGTATAAATATACCAAGTCTCATTGAGGTTCTATCTTTGCTGTTGGGAAGTTTCCAGAATGGCTAAAATCTTCATTGTCATAAAGGTGTTTGACATTTTGCCCAAGTGGCACCTCATAGCTTTCTGTGGTGGAAGCTGATTCAACACTGGGGTTCAAACCAGCAAGCTGGATTATGTTCTCAATCTCTTTCACAACCTCAGCCATGGAAGGCCTCTCAGATGCATATTCTTTCACACACCTCATTGCCACTTCAACAAACTTCTCTAACCCCTTTGGACTTGTGCTGCTGACTATGGTTGGATCAACAATAGAGTGAAGATTGTACAAGTCTTTTGATGTATCCATTACCCTCATTACCTCTCTCACAATATACTTCCCTTGCTCTATTGGCCTTTTCGCTGTTACTAGCTCAAGCATCACCACTCCAAAGCTATATACATCGCTCTTTTCGGTCAATTGCTGGCTCATGTAATATTCAGGATCCAAGTATCCCTATGACAACAAAAGGTAACAAAGCAATCAAAATACTTATTCAATTTTTTTGTGCTAAACAGAAGCTTTCTTTATTCTTCAAGTTTCATTATGTATGATGTTTAATGAAGTTATAAAGTCTAAAGCATTGTCTACAAACCATTGTCCCTTTGACTTGAGTAGTGACATGGCCCCTTTCACTATCTACAAGAAGTTTTGAGAGACCAAAATCAGCCACTTTTGCATTAAGGTGACTATCAAGTAGGATATTGCTTGATTTTATGTCTCTGTGTATGATTGGTGGGTTAGCAAGTTCATGAAGATATGCCAGACCCCTCGCTGCGCCCAACGCGACTTTCAGCCTCCGTATCCAATCCATCGATATCCCAGACTTTCCTGCATTGACAAAGTTGAATTGGAAAATAATAATGATGAGTCTATGATGCAACATCATGGCAGATATGGACTGGTGAAGGAATTGGAAATACCTGTAAGACTATCCATTATAGTACCATTTGGAACATACTCGTACACCAGCATTTGTTCACCCTTCTCAAAGCAGAAACCCACAAGACTAACAAGATTCTTATGGTGGACCCTTGAAAGAAGTTCAATCTCAGTTTTAAACTCAACAGCACCTTGCATAGATTCTTGTGCAGCCCGCTTGATGGCAACCACTTCCCCAGCAGGAAGAACACCTTGGTACACCTAGTTGATGAAGAACAATTAGATCTTTCACTCTTTCATACAATTGAACAAGAAGAGAGTAAAGATAAAGATGTCATGAATGAATACCTTTCCATAGCCCCCACTTCCAATAGTATTACTTTCTGAGAAGTTGTTGGTGTATTTCCTCAGATCTTCGAAAGAAAACCATCGCGCTCCTTTCAACTGAGGAGCAGCTCCACTATTCGGGTTCTGTTCCCAATTTGCTGCAATTTAAATGACATTTGGATCAATAAAAGAGTACCAGAAACATTGCTTTCATTACAAGAAACAAACTAAGCTAAACTTGCATCAACTATCTTACCAAAAGGATTGAGTTCAGATCTTTCTGCTCTTCTTTTCTGGCGGAGGGCATACATGCCTATGACGAATGCTAATCCAAGAAACACCACAACAGCAACTACTGCACCAATTATAGCTCCAGTATGCTTTGACTTTGATTTAGGTTCTCCTATGTGACATAAGAGTGACAGAGTGAGAGAAGAAAATAATATATGACAGAAGAGACAGAGAAAATATAATTAGCATTTCTGCTTAATAATTAGACACTGAACCACCACCTCCATAGTATTGATAGTTGAGACCATTGAAGAAGTAAGGGGAGAAAAATTCCGGGGCCTTGAAAATTTGGTTACTTAGCACAAAAGCAACACTTGAAACTCCAGTTCTATTGAAACGATCAGTTTGAGATGGGAAGACATCCAGAGTCAACTGAAAATTGTTGTTAGATGCATTCCTTGAGGGATTACTCAGAGAAACTGAATCCACAGGAAGCTTTTGGGACTCAAAGCTCTTCAACAAAGACTGCTCAAGCTCCTTGTAATCAGTATCGTTAAGGGTTGTGAAACTAAGAGCTCTGGAGTAGAGTGTTCCAGTATAGGGATATGCACATTTACAATTTGGGCTGGAAACCTGACCAGAAGAGCAGGATTGAGCGGAGCAATTATTTAGTGGTGTTGTGTATGCAGGAGTTTGTAGGGGCAGTTGGCAGTAACTCAGTTTTTGAGCTTCAGATTCATGACAAATTGGATTACCAGCTAACCTGCAAAAGCATTGCATAATAACTGTCTCAGAATCAAATTGAGTCTACTTGAATAGCTGGAAGAATCAAATTGAACTCTGTGATATCAATGTCATAAATGAATCTTACACCACTTGGAAATTTATCTTTTTGCTTCCTGGCTTGTAATCGGTTATTTGATTATCCTGCAAATCAATGAGCTGCAGACTGTTACTGTAGCCACTGGTAAGATTCAATGTGCCACTCAGCTGGTTGTCCCCTAGTAGCCTGTTACCACAATTCAATAAAACCAGGTTATCTCACATTCATATGATGCATCACTTAATTATTGAAAGTTAGAATGAAGGTGAAGGAACAGCATACACAGTTGTCAGAGATTGCAAACTTGAAACCCATAATGGAATATCAGAATCGTTGAAAGAATTGTTGCTCATATCCCTGCAGAAGATTTTCCATAAATGCAAACTTAGATCATTATATTATGCATGAGTTTTATGTTTATGTTTTGCATGTTTTTGTTGCATAAGATCTAAGTGTAGGAAAAACATGTAAGCAATAGCATGGCTTCTGGAATATTATTATTGATGTTTAACTTGAATAAAAACTTTTCCAAAATATAATAGGCTATAATTATTCTACAGTTTACTACTTACACATAGGAGAGACTGTTCAATCCGGTAAGGTCCGGCAGAGAGCCATTCAGCTTATTATGGGATAAATACCTGCAAAAGTATATATAGTCAATGCCTTCTCTCTGCAAGATTGATAACATAGAAAAACATGGAAATATTTGCAGATAGACAGTTTATGTATGAAGCTTAATATGACATGATGGTTCTTTAGTTTCCTTACAGCTCACTCAGCTGTCCAAGATTCTTTAAAGTTGAAGGCACTGCTCCGCTAAATCCATTTGTATCTAAGCGCCTATGATCAAGAGAGGAAAATACATCAATATAGAGAAAATCCAAAGAAATTCAGACATCAAGAAGTCACCTGACACAGGTAACATGATACTTACAACACCTCCAATGTGCTCACTTGACCAAGGGAGCTAGGAATACTACCCTGCAGTTGATTGTTGTCCAAAAGCCTGAGATAAAAAGAATACAAGGGTGGATAATGTCACCACCATATTAGGAAAATAACATGAAATTGCAGATAAATGTAATTGAAATATTGTGCTGTCTTAAACTCTGTGACATGGATTTCCATGCCTTCAATTCATTTATCAAAATCAAGAAAACCAAAAAAAAGTACTATAAGATGTAATGATGCTTACACATGTTTTAGTATCATTTTTGAATTGAATAGTTTTTCTGGTAATTGATCAGAGAACTTATTGTTCCCCATATGACTGCAAAAACAGTGAACATTGTCTTAGATAATCACTGAAGTGGTAACTATATATATTCAGTTATATTATTAATGCAACAATATCAACTGAAAAGTGATGTAATGAGAATTGACATACAAGTGTTGGGCCTGAAGGAGCAGGTCAAGTCCTGGTGTTCCTTTGTTATCAGATACAGGAAGTTGTCCTTCAAGTTGATTATCAGCAACATCAAGCCAATTGATATTAGTCAGATTGCCAATGGAGCCCGGAATTGTTCCGTTGAACCGATTCATATTAAGTGCTCTGCATAGCAATATCTGATAAGCTAATCATAATGTACCATATCTTAGCACAATGAATAAACACTGAGCTGCAACATTTGGATAAATTCAAGAAGTGAACATGATATGAAGCAATATCCTTTGTGACATTGGAAGTAGCAGAGTTGTTAATATAGAAGTTCTTACAGAAAGGTTAGTTGCTTCAAAGCTCCAATAGAGTCTGGTATAGGACCAGAGAGACCACAACCAACCAAGGCGCTGGCAAATAATAAGAGAAGTAACTTATAAAGAAGCATACTATATTTTTCAAGGGATAGAAAAATGCTAGATAGAAGAATTTCATTTTATTTTTCAAATATGATATTGCTAATTAAACTGCTTTCCTTACAGGGATTTTAGCTTCTTCAAACTCCCAATTTCTTGTGGAATCGTTCCTGTCAAGCCAGTGTTGTAAGAAAGATCCCTACATGAACAAAACAAGAATGATCCATTGGTTATTCTGTTTTCTCAATTCAGCTTATTTTGAAGATCAAATGCCTTAACCACACTGAATCATTTTAATGAATATGAGAAATTGAAAATTACAATGTGTCTAGTTCAGGTAATTGTTGGATTGCTGAAGACAGTTGTCCCTCCAAATTCATGCTTAACAGTTTCCTGAAAAATAAAAACATTTTTTCTTTTCAAATTTAGTTTCTGAAGAGTATAATGTGAGAAACAATCTTTCATGTCAAAGGAAGTGAGGACTAACAATTCTGTAATCCTTGAGTTGGAGCAACGAATTCCTTCCCAATTACTGCCACAAGGATCTGTACCAACCCAATTTGGTGGTCTGTTAGTCCAGAATCCTGTAAGAGCTGCTAAGCCATTATCTGAAGCAACAAAATTCACAAAAGGAAAATTTGTTAAAGGAACTAAGTAAATAGAAGACTACAATCTCAAACAAACTCTAACAGATTTTACAATAGTAAGAACTAAGAACCTACATCATGTCAACTATTATTCTGGCAGAGAAAAAAATAACAAGGTAAACAAATCCATTTTCTAACTTTTGATTATTTCTTATAACCATTGTAGAAATGATCTATTCTTATAAAATATCTGCCTAACTGCTAAATGAAGGAAGAATCAATTACTTTTTAAAATTTCAAAACATTAGTTTCATCAGTTGTTTGCTTCATTAAATATTTAGAAGAATATTTTAGAGGCTAATTGAAGGTTATATCATAACTCTAGCATTATTTATTAGCAGCAAAGGATCTCTGAGTAAGTAACAATATAGGTCAATGACTTGCATGCATAATAAGCACAGATTTTGACAGAGATAAAGGTGAAGATAGAACATAATCAGTCAGTGCTATGAGACAAAAGGAACAAAGGGACCACTGTGAAATTGATACAGAATTTGCATAAAAGGCCTAAAATAGTTTAGGCACTTGTCAACCATATATAGTAGCATCCCAAGAAAATGGCAAGAGTTCTTGCTCTTTTATTTATATATATGAGATATGATAAAGCTACATGAAACAAAGAGTAAGATATCAAAAAGGGTTGAGTTGAGCTTACAGTCTTGGCTGTTTGTTTGTGCTGCTACAAGCAGAACTTGAATAAGAAGCATGAGTAGAAGAAACAACTTGTTATGATGTTCCATTATTATGATGCTGAAAGTTATATCTTCTGATGATGAATGAAAAAATCTAATCAACCCTTTTCTTTCAAATGGAAGCAAGACAAGGATCACAGAATAAAGCAGAAAACTTTAACCAAGAATGTCTGAGATAAATTCAATAGATAAAGGTGGACGCGTCTTCTTGAATCTTGATGGCTAACTAATACATTTTACTCAGTCAACGGCTCTTCCATGTAAAAATTTCAACGTTTGAGAAGGTTATATTTAACTCCAAGAAATAAGAAAGAAGAAAAAGATAAAAATTGTTCCATGGTGGCCACTAACCATATATATCTATAAATATCTTCAATTGATAGAGTCATTGTGATTTTTTATTTTCCCACCCTGAAACATTCAAAAGAAGAATTCTATAAATAATAAGAATAAGAAAACATGAAGTGTTTGAATAAGCAACCACCTAAATGTAAGATTTAATTTCTATTGGTATCTGTCAATCATGCAAGATGCAATTGGTTCCACTTCCATATTAAAATAGTGCTCATCACAACTCTAAGGTAGTTACATATTAAAGTCAAATTATTGAATATTAGTTGAGGATATAAACTATAGGTGATGAACAAGGTGCACTCATCATCATCACTCTCATATTTGTTAGGAGGGGACACATACATTCATTTTTGGTGTCGCACATTGTTGGAGCTAAATTGGCAGATGAGTGATACTATAAGAACCACCTTGTTCTTTCTTTTCCATGACCAAATTCATATTCAAATTTAATGGCCTTACACTATATGACAATTTCATGAACATCTAGTTTGCCGTCCAATTAATATTACTATTAGCAATACAAAAATAAATAAACTTAGTTATGCCAAAATTTTGTGTAGCTTTCACTACTCTCTGCTCATGTACAACCTAAGATATATTCTAAGAGTTTTGTCATATGTATACCTAAAATTATTACACGCAATTCAATTTAATAATAGTATATAAGGCTGGGTTTGTTTTCAGGAACAGGACATGGAGATACAAAATCGTGTTTGACAGATAAGATATAGATAGAGACATTATGTCCAGGGATACTGAATTAGTATATTTTGTATTCATCCTGACAAGAAGGACACACAAATACTAACAAGAGATACAACTTATTTTTTATTTTTTCTTTCATTATTCTTGTTAATTTTTTATAATTATATTTTTTTATTATTATATTTTTCTTCTTAAATTTTTTAAATAAAAAATGAGAATAAATTGAATTTTCATAATTTATTCTAGTTTATCACCAAACAAAATATAAGAACACAAAATTTGTGTCTTGTCCTCATTATCTTATCTTGTCTTCTTCTCAAAAACAAAGGTAGCCTAATAAATGTGCCTAGTATAGTATACAAAGAGAGAGTGTTTAAAGGACATTTCTCTAATAGTAATAATATTTCTTAGTTTCAGATATCCTTGCACACAACTAAGCACACGCATTGAACAAGAATAAACAAGAATTTTTAATTTTTTTATTTATTTTTTAGTGTTCTATTTTAGAGAGAAAAGATGTGACAATTTGTATAGTTGGTTGGACAGGCTTGAAGCAGCTTGTGATCTTTGTATAATTTGTATTTGAGCAAAGTGGAGCGGCAACCGAAGAGGGTGAGAAAATAATACAAGTTTTGTACTAAACCAAAAACAAAGAAACAAAAAGTTTAAATGAAAATATAGCATCCTCTTCTATTTCCTACTAGCTAGGATTTAAAAAAAAAAAAATCAAAGTGATTAAGATTAAAATAAATAAATAAAAAAATCAAAAGTCATTGCAACGTCAAATTAGAGGAGAGACTCTACTTCACGGAAGAAAAGTGAGAACGCTAAATTAAAATTATTAAGATAAAGAAAGCCATCAGTGTGGTGTATCTATATACTATTCATTATTGCATGTTGTATTCTTAGCTTCACGTAAATTAAATATGATGAACAACTTTTTGTCTTAGTGACTGGACGATATGTTCTAATAATAAAGTATTAGGAGTTATTTAGATAAAAACGTTTAAAATATTTTTTTTAAAAAATTTTTTAATTATTAAAATTTAACATATATAATCGATTAAAATATATTATTTTTATTAAAATTAGATTAGACAAATCGGTTTGATTGAAAAACTAATGAACCAAACTTTGAATCGATATATATATATATATATATATACTAAATTGGTTTTTTTGGGCGTAATCCTGTTTTGATCCTTAAGGTTTAAAGTGTTCTATTTGAATTCAAAAAAATTTCATTTAGCTTCAATCTAGTCTCACTGTGAGGTTAAAATTAAATAATTAATGTAATGTCCTACACTAATGCATCTACGATTGATTTTGTGTTTTTAGAATTTGTACTTGTTCTCCAAATTATCGACTTTGTTCTTATACTCATGTAGGACATTTCGTTAATTATTTAATTATATATAGTAAAAGTATTGTAGTTATTTTTTATAAAAAATATTAATTTAGATCGATTCAAAATTTGATTTACCAATTTTTTAGTTAAATCGATTTATTCGACTTAATTTTAACAAAATTAATACAATTTAATCGATTATATATATTAAATTTTAGTTATTATAAAATATCTTTAAAAAAATATTTTAAGTATTTTTATGTGAATAGTTCTCTAGAGTCTAGAGTAATAATGTGAATCCTACGGCAAATTGCATTTTCTTTAACAAAAGCCGCATAGATTATTATTATTCAAATGATATTGGAGAAAGGAGTTGGTCAAATCCACCAATATAATTACTATAAAAAAGTATGTAACATTTTTTTTGGTTCATGTATAAGCTGTGATTAAGGGGTCAAATTAAACAATTTCATACGTTGATCGGTTAGCCGTGGCCTAGTATATGGAAGAAGTCATGTTAGTTCATGAACCTACAGAAATAGTCCCATTCAATCTAATGTTTTTACTGCTTTACAAATTTGAATTTTTTTTTTTAATAATGTTTTCGTCACTCGTGTATTATCCTTCGTTATTTAATGAAACTATTTAGTATGAGATGATAAATATTGTCATGTGCTGCAAATATCCAATCCCCACATTTGATTATTATTATTATTATAAAAAAAAAAGTCAAAAATACAAACGCAGTCATATTTTTGAAATTTCATAAATAAATGTTCAAGTTGAATTTCATGTTGGATAGCTATTTTAATTACATGGCATCAAACAGTGACATATATATAATTATATATTGAATTCCGGCCCCCTTTTTTTTTTGTTTTTGTTCTTCTAATATACATCAAAAGAAAAAAAAATATTTAAATTAGCGACGAGACATTAAAGGGCAAGTTAAATGACAGTATAGTTTTCAATCCAACCTTTAAAATTTAGGATTCTAAACAACAAGATGTTTTATAGAAAGACAAAAAAATTACTAAAATTTATTTTATTTAGTATTTATAAAATTTATTTTATTTACTAAATAAAATAAGTTCTAATTATTAATAAATTTTAATAATGTTTTACTATTTTTTTTTATTATCAGACTTTTCCGTTTGTTACTTTGTTATTTGCCTTCAAACTTAGAGAAAGTAATTAATATAGGAAGGGAGGAAGAAAAGTGGCACGACCTAATTTGAATTTCAATAATTGAAGATGAGTTGGTAGCTAACGATGCAGATATATGCAGTTAAGACTTGTAATAAATACTCGAATCATATGGCACATGGATCAATACAACCTATTTTTCTCCAGTTTTTATTATTTGGTAATATGGATATTATGATATATATTGATTAAAAGGACATGCATAATTTGATGCTGACGTATATGATCTGTCCTTGTACTTTTTGTAATTAATTAATTAAATAATACTTTAAGATTTTTTTTATCTGATAAATTAGACAATTTTTAATTTTAGGTACTATAATATATTTATATTACACACTTATCTATATAATATTAAAGAATTTATATTCAACACTTGGTATATTCACCAAAATTTAAACTTAAATACAACGTATTTAAAAAATGATGCTTTCATAAAATTGTAGAAAACGTTTTTTTTAAAGATATTTTTTAATAATTAAAATTTAATACATAAATCACTTAAATTATGTTATTTTTGTTAAAATTAGATCAAATAAATTAATTTGACCGAAAAATAGTGAATCAAATTTTGAATTTGTCTAAATTAATATTACTTTTTATAAAAAATGACTCCAATACCCCTATTATATAAAATGACTAAAATATTCTTATTATATATATTACTTTTAAAAATTCTAAATTCTAGTCTTTTTTTCTTTATTGTTATAGGGTTAGAATTTAAAATTTTCAAAATTAATATATATATATATATATATATATATATATATATATATATATATAAAACAGGGATATTTTAGTTATGTTTTATAATAGAAATATTATAGTAATTTTTTATAAAAAAATATTAATTTATACCGAATTTATTAATTTTTTTGTTAAACTAATTTGTTCAGTCTAATTTTAATAAAAATAATATAATTTAATTGATTATAAAATTAAAAAAAAAAGATATTTTTAAGATCTTTATCTAAATAATTTCCTTTAAAAAAAATATAATTTTACCAATTGAGTCTCAGCCGTGTATACTTCAAGGTTTAAACTCCCATGGGCGGTGTTACATTAAATGGATGTGGACTGAAGTCGAATCACAACACCCAACTTGTAGACATTATTTTCGCTGATCAAATTGAACTAAGAAGAAACATATGCAACCAGTCAAAAATAAGGATGATGTGATGATAACTTGTATATGATTGAGACTAGTTGTATATGCTGTTAAAACTATGTTGAGTCCTTAAAGAAAAAAAAGACAATTATTAGTTATATCATATGACATAGTTTAATCAAAGTGGGATTGGAGTTTTATACCAGTGATTTGGATAAAAGAAATGTTATTACAAATACCATAAGCTGCAATTATATTATATCATATGTAACAGCTAGTGTATCATCTTTGAAGGGAAGCTATATATATGATGATATTAATTGAGATTAAGTTATAGACTACTATGTATGGCCTAATGATTAATGAACTATATTGTAAGGTTCACTTTTGATTTTGAACTTCCTATGAATTTGTGAATTAAGTTTTCACTTGCCGGCCTTCTTTTTTTTTTTTTTTGTTGCCGGCCTTGCCCACTTTCATGTCGTTATGATCCTTTATCCTTCCTTACAATGCAAAACTCTATAATAATAATAACAATAATACTAATTAATTAATTAATTAATTAATTAATAATACCACCATCTTTCGAGTGCTATACATTTCTCAAACAAATGGCAGTTTATAGAGTAAGTAAATACCCTTTTAATTTAAATTGGATGGATGGGATAAGAGAGACTCCAACTCTAACAAGTTCTCAAACTATTCTTGTATTATTCGCCTCTTAAAGTTTAGGTATTTACGTCATTCCCATATTGAGTTATATTTTCTTTCTTATATGAATTTATTTATAGTAAAAGATAAAACTAAACATCAACATTGACACAACTTAGGATACTGTAGATAGCTGGATACATTAAATTACACCCAAAAAAAAAAAAGCTGGACATAATGCCAGAACAATCAAGGTAGCAAGTAATGCATTTGCTAAAGAGGCTTGCTTAGCTGTTGTGTGTTATTATGCTTAAATCTTTGTTGATCATGTTCCTAGCATTAATGAAACCAGTGGTTGTTAAAGAGGTCAAGATACCTAAATAAATTCATGATATTTGGGTATGGTCCATGTAAGGTATGATAATAAGTAATAACGCATTATCCCTTAATCAGTAGTTACTCAATGAAAATAAGTTATGTGATTATGTGATCAGTAGTTACTCAACAGAGAACATAGCAACGTCCCCAAGAAAAAAAAAGAAAACCATCTCAAATAGCTGAATAAGGACAGACCAATGCAAAGCACCCATGCTGCATGAAGTTTGGTTAAAGGCTGATCCCAAAGAATATAAGGTAGACGGTCTAAAGTGGCTAATTCTACTCTATTTGAATTTATAGCCAAAGTAATATATCCCGAATAGGAAAATGATAATGTCACTCTAATTTTGATAATACCAATCCAAACGTTTTTTGCATTGTATATTTGCAAGAATTTATAGAATAAAAGAATGACATTATCAAAATAGGAGTAAGAATATTCATTCATTCTCCAAATGCAATAATACCCTACTCTCTAACAAAAACATTTTGGTTAACAAATAGAAGGGTAGAGGGCGTGGAGGATACTGCAGAGAAAGAGAAATATTTTCCCTTGGCTTGATGTAGGGAACCCTTTTATATAATAATAATAGTAAATATTTCAAGCCAAATAATTGCATTACATGTTAACAACTTGGAATGGTTATCTCCATTATAAAGCTAAATGGACACAATATTGTATTGTAGTGTAGTGAGAGCACAGATTCCTCCTAATTGGAGTAAAACCAGGCCACACAGCAATCTCCACGAAATTCACTTGCGTGCTTCGGCTTTCTTCTGCTCTTTGGCTGAAACAGATTGAATCCTCGGTTCAAAGACTTTGAAATCACAAGAGTTGGCAAAACAAACAGCCATTAGAGCTTACCAGCTTTCTCTTCTTCTCTCTTCTTAGCTGCTTCCGCCCTTTGCTGACGTATAAGAGCTAAACGTTCTGCATACCAAAGATAGAAACATTAATCATATGCATTTTACAATTAAGATTCTCATGATTTCTCCCAGCAAAACATATCTATTTCAGTTAAACTACTCTAGCGTACTCCAATCATCAAAACTTGTACACAAGCAACCATAAACATAAGGGGAAGAGGAGCAAGAAAAAAATGTACACAACTAGAGAAACTATTTCAAGAGCTATAGAGGTACCTAAATCTTTCCTTGCTTGTTCTGTTTTTCCTTGCTCTTGCAGCCGCATGTAGCGTTCATGAGCTCTCTGTTTCTCTATCTCCTCTCTGCAAAAAGGTGGGAAATTTTATATATAAAGAAAACTTCACAACTTTCACCAATATGGAAAAAGCAATTAGACAAATAGAATGTCCAGATCTCCTTTAACAATCTTGCTTTAACAAGAAGCAAATAAAAAATAACAAACCTTTCACGCCTTGAAAGTTCAGTAGTTTTTCCAACCTGCACCGACCGAAAAAAATTAGCATTATACTTAGCATGAAATTTATTACAATAAGATGTCAGTGTAAAGATCAAAAGGGAAAGTTGAACTCACATCAACATCTCTAGCTTTCAAGCTCTTAGGCTTTACCAAGTTAGGATTTTCAATCTCAATAATCCCTTGAGTTCCTTTACTCTTCTGCATACATTATATGGCAACAGGACAGTCAATTTCATACTTACGAGGGCATACTGCAGAAGCAAACAAAAAGACACAAAAAAGTGAACAATTCAGGAAAATTTATATAGTAGTATATTAACTGTGGCTTCTTCTTCTTCGGATTCTTCCCCAGATTCATCCTCAGACACTTCCTTGGGTTCTTCTTCATGCTCAGCTTCTTTCTAATAAAGTCATCAAGAAAATGATCAGGTTAGTAAAATTTGTTTTGCAAAAGATATCAAGAAAATGGAAACAGCTTAATTATAATCATGTACAATTGTACATTGTATTTCTTTAAAAACAAATCACCATAGGTAATCCAAACTGACAAAATTATTCTGTGTAAAGTGAACAAATGATGTGTACTTGAGAGAAAGGAGAAAGAGGGGGTGGGGAAAAGGGTGTAGAAGAAAACCTGTCTAAAAGTTCGAGGACGGTTAGAGGTTCCAGCAACTGCAGCAGTCAAATGAAATATTGAGTTCTCAAAAGTATTCTTTATGAAATTAAGAAATATCTCTTCTGTTTCATCTCTTTAAAGGAGGAGAGGAAAGAGGTGTTGGTATCACAATCTATCTTGTTATTTTAAATTTTAAACTTTTAATACAGCTCAGTTTTGCATTTAGAGAATTGGGTTATAACCTAACCAATTAAACAGTGTAGTATATCAAAAGAGTATAAATCATAATGGAAGCTTTTGTCTTCTAAAACTTAAAAGGATAAAAAGGGCTGATAAAAGAAAATCATTAGAAGCTTTTCCCTACATTTCTGTCATCAATCCTAAAAGAGAGAATAAAATTTACAGGATCTACTACCACTTTCGCAAACAAGTTCCTACATGATTTACCAGTCTCACATAGTCACATAAACAATCTAAGCCACAACCATAATCATGTTTGAAATGCCTAAACAACAATCTAAATCAGTTCTCCCCAGCATAGCCAAATTTTGAAATGGTTAACAAACCTTGGAGGGAAAACCAAAATTCTATTAACAAACCTGGCAGTTCTATTTCCTTATGTGTTAAAACTCATAGTGAGGCAATGTCGCCTTCATGGTAGCCTATATAGAAACCAACCACAATCATAGGCCAAAAAAGTGACAATCTCAGCAACACTACACAATCGTTAATTTTCCATTTTCATCACAAATTATAATATTTTTCATATTTATTCAGGGCCCTAACTAATGCTTATTTCATCTATAGTGCAGCTTGTAGCTTCAGATAAAAGAATTAACAGCATAAACCAACTATGAACGCTAATTTGAATTTCATTCAACATAACAGTATATTCATTAATTATTAAACTTCACAGTCTATCCAGATCTAACTACAAAACGTCCACACAAAAACAACACACACTTGCTTCAATTTTACTGAATCAATAAACCAGCTACATAAAAACTTAGCTCAAAATCACAATTTGCAACAAGCTGAATAGAATTTCACTGATTTTGAGAAGAAACGACAAAAACACCAACAACGGGAATCAGACGGAAAAGAATAAAAGGGTTTGAGAATTGTGCTTACGGAGATCTTCCGGCGTGGAGAACTGGCGGCGACCGGTGGGCTTGCTCTTGTATTTTCCCCTTCCCATCGCAGTTCCAATTCAATAATACCAATCGCTCATACACTACGATCAGATTAGAATAATGCTACTCTTCTGCAGCAATCGTTTATGATCAAATAGAATAGAATGCTCAAACCAAAAAGCGGATGCGCTTTCTTTCACTTTATTCCAAATTCCAATCTTTTCTTCTTTTTTCAATCGTCAAAAACCCTAGTTGCGTTTACTCCATTACAAATTTTGATGAATCCAATTCGGAATCTGTATTTCCAATTTTCAATTTTATTTTATTCTTTTGCTTCATAAAATAAAACTTTTTTATTTACTTTTCGGGGTATTGTTTCTATTTTCTAAACTCAAATGGGCCCAAGAGGCCCAAATTATGTCCAAGGTCCAAGACCTAAAATCCGTTCTTCGTCTTCTACGTCGGTAATTGCAGGGTTAGGAACAGATTTTCTTTTCACACAGTTCACAGTCCAGAGAATTCAATCTAATCTTAGTGCTGCAGCAACTACCATTTTAGGTAAACCTCGTCATTTGTTTCAATTTGAACTTTTTCTCTCGCTATTTTTTTTCCCAGCTGCTAGAATGAGTTTGGTTGTGCTTTTATGGGTTGCTTGTTGCAAGTTCCGTTTTTTATTTTCAATTCCTGAAATTTATCCATTGTTCTTCTGGAGCTGTATTCTTGGTCTTACAGTTCCTAAATTTTAAGGCAAGCCTTATTCGGTTTTTAGCTCTGTTCGTGGAGAGACATGGTTATCGCTCTTCATTCATTATGTCCAAAACAGAAATGAAAAACAATAATTGATCTGAATTATTTGTATTAACAATTATTATTATCATTGTTATTTTGTTTTTGGATTTTGGGGGGGGGGGGGGGTTGGCTTTTGGTGGTGGCAGGATGTTCCAAAATAAAATTCTATTTAGCGTACCAAGTGTTTGATCAAATGTGTGTATGGTGTGTACGTTGTTGATAAGCTTGGATGTATTGCAAATTGGCAGGAGATGAAGAAGGGAGTGCACCCGCAGAAGCAATGGATAAGCTATGTTACACAAACGGGTAGATTGATGCATGTCATGATGACAAAGATACACCCTGTTGGCAAAGTTTACCACTTCCGGGCAAGGCGTCAGATGGCCGAGAGTTTGGGGCAGATTGCCAAGTTCAGGCGTCGTTTTGGGCTAGAAAATCCAGAAACCACTCCAAAAAAATGACGTCCTCAACAAGAAGAGGGAGAGAAGTTTCTTTGCCTCTATATTAAAATGCAAGTTCAAGGAGAATAACATATATACTTGATGATACTCTTAATCTGGCTTTTTGTAGAATTCATTATAGATTTATATATCAAGTTAAAACTGCTGAAACATTTCATTTTTCAGTTAATATCAAGTGATGTCGTGAGTAGTGCATTTTATCTAGTTATCCTGGGGCTAGCATACACTGATATTTATTAGCTACCTTTGAGGCCTTTTACTTTACAAGGAAACACGCTATATCCAATAATTGGGATATGAGATATGTAGAATGTTATGATATTTATGGCACGGGATAAAATTCTTAACAGAAGAATCTGATTTTAGTCTACTATCTAGTATCTAGTCATATTCAACTTACACCCCAAAGAATCACATTCATTTTTGTGATTACCCATTATATGTATTCCCAGCTCATATGTAAATGCTATTTATTCATCTAGTGGCTTTCAATATTTTTAATAATGTCTAAATCAAGACTTGAGCAGACTATGCAGCTTCTGAACCAAATCATCCAAGTAATAGTTTTCGAGCCCCTTGCTGAGTAGGAACTCCCTCCATTTGCCATGGTTCTTTCTCACAACTTGTCCCACTTCATTATTAGTGTCCATTACAGTTATCACAGCCTTGCACACAGCTTGCCTAGTAAATAGTCCATCATCTGCACTTTTCTTAACCTCTACTCCTACTTTCAATTCTTCACTCATTATTCTTGCATTAATAAATTGATCTCCTGCGTGAGGGAGCAGTACCATTTGGCACTCATTTACCATGGCCTCTGTTAATGATCCAGAACCACAATGAGTTACGAAACAACCCACGGATGGGTGGTGCAAGATCAATTGCTGTTGAACCCAATCTCCATAAACCACCCCTCTTCCTTTTGTTCTCTCAATAAATCCTTCAGGCAAAGCTGACTTCACTGTTTCTGCTCCGGTCGGGGGTCTTAAGGCAGCTAGAAAAGGCATTCCTGTTAGTTCAAAACCCCATAACAGTTCCTCAAATAGGTAGCTACTCAAAATGCATTCACTTCCAAAAGCGCAGAAAATCACTGTTTTCGGTTTGAAACTTCCTAGCCAAGTCACCCATTTTTCTTCTAAATTGGATATTGGTGGGTATGGCAAAACTGGTCCTGCCATAAACACCTGCTTTCTCATTTGCCTTTCAAGATAATCACAATAAGGACCATCCATTTCTCTGCAAGTTTTGAAAATGACAGCATCACAGCTGGTGAAAGATATAATTTGGCGCTCCATAAATGAAATGCCTTTGCCGTGACTCTTTATAGTGATAGCAGCTACATCCCTTGCTTCATAAGGTTGTAGCCGCATGGCTGATGCAGGAAAGCTTGGTGGAGGGTGTAATAAATCAGTTTCTGTTAGTGACTTTTCATGGAGTTTTCTTTCTGGGCTTATAACATATCCTACAACGGCAGGGCTAGTTGTGCAGTAATTGACAGCCTTAATGCCTAACTGGGATGCCAATGCAGGTAACCAATATGTGAAATCAAAGAATACCATATGGGGTCTAAGCTCTCTGAGAAAATTTTCAATGGCAGGCTCCGTGAGGTCCATTGCTGCCATGAGAAGGGAATACAATGAAAAAGGAAGGTCTGCAGTTGTTTCAGACCCAGGAGGGAGGCCATCGACATCTGGTATGGTTATCGGAATGAAGGAGATGAGATCTGGGTAGAGATTGAAATGTTCCAATTTGGGTATGGTATTTCTAGGCATTAGAAATGAAATCCTGTTGCCTCTCTCAGCAAGTTTGTTGGATATGTGAAGGTATGATGTAAGATGGCCTAAGGCAAACCATGGATACACTGCAACATGAAACGAAGTGGTGCCCATTGTTGCCAGAAGGAATCGAGGCCAAGAATGTGATACTTCTGCCAAGTTATGTAGAATAGAGATCAAAGAGTGTGGACTAAATTGAAAGAGAGAAAGTGATATTAGAATATGGCTTCATGCTCTTCTCATTCTAAAAATTGCCAACGGTTTAGAGAGTCATGTAGTTCGTGAGTGCTATCTCCCGGCAATTCTATAATCAGGTAGGAGTGCTTTCTACTTTATACTTTCTTCATATTGATTCTCGTTCCCTTGACAGAATTCTATTCTTAAGGATATACTTAATTATTAAAAAGAAACTCTTTCATACTGCCCCATTGAATAAGTATATGTTTGATCAAATGAGGTAACAATACAAGAAGTCAACTTTAAATCTACTCACTTCAAATTTATAAACAGAACGTGTTGGTCAATAACATCAATACTTTTCAAACAATAGGGCAAAGCTGGGGAAGGACGTTTTCAACTTCTCACAAAATCTATTGAATAAAATTGTGCATCATTGCTGTTTATAAGTAAAACCAGCATATTAGGAAGTATTGCTATTAATATTAATCACCGAAATGGCCTAGCTACAGCAAAATAAGCATCCGGATTCACTGACATTAACAACTCTACAACGAAAACATTTCTTGGAAGGGAGAACTTGAGACCTCGTTCAATAATACCTGCTTGAAAAAATCCATGTGAAAGAGTTAGCACATTTGGTAAGCCTTCTAATTGTGTTCTAAAAAGCAACTAGAACTTACTCGGTGAAAACTTTTTCCCTCCGTATAGCTCCCTCGTTAGAGGATTAGCAGCCCATCGAAAGACGGCCACCCGACTTAAAGGTTGAAAACCAATTACGCTTCCGTCGCTAGAGAAAACCACCTGATTTTCAAGCAATTGCAAGGTCAAGGACAGAATCAAATGTACTATTAAGAGTTTCCAGATACCATTGTCGTGCATCCGGACCAGGTTGATAAACACAGATCAAACATGACGCGTCACATGAATGCAGTTTTTACCCCGCATTATGGAGGCTCATGAAATTGAAGTTCTCATGACAAGTCAGCTGTTAACTTTAAAGATGCACCAAAGAGAAGGCAAGGTTATTTAGAATATTCTGAGGATCTGGAGTACCTGGTAACTATCAATGTCCTCCATGGACTCTACTACATCTGCATCTAAGTTATCTAGAGTGGTATCGAGAGTAGCATCGCCTTCACCTCTTCTCAAGTAGGGCGGCAATTTTCCAATATAGACGCCAATACCATCTTCCTTCCTAATGTCACCGGACCACCCAAGAGCATCCTTTACCTTTTCAACAGCTAATGTGCAAAAATCTTCCAACTATCCATGCAAATATAGCCAACAAAAAGAAGCACTTTTCAGACAGAAGTTAAAGGTATGGAAACACGAAAACAAACAATACAGATATGCTAGCACGAACACAAGAAAACAGCCATGGAACATGATGTGGCTGAGGAAGAATTACAAAGGGTAAAAATATGCAGATTAAAAGCTAAAGCTTATGACATATTTTTTTTATTTGTAAATATTCACCACTGATGCAACTTTTGTTTATTTAAAAAAAAAAAACAGTAAGGTAAGGCCATTCCATTTCGACAAAATACCTACCCCCAAGTTCTATAGCTTTGGATCTGCTAACCAGATCATGATTTTCCTACCCCCAAAGGTAAGTTCCTCACATATAACCTTTGCACCAGTCACTGTCACAGTATAGCAAGCAAACTCAACAATGACAAGAAAGTGGCAGAATTCAGACAGTTCAATGCTAGACTTGTTGATTCTAGTACCATTTAATATGACAAGCCTTTTTCTAATACCATTCTAATAGCATTCATTGTTGTTTGCAGATAGCAAGAAAATTGAGTTTATAAATTGAAATGAACAAGAAAATGAAATCTGCATTCCCAAACAACACATAAATTGAGCATATAAATTGTTTCTGAATATTTTCTACATAATAAGCAAATCATAGAAGGGGGGGAAAGAATAAACTGCGTACCTTTGTTGCATCCGAACTGCCATGCATTACAACATTGATTTCAGATGATGGCAGAGATCTATGATCTACAAGGTGTTTCTTTTCCTTGAACAAATGAGGCAAACATAATTGACCCAGAGCAGTGACTGCAAAAAGAAATATACCACTTGCAAGGGAGACTGACAACAGTTTTGATAAAGACAAGCCCCCCTACCAATTAAAATGATAAAAAAAACAGGTAAGTGCTACCTCAGTGGAGTCATATGAAGGAAATATAAGATGAAAATATTACTCTTCAAGCAACAGAAACAGACACTTGACTACCTTCTTATTAGACACACTGGCAACATTGGCTGCCACACTACAGGATAATTGCTTATCAACTAATGAATAAGGATCCACATAATACATATCTAGCACTTCTGCCAATCGAACCTGCAATATTGTGAAATTTGGAGCAAAATGAACATCAATTGTATACATGATATTGATAACATAGTTGTCACATAATTTCAGGTAAGCCTATGCAGCAATATGTTCAATAATCAATAATTAAAATCATGTATATATATAAACATAAAGCCATCATAATTGAAGTTAACAAACAGCCATACACATTATCATTGGGTTAAGAGCCTGATCTGTTTAGAAAGTTGTCTGTAACTCTCCAGGTTGTTTCTCAGCCTCACCCTCAGTCTTCATTAATATTTTATCAACCCTTAGTCCCTTACACTTTGCACGTTTTTGTTAGTTTGCTTTCCTGATCATCTTTTTTCTTCCTGACTGGGTTTGCACTATAATATTTTTAACCAGAAAATTTAGAGGAAGTCATAATTGTGTTTTAATGGTTTTGCATGAATTATTTAACACAAAAGAAAAATATTACTTTTCTTTGGTCAAGTTAATCACTGATTAGTGTGCTCAATTGCCCCTTCTTATGTAGTAAAGTAAGAGTATCATTTGACACTTTAGCAACTAGAAGCAATGAGGCCACCCAATACTCATGAACAAGAACATTGACCCCCAGTGTCTTACCATGTTCTCTTCCTAATATTTATTTAACATAAAACTGAGAACAAAAAAATAAATTTCACCATTAAAACTCCAAAAGGCATTCAATGCAAAAGGTAAAACAGAAAATTGAGAACAAAAAAATTAATTCCACCGCCAAAACTCCAAAAGGCATTCAATGCAAAAGGTAAAGATAAAGTACCATTTGAGAGTGGGTCAAAAGAGCTTCCCACCTATTATCTGCAGACTTCTTCCAGCCATGAATTTTTGCATCTCCCATTATATTGGCATCAATCTCTAACCGATATGTAGGTACATACTCGCTTGCCCAAGCACCGAAATGAGAACCGCCAATTTTTTCTAATTTCTCGTAAAACGATGGCTTCCACCAGCGATGCATTGATTTTGTTTTCAAAGGCTTATCACTATCCTTCATTAAATTATATTTATCCAAAAGACTCCTGGCATTTTCAACTATCTCATCTTCAAATAATTTGTACAAGAAGACCGAAGAATCATTTGATTGTATCCTTTTAGACTTCTTAAACCAGCGAAAGAAACTGCTTCTATTACCACCATTTAGATTATTTAGAAATTCTTGTTGAGTGTTTTGAAGAGCAGCAATGCAAACAGCTTCTGCAAGCTTGGAGATAAGAGATTCATCAGATGAGCCAAGGGCAAAAGATGCAGAAACCTGCTTATATGAAATGCATAAAAACAACTGAATGTATCAGTATCAGGGCCACCTGCAGGACAGACATTTTAATATGCCATTACAATTTACAAAAAATAATGGAGAAAATAAAATCTCATTTTCAAAAGAAAGTAAAGGTAAGCAACATACCTCTCTCGGGGCTTCAAGATCCCCCATGTTCCGTTCTTCTCCTGGTTCAAAGACAATCAGCTCAAAGTTCCAAAGCTGCTGCAGAACCACTTGCCTAAAGGTCATAGCAAGTATATCTCTGGATGCATTGCTAGAAAAAATATCTCTCGAGATAGTCTTCTTGAGCTTAGCCGCCTTTTCTTTAACTTTCTTAGCAGGTAAGAACTGTCAAGACAAACAGGCTTTAAAGATCTAAACCTCAAATTGCATTTCTATAAGTTTCATCTAGAAATTAGCAACATACTTAACACCAAAATGGTTCCAAAACAGACCACCAAAGGCATCCTAAAATTCCAGTCAGACCTAGTGCATGGTTCAATATACACAAATGCAATACATAAACACTCCTTTAATATGTTAATATCATTGTTCCATCAATACAAAGCATACCATGTTTTCAGCTCCAACACTTTCACTTTACCAAGCAACTTAGATACAAGAAAAACATTAACTATTAAGCAATGAAACCTATATAGTTACATTTTTCAGTGGAATTTGAGCATTTTGTTGAACATAACCACACCCCAAAAATATAATACTCATTGTTGTTGCTATTAACAGAGTTTCGTTTAAACAAGGGAAATTGAATTGAACTAACCAATCGGGTAGAGACAGTGCTTCTCTCTCCGGAAGGACCAGGATTCATGGTTTCGACGACCATGGCATCCATGTCGGCGTTGACATGCTCGTCGGCGACTTCGCCGCCGTCAGCGGCGGCCGCAGTTAAGGCCTGGTTGAAATCGACGGTTCCAAGGAGGGTGAGCTGGGCGAGGTCATTCTCATAGGTCCTGAGGCAGGGGAGGTCGTTGCCGTCATAGTCGGCAATGGCTTCAAGCAATTCTTGCTCAGTGTGGAAAATGCCGTTGGAAGAAGAAGAAGAACAGGTGATGGCAAAGTTGGAGTCTTTGGTGGTTGTGTTGGCGAGGTGCAGTGTTGTTGGAGAGAATTTGGTGCTTGGGAGAAGGGGAACAAGAGGGGTGAACAGTGAGGTGCTTGCCACTGTAGCCATTTCTGACACAATTGAGGTTTCTTTCGGTGTTTCCCAACGTTAACCAAAACGAAGGCTACCTTTTTTTTTGTGTTCTTAAACGAAGCCTACTTTGGATTGGGCCAAACATAACGTTTGGGCCATATAAGTCTAACTTGTTGGGCTTTTATTGAAAGTTTTATATTTTTATCAAAAAAAGGACTGAATGGACATTTTCCAAGTTCCAACTTCCGCAGTTGCGCAGATACGAACCTCCGTTCACCGTTCGCCAACTTCCAAATTATATTATTACTTAAATAAACTTTAATTATAAGTTTCGGTAAGACAGTTGGTTTTAAATTATTTCAATAAGACTCAAATATAATAAAAATGAAAAATTACATTTTTATTTTCATGGGGTACACATCCTAAATTCCAAATTAAACAACCATGTTTTCTAACAAAAAGAATTGTGTTAGCAAAACAAATGAGAATTTTGCTCTATGAAAACGAAACTAGTCAACGGGACGGCGTTCCACGAAAGGAGTAACTCCGTTTAGAATATTAACGTTGTTAATAACAATAATAATAAAGAGCATTAAAATGACGTTGTTACGGGAGGAATAATTAACTAGAATTAATTGTGTAATTAGTTGATGGGCGTCTACTTTTACCTCTACCTACACACTGCAAGAAAGTCAATATAGTTTCCCCTTCTTCAAAATCAATCTCAAATCAAATCTGGGAGAGAGAGACGCAATCATGGGTTTCGCCATCACCCCCACCACTAATGCAATCCCTGCCTGTTCATCATCATCATTCAACGCCGTTAACAGAACCACAACCCCTAATTCCGCTTCAGTTACACTAACAGATCGCTGGAGGACGAGAATCAAGAGGACTGCATTGCCCCTTGTGGTGTGCGCCGTCGAACGGAGCAACACCAACGGCAGCAACAGCAGCAGCAGCAGCAGCAGTGACGGCGGCGGAAAGACCAAGAAAGGAGGAGGTGTCCCTAATTCGAACTACGTTGTTCCCCTGGAAACCACGTTCCCTCTCACGAACTCGCTGGCTCGCCCTCTCGCCGAGATTCTCAGAGACCTCAACAAGAGAATCCCGGAGAATATCGTCAAACCTCACGATCGCGATCCAACGCTAATCCCGTGGTAGGTGAACCTACTTCCCTACCTAATCTTCCTTTTTTTTCTATTATTACTATTAATAAGAAGATTAGAGCATCATTAAAATTTATTATTTTTAATTAGCAGTTAGTTATTAATATTTAAAAGGACGGGTTAAAAGTAAGTATATAGATTACTGGAAAGAATCTTATTGATGATTAAAGGTGATGGCAAAAAACAAATTCTGTTTGTCTTTGAGTATTTGTTATTAATATTTTTATCTAATTAATTTAACTTGTGCTATCTCTTTGCAAGGTATCATGCTAATAGGATGTTAAGCTTCTATGCTCCAGGTTTCTTCATGTTTTTGCAAACTCAGTAATTTGATCTCTCTAATCAAAATGT
Organism: Arachis hypogaea; assembly: GCF_003086295.3. Classification (NCBI taxonomy): domain Eukaryota; kingdom Viridiplantae; phylum Streptophyta; class Magnoliopsida; order Fabales; family Fabaceae; genus Arachis; species Arachis hypogaea. The sequence goes on from NC_092045.1 coordinate 1,953,456, forward strand.
AAACTTTTAAAGTTAACTCACTCATGTTTACATTGCAGGATGGTGTGGCGAGATACGTGATGTCATATTCTCTGACAATGGCAGTGTTACTGTGGTTTATCGCGTTACTGTGAGAGGATCTGATGGAGAGGTGGGTTGATTCTTCCATTATCTACTCTTTTTTTTTTTTAAATTCTGTTAATAGCTATTCATGTTTTCTTTTTATAATGTTTAGGGATTTAGTAACCTCTAAGCTTGTTGTATGTTGTTTAATTTGTCTCAATTTTCCATTAAGGTTGCTACTTGCTGGTGGCAAGTTGCAACAGGATCCGGGATTATGAGATACTGTTGTTCATTAGGAATGAAGAGATCAGAGATGAGTACCCTTGAACAAAGAATGCACTGTACAATGCTATGAGTCATAATAGCAAAAGGAATTGCCATAGTGCTAAGTGTGTGGAATCAATAATCTTGTGCATGTCTTTGTGATTTCACTCACTTCGTCTTAGTTCTGTTACTTTATGGATTGAGGGGTTCAGAATATGTCTGATCATGTTTTTATTATACTTTTCAAGCCCCTATTAGGGTATAGGTTATTTTCTAGAAGAATGTATATCTGTAGAAATGAACAGCTTAATAATGTAAAATTGTAAATGGCTATGTTATTTATCAGGTTAACAGGTTGCTGGTTATGCTATTTAGTTTATCAGGTTAAGATTGTACTAGCAAAAAGATACTACTCCTTTATATTACAAACATTTCATACATTTAGAGTGTAATTTGGAGCCTATCTGTTATTGTCCTTCCGAAGTAAAAAGCAAGGTCTTTTGATCAGTATTTAGTGTAGCTGCCTTGTTTTGAATGCATCTGTGTAGGCAGTCTCTTTACCTGATATAAAATTTGAGTATTTCCCTTCTACATTAGCTGTGCATTTGGTAACATCTTCTATAGTGTCTAAGCTGCATTCAATTTCTGTTTATAAACAATAACAGGCACATCGTGAGGCAACTGGGACAGTGTCACCAAGTGATGGCCACATTGGCGATGCAGTTGCAGCAGCTGAGGAAATTGCTTTCTGCAAAGCTTGCGCCCGGTTTGGTCTTGGCCTGTATTTGTATCACGAAGATCAACTAGCCAGTATTTAACACACTAAATATATATGTTTTGGTTTATATATATATTGTAGTGCTGGTTTCTTTGAATTGTTGTCAATAGAAGTAGCCAATAAATGCATGTAAGGTATTCTGGAAAACTAATTCAAGATATTTGCTTTGTAAAGACTTTTGAAAGCTGGTATTAAGGCAATTTTCTTCATTGATATGTTATTTGTGGTTCATGTTTCCTAAGTTAGGTTAACCTTAACTTGATTCATACAGACCATTACCTGAGTGGCTGAGTGTGCAAAATTTGTCTAAACTTCTAATGCTACTCTATTTCTCGTTCTCCTCTCAAAAGATCTGACATTAAGTTTTAATTGATCTTGACTTGGTTTGTCACTGTTCTATTCCTCTTGTCACATCTTTCCTCTTTCACCGAACAAGCCCAGCACATTCTCAAATCTCTGTAAAACCTTGAATATGAGACGCCCAAAAAGGTGCGGTAGCCCATCACTGAAAAGAAAAAGATCTCCATACACACTAGGGAGAATGCTCAAATGCTCAATGCTGCCCTGTCCCCCCAAAAAAAAAAAAAAAAAAACCTCAATGCTGACAAAACCAACTCACTGTTGGTGATACCATATTGCTGTATTATAATAATGATTGATGTCATGTCCTCTCTCTGCAATCAACTACCGAAGCACAAAAGTCATCTCTATCCACTTGCAAGTTGCATCCGAAGCCAAAATGTCATATCAATTAAGAGTGAGTCCAAGTCAAGAAGAGGGGGCCAAAAATAATAGGGGAAAATAAAGGGAAAAAGAACTACTGGTCAACTATGCAACTAACCCAATAGAACTTTAGATTTTACTATTTTATAAGACTTCACATGATTCATCAAATAGCATAAATTAACCACTTCTGACCTCCTTAGAACATCTCAGTAGTGGTTTCGTTTGTCAAAACAAGAAAGGACCATTGATCATAAGCAAAAGAAAGCATGGAGATGAAACAAATGCAGAGTGCTGAAGAGTTGTTTCAAGCTCAATCCCATTTATACAGCTATACATACCATTTCATTGGGTCTATGTGCCTCAAAAGTGCAGTTCATTTGGGAATACCAGACATAATCCACAAGCATGGTCAACCCATTACACTTAATGAGTTGGTCTTGGCACTTCAAATTGACCCTAACAAATCCGGATATGTGTATAGGCTCATGCGGTTCTTGGTGCATTCTGGATTCTTTGTTACAACCAAGATTGATGGTGGAAAAGAAGAAGAAGAAGAAGAAATAATGGGGTATGATCTTACACCTTCCTCAAGGCTCCTCCTCAAAGACACTGTCCCAACTCTCTCTCCTTTTGTTCAAGCAATGTTTCATCCTGCTATACTTCACCCTCCTGAGTTCTTGGCAGAATGGTTCCACACAAATGAACCTACACCCTTTCACACTGCACATGGCAAAAGCTTTTGGGACTATTTAAGCCAAAACCAAGAGTTTAATGGCCTCTTCAATGAAGCAATGATCAGTGATTCTGGAATGATGAATTTGGTGATCAAAGATTGCAAGCCTGTTTTTGAGGGGATGAGTTTATTGGTTGATGTTGGCGGCGGAAAAGGCGCCGTGGCTAGGTTGCTTTCTGAATCTCTGCCTCATTTGCAATGCATAGTACTTGATCTTCCACACGTTGTTGAAAATTCACAAGATTGCAATAACTTGAAATTTGTTGGAGGTGACATGTTTCAATCTATTCCTTCAGCTGATGCAATTCTTCTTAAGGTATGCAAAAATCAAAATTCAAATTGTTCATCTTTTGTATGATTAATATTTCTTTTTTAGCTAAAGTATGATTAATATTCATGTCGCAGTTAGTTTTGCATGCTTATAGTGATGAAGATTGCATTAAGGTACTGAAGAAGTGTAGAGAAGCTATTTCAAGCAAAGGTAAGGAAGGGAAAGTAATAATCATAGACATAGTGATCAATGAGAAGAATGATAAGCGTGAATTGACAGAATCAAAGCTCCTCTTTGATCTGCTAATGATGAGTGTGGTCACTGGAAAAGAGAGGGAAGAAAAAGAATGGAAGAAGCTCTTCTTGGAAGCTGGATTCAGTCACTACAAGATAACACCCATATTTGGTATGAGGTCACTCATTGAAGTTTATCCTTGAATAATAAAAGGCAGAGATATTGATCTATACATTGCTTTATTTTGTTAGGAGTTAAATCTTAGTCATATTTCTGTTAACGATCAATGCCTCTGCTTTAGAACAAGCATACAATAGCAGTTTATATTGGGAGCCTGTTGTAATAACATTAAACAAACTTATAATAAGCTTCAAAGTTCAAACAGCCTGTGTTTTTGTGCAACAACCTTGTGCATATATATAGTTCCTTCTTTTTGTCTTCAATTATCTTCATTGTATTCCTATATAATTAAATGCGAGGTATCTTAGCTCCAATATACCACTTTGTTTGAGTGGACGACTACTTAAGAAAATAAAGGGAGTACAATTGTATACTTAATATTAATGGTATATAATGGCACAAAGTTTTGTAATTGTCACTACAATAAAAATATTTTTTGAGTTTTACTGCATCTTTAACATTAAATGATTTTTACCTATTCAAATATTTTGAACAAGAGTAATATTAGTATATTACATTATCAACAAAAAAAAAAATTTTTTATTAATATTTAGTCAGCTATATAAATTTTAATATTATAAAAAAATAAGTTTAATTATTATGTTCGTCTTATAGTTTTACTAACTTTGCAATTAGGTCTTTATACTTTTTTTTTCTTTTCAATTGGGTCTATACATTTTTTTAATTTTATAATTAGGTCCTATCTATTGTAAAAAATGTTAGAGTTAGTTGAATATTTTTTTCGCAAATTGAAGGTGTTCAGAATTAAAAATACACCTAGATCTTTGATCACATATATTTTGGGAGAAAGATTCTGTTAATTTTAACCTTTTTAATATGAAAAAGACTAATTAATAAATTAAAAGCAGTATAAGAATCCAATTGAAAAGAAAAAAATATAGAGACCTAATTAAAATTTAGTAAAACTATAAGGACTAATAGAATAATTAAAACAAAAAAATATGGACCCAAAATATTAGCGAAGTGTCACGGTAAATTTTAGAAGGTTAGATTTCACGGTGTTTGTATAGTTTTTTGGAGTGTTTGAGAATGTTCTAGATGGTTCCAGAACGTTCTAGAATGTCTTAGAAGGTCCTGGAATACCCTAAAAGGTTTTAGAAGACTCTGGAAGGACATAGAGTAATCTAGAAGAGTCTTGATGTATATAGAAGTATAAAAAGTAGTATGGAATAATCTATAAGTATTTAGAAAGTTATGGTAGGATAGATATTTGTAATGAAGGTTCTGGATGATTAATCTGAACCGTTGATTAGATTTAATCCTAACCATCCATTAAGGAGGTAGATGGCTATAAATAGGAGGTGAGAGTTAGAGTTTAAGTGTGTGAATCATTTGTAACAAATACTTGAGTAATAAAGTGTTCTTTTCACCAAAGCTTCATTTCATTTGTGTTCTCTTATGTTCGTAGCTTTCTTGCTAAATAGAGGGTTAGGCAGACTTGGTCTTAACTCAAGAAGTTGAGTAAGTCCGAGTGCCAGCATGATAGCGTTGGAGTGTGTCCAAAGTCGTGACAATTCAGTATCAAAGCAAGGTTCAAGAGAGAGCACAAGTGGTTTGTGGGTATGGCTTCTAGTGTAACCATAGAGCATATTGAATCTCAAAGGGGAAAGAATGCTATTCCTTCTCAATGGGGAGGCAAGAAGGCCCGTTCTTCAAGTGAGCCTAGAGGTAAGGACTATAACTTCTTAGAAGAGAGAGTTTCTATGTTGGAGAATATTCTATCCTCTGTGGATGAGCGCTTCCAAAGGATAGAACATGATAAGGAAACCCTCAAGACTCACGTGTTGGGAGAACTAGATGCTTTCAAAGAAAGCATGCTCCAAATCGAAGAAAATCTTGAGAATTTCTTGAAGCTATTTGAGGAAGTTTGAGTTTTGTTCGAAGAAGCAAAATCTTGAGCAACCATTATAAGGAAGACGACAAAGATTGATCTCCCTAAGCCAAAGGAGTTCAAGGACGTGAGGGATGCTCGAGAGGTGGAGAACTTCCTATGGCAAAGAGAGAGGTACTTCGAAGGTCAAGGGGTGGTCGAAGAAGCAATAAAGGTACACACTGCAGTTCTCTACCTTTCTGATAATGCTACTTTGTGGTAGAGGAGAAAATGCGTAGATATAGAGAAGGGTACTTGCAATATAGCCACATGGAAAGATTTCAAAAGGGAGTTGAAAAGACAATTCTTCCCTGAGAATGTGGTTTATGAAGCAAGGAAGAAGTTGAGGGAGTTAAAGCACAAGAGTACGATTAACGATTACGTAAGGGAGTTCACTACTCTTACGCTTCAAATCCCCAACTTAGTATCAGAGGATGCATTGTTCTTCTTTATTGATGGATTCCAACCTTAGGCAAAACAAGAACTACAAAGAAGGAATGTTAAGGATGCCGATGAGGCCATCGTGGTGGCCGAATCACTTACTGAGTATCATAGGGGAGACTCTAAACCCAAGTCTTCCTCCAAGCCTAGTTCTATTAAAGGTGTGGGAGACAAGGAAAAGAGTTTCTCAACCAAGAAAGAAGAAAAATACTCTTCAAAGAAAGAGTACGAGGAAAAGAAGAAGGCTTTTGTGCCCAAAGGATGATGCTTCGTGTGTAAGGGACCACACCAAATGAAGGACTGTCCTAAGCTAGGGACTCTGGCATCTATTACCGAGGAACGAGAGACTCAAACTCAAGTAACTGAGTGTGTTGGATATATCCAACTCATGAATGCTGTGAAAGGCAAAGAAGCAGGCATCACAAAAAAGAAAGGCTTGATGTACGTCAAAGCCTTTATCAATGAAAAACATATCATGGCTATGATCGACACTGGTGCTACACACAATTTCATCACGTCTGATGGAGCAAAGAGGCTTGGGTTGAAGATCACCAAAAAGAATGGTTGGTTCAAAATCCGTGAATACCAAGGGTGAACCCTTTAAGGGAGTAACAAAAGGGGTTGAGATGACTCTTGGTTCTTAGAAGGGCCTTGTGGATTTCTTAGTAGCACCCATGCACGATTTTAAAATAATCATCAGACTTGATTTGTAAAGGAATACAAATATAATACCTATGCTATACTACGACATAGTATGTGTCATAGAGAAAGGGTCTCCATGCATGGTCCCTACGGTCTCTAAAGCTGGAGGACTACACATGCTTTCTGCTATGCAACTCAAGAAAGGGTTCAAGGGGAGTCAACATCTGAAAGAGAAGACGTTCCTCCTGAAATCAAAGAAGTCTTTGAAGAAAATAAGGATGTGATTCCTCTCGAGTTGCCAAAAACAACTACCACCTAGGAGAAAGGTGGACCACAAGATTGAATTGGAGTCAGAAGTAAAGTCGCCTGTCTCAACACCTTATAGGATGGCACCGCCAGAACTTGAGGAGATGAAGAAGTAACTCAAGAATTTGCTAGATGCTGGGTTCATCCGACCATCAAAGGCACCTTATAGTGCACCAGTCTTGCTCCAAAAGAAGCATGAGCGTTCGTTGAGACTATGTATCGACTATCGAGCACTTAACAAGGTAACCATCAAGAACAAATACCATATTTCTTTGATAGCCAATTTGTTTGATCAACTTGGTAAAGACAAGTGGTTTTCAAAACTGGATTTGAGGTCAGGATATCACCAAATAAGGATTGCTGATGGTGATGAGTCTAAGATCACGTGTGTCACAAGATATGGATCGTATGAGTGGTTGGTGATGCCTTTTGGCTTGACCAATGCTCCTGCGACCTTCTATACCTTGATGAACGAGATCTTTCAACCTTACCTTGATTGGTTTGCAGTGGTATACTTGGATGATATTGTTGTCTATAGCAATACTTTGGAGAAACATGTAGAATACTTACGAACCGTGTTTTAAGATCTTGCGAGAGAATAACCTATATGTGAAGAAAGAAAACTGTTCCTTTGCAAGGGACGAAGTCCACTTCTTGGGACACATCATTAAAGATGGAACTCTCTGCATGGATCAAGGAAAGGTGAAGACTATCAAAGAGTGGGAGCCGCCAAACAAGGTATCTGAATTAAGGTCATTCCTTGGGTTGGCTAATTACTATCAGAGGTTTATCAAAGAATACTCCACTAAGGCTGCACCATTAACTGATCTTCTAAAAAAGAATCACTCTTGGGAATGGTCAAAGGAGTGTCAAAAGGCCTTCGATGAGTTGAAAGCTACTATCACAGAAGGACCAGTACTAGCACTACTCGAGTACTCAAAAGTGTTTGAAGTCCACACTGATGCTTCTAACTATGCTATTGGAGGGGTTCTGATGCAAGAATGACACCCTATTGCCTTTGAGAGTCACAAGTTGAATGATACAAAGAGGCGATATACACTGTTCAAGAGAAGGAGATGACCGCGGTAGTGCATTGTCTGAGAACTTGGCATCACTACTTGCTTTGTTCACACTTCATCGGCAAGACAAACAACGTGGCTACAAGCTACTTCCAAACTTAGAAGAAGCTAAGCTCCAAACAATCTAGGTGGCAAGATTTCTTAGCTAAGTTTGATTTCAAATTTGAATACAAGTCAGGCAAGACTAATGTGGTAGCAGATGCGCTGAGTCACAAGGCTGAGTTGGCAGCCATTTCTATGGTCGAAGGAGATATTGTGCATATCATCAAATAAGGGTTGCATCATGATCCATTATCCAAGAAATTGATGGAGGTTGCTAGAGAAGGTAAGACCAAAAGATTTTGGCTAGAAGACGACCTTCTCTACACCAAAGGGAGAAGACTATATGTCCCTAAGTGGAAAAATCTAAGAAGAAAGCTAGTAAAGGAATGCCACGACACCAAATGGGCTGGTCATCAAGGCCAATGAAGAACCTTGACACTTATTGAATCTTCCTATTATTGGCTTCAAATGAGAGATGAAGTGGAGAATTATGTGAATACTTGTCTTGTGTTCCAACAAGATAAGATTGAAAACAAAACATCAAATGGATTGTTGGAACCTCTGCCTCCATTAGAGCGATCGTGGAAAAGTGTCTTTCTAGATTTCATCTCTGCTTTACCGAAGTTTGAGGGGTTTGGATCTATTCTCGTGGTAGTGGATCGATTTTTTAAGTATGCTACTTTTATACCTACCCTTACTTACTACATTGTAGAAGAAGCAGCACGACTATTCTTCAAGAATGTGGTGAAGTACTAGGGATTGCCTAAGAGCATCATTAGTGATCGAGATCCACGCTTCATAGGACGACTATGGACAGAGCTATTCAAACTCCTTGGGTCGGAGCTTCATTTCTCAACAAGCTTCCATCTTCAAATCGATGGACAGACTGAGAGAGTAAATGCCTTACTTGAGTGTTACTTGAGGCATTTCGTAAGCGCTAATAAGAAGGATTGGACAAAACTTATAGACATTGCTTAGTTTTCATACAATCTGCAAAGGAGTGAGTCTACAGGAAAGAGTCTGTTCAAGATTGTGACAGGACAACAGCCGCTTACACCTCACTCTCTTTCTTCCTCTTACTTAGGGAAGAGCCCAGGAGCTTATCATATGATTAAGTCATGAAAAGAACAAGCTGATGTCAGTCGTTCTTACCTCGACAAAGCTGCAAAGAGGATGAAGAAATGGACATATAAGAAGATGAGGCATGCAAGCTATCAAGTGGGAGACAATGTAATGATTAAACTTCTTCCACAATAATTCAAAACCTTTCGCAAGGTTCATAAGGGCTTAATCCGCAAATACGAAGGGTCATTTGAGATCATTGGACGTGTTGGGGAGGTTGCTTACAAAGTACAACTCCCTCTCTCTATGAAGATCCACCCGGTTTTCCATGTGAGTATGCTTAAACCATATCATAAAGACCAAGATGAACCGAGTAGAGGTGACTCGAGTAATGCTTAGCCTGTGGTGATTAGATCCTTTGATAAAGAAATCGAAGAGATCTTAACTAATCGCATCGTGCGACGAAGAGGAGTACCACCAAGTATCCAATACTTGATCAAGTGGAAATGACTCCCGATAACCGAAACTAGCTGGGAAGCTCGTGAAGATCTGTGACAATTCCAAGAACACCTAGAGCGCTATCATGAATAGAACGCGACGAGGACATCTATGCATTAGGTGGGAGAGAATGTCACGATAAATTTTAGAAGATTAGATTTAACAATGTTTGTATAATTTTCTGGAGTGCTTGAGAATGTTCTAGATGGTTTTGAAATGTTCTAGAATGTCCTAAAAGGACCCGGAATACCCTAGAAGGTTCTAGAAGACTCTGGAAGGACATAGAGTAATATAGAAGAGTCTTGATGTATATAGAAGTATAAAAAGTAGTATAGAATAATTTAGAAGTATTTAGAAAGTTATGGTAGGATAGATATTTGTAATGAAGGTTTATGATGATTAATCTGAACCCTTGATTAGATTTAATCCTAACCATCCATTAAGGAGGTGAATGGCTATAAATAGGAGGTGAGAGTTAGAGTTAGAGTTTGAGTGTATGAGCCATGTGTGAGTAATTTGTAATAAGCACTTGAGTAATAAAGTCTTCTTTTCACCAAAACTTCATTTCTCTTGGGTTCTCTTGTGTTCTTAGCTTTCTTTCTAAATATTGAGAGTTAGGCTAACTTGGTCTTTAACTCAAGAAGTTGAGTAAGTCCGAGTGCCGGCACGGTAGCATTGGAGTATGTCTAAGGCCGTGACATAAGGATAATATTAATAAAAAATAGAGTAAAAAACAAATAGGTCCCTGACCTTTTTAAATGCGGACATTTTCGTCTCTCAAGATTGAAAAATATATTTAAATCCCTCACCTTATAAAACGCGTGACAATTATACCCCTCCATCGAATCGGGACTCAAAACGGTAACGGAGAATGCTGACCTGGATGCGTGGACTGAACTGTCTGTTTTGGTTATTAATGATGTGGATGGAGAACAAATTGTTAATGGACAAATTGGTCTTTTTGTATACTCCGTGGAGGACCATATGGCGGTGCTACCACCGCTTCCAATGAACCACCCTCGTCGTATCACTGGCAACAGCAACTTGAAAACGACACCCCGCCTGCTACTTTGGAGATCCATTCTCAACTATGAGAGATCTTTTCCTTCACCAACTCCACATGCCTCCTACTTCTTCCTCCTCTTACTTTGAAGAACCACCGCTACCGCTGCCGTCGCCGTCACCTATCTTGCCTGCTCCATGTTATAACAGTTATGGTGGTGCACCCCTTCAACATAACATGAGATCTTCCTCCTCTTCTTCTTCTTCCTCTTCTTCTTCAATTAGCTGCAACAACATATTCTCGAACATGATTCAGATCTCTCCCATCCCTAATAACACTTTTTCTTATTGTTTCTCTTCGTCTTCTTCAAAATTAGCCATCTCTTTCTCTTCTCCTTCTATGCTCTTAAATGTTAACACCATGTCAATGCAACATCAATTTCCTCCAACAAGCAAGATTGCCATCTTCTAGACACCGCTTCTGCACTTCAAATCTTGTCTCCGCGCAATTCCGCTCTTAAGCACTGGTACGCTTCTTTGTTCTTCTTCTTGTTGATGATGGCGCCATGAATTTTGTGAAGCTAAAAAGGAAAAAAACCTTATGAATGGCATACAAATTAATTAATTATTATTATTATTATCCTAAAACAAATTGTTATGGCGTTGTTTTGAAGTATAAGGACCAATTTGTTTCCCATCCACATCATCAACCAAAATGGACAGTTCAGTCTCCACCCCTCTAGATCAGCATTTTTCGTTTCCGTTTTGAGTCCCAATTCAATGGAGGGGTATAATTGTCACGTATTTTTATAAGGTGACGGATTTAAATGTATTTTTCAATATTAAGAAACGAAAATATCCGCGTCTAAAAAGGTCAGAGACTTATTTATCTTTTATTCTAAAAAAAATTAGTCCTTAACATTTCTCTTTGAACAATTAATATATACTAACATACCGAAAACGGCAAAAAAATTTATTAGCAGTAATTCAAAATTAATATTCTAATTACTTAATTAACTTTATGAATAATTAAGAATCAATTTATCCATAGTTAAGAGTCAATATGACAACATCACATTTGTTGTACCTTAGTTAGAATGGTCTTTTTAAGGAACGTATTCATTTGACAAATACTAAATTTTAGCAAAAGAAAAAATGACTTCATAAAATTTTGCCTTTAGAATACAAGCAAGTGCATCTTCTTTCTGCCCATTTTTTCTTATCCCACCTTTAAAGCAACTTATTAATTAATAATATTGTTTTTATCTGCAATCATGAATAATACTAACTATTCTTAATAAAATACATAAGATTAGCAAGTTGAATTAGTTATCATATTATTAAATGTGATTGGTCTTTGATGGATCAAATTGAATGCCAATGTCTTAATGCTAAAGATGACCAAGCATTCCACCTAATAGCTAGTTTATTTGATACAATTTATATACAAATGAAGGGTAATGATAGTATTAAAACCCACTCAATATCCATCAGTCCTCACAATTAGGGACTCCTAGGAAGGAATTGAAGCAACAAAATGATGTTCCACAAGGAGTACCTAGACTTGATTTTGGTCCCATTGGGATTGCTCATCATGTTTTCCTATCACATCTTTCTCCTTTACAGATATCTAAATCTGCCTCACACTACAGCCATGGGGTTTGAGAACAATGACAAGAAGATTTGGGTTGATAGAATCATGCAGGCAAGTTAATTAACATGATTTTGATTCAAATTTGAATACCCTTTTGATTTCTATATCTAATAAAATAAAACTAGTTGATAAACATCTCTACCAATGCATAAAGTTATATACTTTATTAATGTCTAGGTTGAGCCAGACAAAAGGGATGTCAGCACAGCTTTGTCTGTTCTTCAGAGCAACACAACAGCAGCTACATTCTTAGCCTCTGTCTCGTTGACACTATGTTCTCTCATTGGAGCATGGATTGCTAATAGTTCCAACATCTTCTTCCAAAGTAGGCTAATCTATGGTGACACAAGACCAACCACAATTTCAATCAAGTACATATGCTTGTTGCTATGCTTCCTTCTTGCATTTGCATGCTTTATTCAATCAGCAAGGCACTTTGTTCATGCAAACTATCTCATAAGCACACCGGATTGTCCTGTTCCGGTGAGTAGCGTGGAGATAGCGGTTATAAGAGGCAGTGATTTTTGGTCAGTTGGACTTAGAGCACTTTATTTTGCTCTTGATTTGCTGCTTTGGTTTTTTGGACCAATTCCCATGTTTGCTTGCTCAGTTTCTATGGTCATAATTCTTCATTATCTTGACTCTAATTCAAGGCCATTGCATAATGGTAATAAGCCTCAGTCTCATGTTGCAAAGGGAAGTTATAATTTGTAATGATTTTATGAAGAGATGCTGTGTTCATTATGAAATTCAGAAAGTAAGAGTTATAAAATAATACTAATAAATTGATAAGCACTTTTATGTTTAGTGATTTATATAGTATTTAAATTCATGGTGGAATGAATTCAAAAATTATTATTTAACTAAGCATGTTTGAATAATTTAAGAGTAGAATAGATAATTTAAATTGTCATAAAGAAAAAATGTTAGTGGAAGATATGATTTTATGCATAAAGTATATTTTATTCTTTAATTATAAATTAAATTTTTATATATAGATAGTGTAAAACGTTTGACATAGTCATGCAGTGTAAAGTATTTGATACAGTCGTACAATCACAATTGTTCTCTTGGATAACCATTTGCGCAGTTAAGGTAAAAAATAGTTATTTTTACTAATGTGATGTTATGTAATTAAATGCACGTATAAAACGATTTTACACTGATAATATATCAAAATTAAATTCTTAATTTATTAGAACATAAAGTAGAAGCAAGAATATGCTGTAATGGATGCTACAAGATGAGTTGGCAGTTGGCGTGCCAAATTAGATGGTCCAATAAAGAATAGCAAGCAACATTTTTCTTGCAAGCAAGGCTCTGTTCTAGACTTCTATAATAAATAAGTCAAGTGGATATAAAACCCTGAACGCATTAATTTGCTTTAGCCACAAGCTAAGTGTATGTGTGTGCGAAGGTTCTTTGGAATTGAATTAGAAATGCTAAAATGATACAAAGTATACAGATCATTGTCCTTTTTTCGTATGTTCAACATTTAATATTTGTATTATAAGGAGAATTTTCTTATTCTTAGCGCATTGTAAAGTTGGAATTAAGATTGATAATGGATAGAATATGGTAGAATTTGGACTCTATCCTAATTTTATTTGCGAATTGAAAGTTTTTTTGAAGTTCTATCATATCCTACCTGTAGGTTGAGAATTTTTCAATCCTAATCCAATCTGCATCCTAAAATTTTAAACCCTACTCTACTTGACCCTACGCACAAAAAAATAAAAAATTTTTAAGTAAATATAAAATTCAACCATTCTAAATATCATACATATTAATAAAATAAAAAATAAAAAACTAAGTTCAAATTAAAATTAAAAACAATAAAATTTTAAAGAAATTTAACATAAAATTACAAATAATATGATCATCAACTAGTTTAGTAGTTATTTTAAATTTTTATAAGAAAAAAATTATATTATTGTAAGTTCAACATTCACTTTTTTCATTACATACATAACTTTTATATATATATATATATATATATATATATATATATATATATATTATATAATATATTAGAAGGTGCGAGTAAAGTAGGTTAGAACGTATACCTTACCCTATTAGTAGGAAACTCGCACCCACCCAATCCTAAATGGAATGTGTCAATATATATAGTTTTAAGGTCAAAAATAGGTATAGAAATGCTTTTTATTTATGATCAATATAATTTTGTATTTAGGGGGAATACGAATAATGATGATGATAGTACTAATAATTCATTCATGGAGTTTAGGGGTTTAGAGTATGCATGTAAAATACATGAGTTGAGGAGAAGGTATGTATATGTTAGGATAGGACACCTTTCGTTCCACAAAAATATCACATGCTTGTTTTGTAAAATTAATAATTAATTTGCGTGGTCCATGGCGATGCAAGATTGCAAGCTATGATAATAGGGCGAATCGAGACATGCATGTGATGTAGACTACTCAAGTTCCATTAACATAAAATCAATAATTCTAATTCTTATGACTGTTAAAGGCTCAACCAGTTCACGGAAAATGACATATTCCATTTCTCAGAAAAATATAACAATACAAGTGCTACAGCCAGGAGGGACCAGAAACACAACCCAATAGGGGGATCAATTTTGGAGATCTTATTGGGGGAGAATACTCAAAAACCATCATCATCTCATAAATCAGAAATCTTCATATTTTAATTGTGAAAAATATTATTGAAAGATCACGTGATACTTTAAAGCTTTAGATACATGTTTATGTTGTTTTATAAGTAGGGCTTGAACTATTGAAAGTTGAAACCTCTTTTTTCTTTTCTGGTGAAATTAAATCCTTTAAGTAAGTCTAACAGAAATACCAAAAACTTTTATAAGTAGGGCTTGAACTATTGAAAGTTGAAACCTCTTTTTTCTTTTCTGGTAAAATTAAATCCTTTAAGTAAGTCTAACAGAAATACCAAAAACAAAATGTAAGTCAAATCCATTATCCATTGGGCTTACAATATCTTGAGTAAACAAGAAAATGATTAAAACAAAAAATTCACACACACACAAAAAAGGCACTCTTATATGATGACTTTCATGTCATCTGAGACCCAAAAAAAAAAAGAGAAAACTTTTCGACGAAGCTGACAAAAATATTTCAAGAACTGCCCCAAAATAACTTTATCTATTTATAAATGTCACCCAAAATGTTTTTTGTATTTAAAAGGTTGCCACAAAATAATAATATCTGCTATTTTGCTTCTAAAAATAACTTAGGGGCATGACGGATCTAGAAATGTTATCATGGAGGGACCAATAACACATATAATATTAAAAATTATGTAAAAGATTATATAATATAAGATGTATTACAAAAATATACCGATAGAGAATATATTTTAAAGTACAAGAAATATGTGTGTACTTTTTACTAGCGAAGTGGTCAATTCCTCGTATCATAAAATTTATCGTTAATAGAATTTGTGTCAAATTTTTTAGCAATTTTTTTCAATATAATTAAAAGACTATTAGTAAGAAATTCATCTTTTATTTTATTTCTGAGTTATTTTTTACAATATTTATAGTTGAAAAAGATCTCTTAGTTGTAGCAGTTGAAACAAAGAGAATTAATACCAAATGAATAAAAAAAGACGGCCACAAGAAGAAAAAGAATTCACTTTATGAAATTTGAAATTTTTTATTTAATTAAAAAATATTAGTAATAATATTTTTTTCAGATTTTTTTAATATTGTTACTTACTTTTTAGATATTAGAATTCATTAATATTTATATTGGACTGAACTTTTATTTATACTAGATTAAATACTAAATATTTTTTTAAATTAAATCATACATAATAACTTATTACTATTAATTTTAAAAAAAAACTGAAGGAACCGAAGCCTCTACTCGTCCCCCTTATGTTCAGGCATAGCCCATACTATCTCAAAATTAAGTAGATCTAACTTAAAATTAAGAAGATTTTTAACGTTGATTTTTAATTTTATTTTATTTTGGATCTTATATAATAAATACTACATATATATTTATATGACTATATATCATAAAAATTAATTTAAAATTTAATGTAAAATTCGTCACTCTAATACTTGATTTTATTTCAACTTAATAATATTATATAATAAAGTTACAAATTTATAATGTTTATTTAATAAATTTAATAAATATACAAATAATAGTATTTTAGTCTTTTTTTTAAATAACATAATATTTTTTTACTAATACTAGTATTATTTCAAAGATTATATTAAATACAAGTTTAAATTTCAAATCAATTTAGTTACTATAAAAATCAAAACTAATACCCAAAAAATATTTTATTAGAGTTACTCTAAAAGCCAACTTAAAAGGTGAAAAATGCTTTATAAATATAAATATTATGAAAAAATTATTTTTAATAGATTTAATTTATAATATAATTTTTTATATCTAAACTAATTGTTTAGAGTGTGAATATTTTTAAGAAGATAAACTAATAACATTAAATTAAATATAAATTGTTATTATTTTAGAATTAGTTGGACCTAACTCACTCAAAAAGTTAACTTAAGAAGTAAGGAATATATAGGAAATGGATTTTCTCCATTTTTTTGAACACTTGAGAGAATAAAGTATGATTTCTCACTTTTAATTCTATAAGTAAGACCAAAATTAAATAAGAAAGAGAGAGCAATAAATGGTGAGATTGAACACTGGACACCATCTAGTTTTTTTTTCACTGGAGAGGATCCACTCCCGAATATATATCTGACATTTATAAAGTCAGTTTCTAATACGATGGTCTAATAACATTAAATTGAATAAATTCTGATACTATATTAATATTAAGTGAGCCTAATTTAATTTCAAAAACGGTTTAAAAAAATTAGAAATGTTTTATATTTTTAAACACTGTAAAAATCTTATTTAGAAATTAAATTATATAAAAATCTTATTTTCACATTAATTTTTACAGTGTTTATAATTTCCCTTGCTTCATTTTTTTGAAACAATTTAAGGGAAAATTAAATCAATGTGAAATGATTGTTTTGGAGAGGAACCGGAAAAATTAATCAATCTATTTTTAATTTGAAAAATTAGTGGTGAAAACCAAGGTTATGAAAGCCAAATCGGTTATCGAATCGTTCTAGTTATTGGTTTATAGATTTAATTGGTTTGACTGTAATTAAACTGAAAAAACTATTTTATAATAAAATAATAAATAAAATATAATTATTGTCTAATATAAAATTTAAAATATCATCTAAATTAAAAATGCTACATAAACCAGAATGTTATAATTTTATTCAAATACAAACTCCAAAATCAAATAACAAAAACAACTAACCAAACATAAAATGACAACATCCAAGTTTATCATCAATCATCAAAATCCGCCATAACTTGCTGCAGTTTTGCTACATTAATCCCTCACTTATCTAAACCCTTGTGGCTTGCGAGACTTATCTGTGGATATGCCTAACAGAACAACCAGAGGAGAGCAAAGGCCATGCAAAACTTCTTGTGTTTTCTTTCTTCTTCTTTTCTTCTGTCATGTGAATTTTTTGTTTGTGGAATAAAGTGTGTTAGATATCAAGCTTGTGATTTATCCATGCTTACATCATTATAGCTTCATCAAGATGTACTACCACTCTTGCAATGAAATGAAAAGCCTTGTTATGAATGCCAAGAATGAAATGAATTGAGTAGGTTTAACATGATAGGTTTAACATGGTAGGAGTAGGTTTATCATAGCAGGTTTTCATTTTCCACTCAATGAACAATTTATTAAATCAACAACAGCAAAACACAATATAACAATCAAAAGGTCAAGAACAACACCGAAATAATAATTTATCAAATTAACAAGTTAATAAGATCAGTTAAAACTGAAAATCAAAATAACAAAAATAATATTTAATCACTATATCACTATATCAGTTCACACTTCATAGTTCAGAAAAAAGCTATATCACTATATCACCATTTCAGTTTACTGTTGAATTACTTGAATCAGAGTTCATATAGGTTCACTATATCAGCCAATCATAAATTCAGAGTTCAATCATAAATTCAAAGTTAATTAAAAAAATTGCCTACAGAGCATGCAAGAGCCAGTGGTTCGGAGGGGGGACAAAGACACTGAGAGACAGAGCCAGAGACACCGAGTGACCAAGGGAGACAGAGACACCAAGAGCACCGCAGGAGATAGAGCATGCAACACTGGTGGAGTAGACGGTGGCTTCGAAGGTTGCGATGGCTACTGCACGATGGAGAGGAAGTGAGCGAGCACGAGGCGGTGGCTGAACGGAGGTGAGCTCAATGAAATTGAAACTTGAGAGGCATCCCTCCTCCCTGGACTGAGTGTGTGTGAGAGACGGAGAAGAGAATGGAGATCGATTAGGGATTAGGGCTTGCGCGATGGAGTAAGATTAGATTAGGGATTACTAATTCAGTGAGTGAATCAGTAAAAAACGGCGACGTTTAATTGTGTTCTTCAAAAACCGGTCGGATCACTATTCAGTTTGCCGACCGATTTGCCGATTTGATCACGGTTTTCAAAATTTGCAGTTTTACCTATTGTTTGAATCGCTTTTTTTCTCAGTTTACGATTCGAACCAGTTTTCAGAATTTTGGTGGAAACATTATAAACACAAGAAATACACGTAGTGCTAAATCTACAAACTGCACAACTTGGGTTGGGGTAGAATTTTAATTCTTTGGGAGTCCATCAATGGAGATGTCATGTGAAGTTCCACGGAATAATTTGTCAAAATAAAATTATAATAATCATACACTAATACATAAATTATTTTTATATAAAAAATAAGTGATATTTTTTATAATATTATTATTTAGAGGATTTTTTAATATTGTAGATGCGCAGAAAATCATTAAAAACACGCTCCATATACCTCTTGCAACATTCACATTAGTCTATTTTCACCCAAATCACCTAAAATTTTTTCATCTCTAAATTGTTTACCCTACACTAATATCTAGAGGATTTTTTTTTTTAAAAAAAGAAAGGTACTACAACTTTTACAAGACAAAACGACGCCTCTCCCAGTAGTACCACTACTTTTATGTACACCATACGTTAACATTAATTTTCTTTAAAAAAAAAATGGTTATAGTATCGTTAACATCTTGAGTGAAAATGGTGGACCTAATTTTGATTTGTTTTATTTTTTGGATTGGAAAGAAAGAGAGAGATAAAATAAGAGGAATTTTTATTTCTACGGAAGTTTCTATTTTGAAGGGTGTTACGACTAACGAGTACTGTGTAACACTGACAGGGAAGAGCCCCACTTAGCAACTCCTTTGCATTGCACTCTCTACCCTACTCATTACTCAACTTCCACTTCCCTCTTTTGAACCAGCATTCAAATTCAGGCTTTTTAATTTCAATATGGTACCGGAACTTCTAACAGACGCCGTTATGGGGGAGGGAGGGGAATGACGAGAGTGTGGTGTCAGTGACCACCCAACTCGCACCGTGCGAGTTCCACTAAGCAAATCTCACCGTGCGAGTTCCGTCCAGCAAATCTGACCGTGCGATTGCCACCACCGAAGACACGTGTCGCGTAGCAGGAGCCACCCCAATTCGGTGCCCTTATAACAGCTCCCTCACTCATGCATTAACTTCTCTCACCCTCCGAGACATCACTCTCCCAGCTTTCGTTTTCAAACCTGAAGCCCCCATTGTTATTCATCTTCCTCCTCTCATTTCTGCATGTTTCAATACATGAAAGAATGCCCAAAAAAAATAAAACTAGAGATGTTGATCGACCTGAGCTTCATATCATGCATTATCTCAGTCACTCTGATTATGTAAGTTTTTTTTTAAGGTTTTTAAATTTTTTTATTTAAAAGTATTAATGTAAAATATTTATTTGTTATGATTGTTGTTATTAGAAGTGCAAATTAGAAATATCCATAGGATAGAATGATTATTACTATTTTTTAGGATTTATATGTATTTTTTAAGATTTATAGAATTTTTGGAATTAATTTTTAGAATATAAGTATTATTGTTAGTGAAATTATTGTTATTATTTAGTAAGTTTGGGACGTTTTTTATAGAGAGCACGGAAATTTTAGAATGTGAATTTTGAATGTTTTGTATTATTATTATAGTTATGTTTATGTTTAAATATAAATATAAGGAAATTAAAAAAATTGGACCCCCAACGGTTATAATTGTAACTAATATTGAGAATAGGTTTAATTTAATTTTTATAGTTATGTTTATGTTTAAATATAAATATAAGGAAATTAAAAAAAAATTGGAGCCCCAACGGTTTAATTTAATTTTGAAAATAGGTTTAATTTAATTTTTATAATTTTATTTAAATTATTAAGTAGGTATATTGTAATGAATGAAGGTAAATGTTCTTGTTGTTGTGAGTTAGTCTTAGTTTGGGAAACTATTAATTAATTAGTATGAATGATGTTCCAAAAAGAATTTAGGCATAAAGTAATTGTTATAAATGTTTTTTATAATTCAGTGAAATATCTTTAGTTAACTAATGGTATATGCAGTAGTAGGTGGTTAGTGGGTATTATTACATATTATTCAAGATAAATGTGTTACTGTGGAGAGATTTGATTAGGTATTTATGTATTAGTTATCATTATTATCAATAGTTGTTGTGGTATAAAATATTTTTATTTTAGTAGTAACCTAGTAAGTGTTAAGAAGTTGAGTAATACTTTGTTATGAACTTTGCAGAAGTTAAGAATGTTGACATGTGAGCATCCTGTTCCTCCGGATCGGTACAATGATAGGGTAGAGGAGCAGCTACGACTTACTGGCTTTTACCATGCATCACAGATTGGGGTAGTCCAATGTCAAAAGGCATTGGTGAATGCTTTAATCGAGAGGTGGCACCCCGACACACATACGTTTCACCTTCCCATTGGTGAATGTGCCGTCACTCTTGAAGACGTTGCTCTAATACTTGGTCTTCCAACGGACGGACTTCCAGTTACAGGGATGACATTGAGTAGTTTCGAAGCGTTGGAGGCTGAGTGTTTGCATCAATTCGGAGTTGCACCGCGTAAGTCGGAGTGTAGAGGCAGTTGCATTAAATTGAGTTGGCTTCGGGACCTTAAAGAAAATTTACCCTTGACTGATGAAGTTGGTATACAGAGGTATGTCAAATGCCACATTATGTTGCTTATCGGGACGATCTTGTTTGGGGATAAATCAGGTGCAGCAGGTGTGCACTGGAAGTTTCTTCCATTGCTACGTGAATTTGGTAGTATTATACAATACAGTTGGGGATCTGCATGCCTAGCACACCTCTATAGGGCATTATGCCGGGCATCTCGAGTTGACTGTAAAGGCATAGATGGCCCACTAACACTTCTTCTCGGTTGGGCTTGGATGCGGCTCCCATATCTATCGCCGGTTCCTAGGGAGCCCCGCAGTTTCCCGCTAGCAAACAGGTAATATAATTTTTAAATGTACCACTTTATTTATATTTATAACTCAATTATCAACATTAAATGTATCGTATAAGGTGGCGGAACTGGGAGCGGGGTGACCGACGATATAGATATATGAAGCTAGCTGACTTTAGGAAGGCCTTTGATGAACTTCAGGAAGGCGAGGTGAGTATTTATTAAAGTAGTATTACTTTCCTATTTAGGGCCTGTGTAAATCTTATGAACCAAAGATGATGATGACTGTTATGTCGGGCGTAGTCATGAATTTCCTTTATTTTTTTTTCAGTTTGTCTGGGTTGCGTATGCTGTGGATCGCGTGGATCCTAACATAATTCCTGCTGAAATCTATATGCACTCGGTTGTGTGGAGCGCTACAGTGCCTTTGGTATCATTTGAATGTATTGAGTGGCATGCTACCGATAGGTATAGGCGACAATTCAGACTCGTTCAGGGAGTGCCTGAGGAGGTGCGGAATCTAGATAAGGCGCATGGAGAAGTCCTCACTGGTCCTAAGAATTTTAACTGGGCCACGGCACCTACTCATTACATGTGGGTGATGCATTGGACCAACAGGTATCATCACGTTCTTTCCGAGCTTCCCATTCCTTCACAGCCTCAGTTGGAAACTTATATGCATTGGTACCGAGGAGAATATGGGAACCGCTTGTGTTTGTCAAATCTTGTGGGTGAAGAGGATGATGAAGGTAATCAGGATTTGGATGGTGGTAATCATGATATGGATGAGGGTAGTCAGGATATGGATGATGACAATGATGAACAGGAGCCACATTCGCCTGAGGTACCACCTACGAATCCGCTTCCACAAGAACAACCTCAGTTCTCAGGCCAGTATGTACCGCAGTCACACTTCAACCCATCATTTACGCATCATCAACAACATTGGGGTATGTCACAGTTTAATATAATACATATTAATTACTTACCAAATTATTATAAGTTAAAAATAGTTACTAATTTAACATAAAAGCAAAATAAAAACGTCATGCAAAAAAAAAATTAGCTGTCGAAAGAAATCGCGTGATGGTGGAATCTATTAATAACATAACTAAATTTAGTAAATGGTTACCAATGTTGACGACCAATTTTTGGAGGTACGGTGCCTTGAATTTCCGCAGAAAGTTTGACTCAATATGCCTGATGCAAAACATATGAAAAGCTCTAGGAGGTGACCAAGCTCCATTACTGCGCTCCACAGCTGCATTGATGGATTCGTGTCGGTCGGATATTAGACCAATACCATCCCGAGTGACAACATGTTGACGAAGGTTACTTAGGAAAAAGTGCCATGCATCAGAAGTCTCTCCCTCCACAACAGCAAACGCAATTGGGACAATATTGTTGTTCCCATCTTGTGAAACTACCACTAGCAGACAACCCTTATACTTTCCATACAAGTGAGTCCCATCCACCTGGACAACTGGTTTACAGTGTCTGAATGCCCTAATACAGGGGTAATAACTCCAGAATACTCGGTGCAGTACTCGAATATCACCCACCAATTCATCCCCTTGATAAGCAGGCATAGTCTCAAAATGGACAACAGCTGACGGCTCCCTATGACACATGGCCTCAAACCATATAGGCAACGCTTCATACGATGCTTCCCAACCTCCAAATATTTTTTCTACTGCCCTTTGCTTAGCCAGCCATGCTTTCCGATAACTAATGGTGTACTTAAACTTCGATTGCACTTCTGCTATAACCGACTTTACCTTTAAGGACGGGTCCGCCTCAACCAATGGCTTTATCGCTTCTGCAATTGTGAGAGAATCCAGCTTCGAATGGTCCTGTGAAATCATGGCTCGGGTACATGTGTGACTACCATTATACCTCCTTATAACCCAACAGTACTTCCTGCTGATCATGCTAACCCTGATAAGCCAATCACACCCTGATCCGTACTGCGTACACTTGGCATAAAATGTCAACGGCTCAGACTCATACACCCGGTAGTCTACACTTCGTCGTATGGTATACTCTTTTATCGCCTTAATAACAGCTTCCCTCGAACCGAACTCCATACCAACGGCAAACTCACCATCTGCGACAATAGGAATCTCTGCATTTGACAACCAGCATAGGAAAAATCAAATAAAGAGACATATATTACAAATCTGACAACACCTTATTATGTCACTCTAATTAAAACAAAAACACCAGCAAGTCATGTAAAAATTAGACCATAAAGGCCGGTTCGACCGTCGCACGACATGAACCGGAACCTAACCGGTCCGGTTCACTGGATTTTAACCGTTAACTGCGAATGATATTTACAAACTCATGTAAATTTTACCTACCTGCAGTCATATATCCCGGAAACTCCGGAACATGCATGGCTTCCAAATCCAAAACTCGCATGAATGATGGCTCCTCAAACGGCTCATCGTTTGCGAGTGCATTTGCCACCTCTGTTACATCTGGCGCCGTAGCTCCTTCACCTTGATCTTCACCTCCATCTCCATCTGGACCAACAAACTGGTAGTTACTTTCGAACTCTTCTTCGCTGTCAGTATTATAATCTTCTCGTAGAATATTTCGGTCGGCCTCAGATTGTTCAAACTCAATATACAACTCGATGAAGGAGATCTGAGCCCGGTTTTCAATATACATTGAAAACATCTCTTGCATGCTCGCTTCGTCCGTCACATATCTGCTTTGAAACTGGACGAATCCACCAAATACCTGTATGGGATATCTGTATAGAATACATGATATCTTTCTTGCTCTCTCAGAATCAATGGCTTCAGAAATCACCCCTTTCAGCTCTTCAAATGAGATGATAAAGGGAATAACAACATCTAAGGGTTTTTCACATATAAATTTTACTCCTTCCGAAGTTTGTAGTAAAATCTGACCAAAATAATACACCTTTAATAATACTCGGTCACTCATCTCTCTCAAACATATAAAAAGAAAAGAACATAGATTTGGCAAGTAGAGTTCAATTTTGAATCACCAGATAATAATAAGGAAATAAGAAAGAAGAAACAGAAGAGTATGCGGCCGTTCAAGTTGGGGAAGAAGAAGACGCGAGTGACCTACTTCCTTACTGCGTGCTTTTATATGGACCATTTTAAGGAACTCGCACCCATCGACTAGGTTAACATGACACAGCTAAATATTTACAACTCAAATCGCACCATGCGATTTCCTATTCAATTTCCTGGAATAAACTTCATCCCCACTCAAAACGGAGGGTGCGAGTTCCTACCAACATCCACCCCCTACAACTCGCACCATGCGATTTGTTGCACCGTTGTAGCACACCCAACTTTAAACGGAGGGTGCGATTTCAGTTGCAGAAAATCTCATTTCTCCTTATCATACAAATCGCAATGTGCGATTTCATGTAGCATAAATTTTTATTTCTCCTTCTCATACAAATCTCACGGTGAGATTTCTCCACCCTCACAGTGTCAGAAAGCTATCCCACATATGCGTGTATTCCCCCATACTTCCATATCTGTGAAAAGCTCCCCTGTAGGTTCCATATCGATAAAAATTAGCCTCAAATTCACTCTCAACAATAACCCCAAGTAAATAATCTACAAGTTATCAAATTTATTAGGAGGCTTTAAGTTTTGAATGAAATTGTAATCAGATTAAGCTAAATTATTCATATTTAAAAGGAAATGCATGAGAATTTGTGTTCTTTAAGTAGGTCGTACTTTGTATTATAAAAATGGTGAAAAATCATGTGCAGTTGACTTCACATAAAGTTGACAGTTGAGAGTGTTAGATAAAAATATCAAATTATTTAATTTCTCTCAACTATCAACTTCACGTGAAATCGACTGCACTTGAGTTTCCACCTATAAAAATACTACGTACATAAAAAAATGTTACAAAATTAATTTTTATATATTACTTCATATATTATTTGCATCTTCATATAGTATAATAAAAAGAAAGAGACAGAATTAAATAATATAAAATTATATGAATATTGAATAATATAATTTTAGTATAAGCTTACAGCATAGCACAGTGTCACAAACACTATCCTTTGTTGGGTGTCTTGATTCCAGGTATCACGTTCCCATACAGAGTGTGGGCCCTCTCTACTCAGTTTTGGCCAAATCCTCACCGTACGATCTAAAATAACCCAGTTGGCGGTAGCCGACAGCCTCTGATGAGACAAAGACCGGTCTAGTTCCTTTTGGCAATCCCTCCCACGGGCCCCATCCCCTACCCCCTATTTACCCTAAATTACTTTAATACCCTTCACCGGAAGGGGCACCCGTCAACCTCGCCTCAATACTCGACACGTGGACATGCGACTGCAGACCCCATCGCGCGCCTTTCTTGCCACCGCAGCTACGTTGGAATCGCCAATGTCAATCACAATATGACATAATTAAAGTACCATCAATTCTTATAAAAAATTAATTATTTTGAATCAGTTATTTTATATATATTTATACGATAATTAATTGAGTGATCGTTTTTTATATACACATAATGTAATTATTTTTTTTAATATTTAACATATATTTTATCTTATTTGATTTTAATAGAAATGTTTGATATTATTATAAATTGAAATAATTGATTATAATATATTTTTGTGAAGAAAGATAAATTGAAAAGAAAAAAGTAATTGGAAAGAGAGACAGAACCCGCGTAAAAGTCGAGGGTTTCTTCTGGCTGCCTGCAAACTGCAATCACTCTTTCTAAACTCACTTTAACTCTGCTCCTCTTCTACGCTTCACAGTTCTGGAGCGTGACGACACGCGCATGTGAATGGTGGGCCTAGTTGGAATATGTATTTAGTATATATATAATAAAAAATTTTTTAAGTGTATCAATATACTGGTGTATTAATAATTTTTAACCGGTAGGAGTGGCTATGGATAATGGATATCTGATTACCTGTTCGAATTCAAACTGAACCAATTAAATTGGTTCTGGAACGAAAGGATAATTGGATTTAATTTGAACCAAACAAATGTATCTCTTTAGTAATTGGTTCGGATAACGGTTTTGAGATGCGAAACCCGAACCAACCCGTAAAACCGACTATATATTAATTAAATAAAAAATAAAAATTTAAAAATATATATATGTCTTTTAATAATTTTAAATTTCTCACCCAATAACCCTAATACTAGCAGCAATTTCCTCACTTTATGGATTAAACTCCAATAGAGCTTTTTCAAATCTCACTTTACCTGTAAGTGATACTGTTGTTGGAAGCACTTCTTCTCTAAGTCCACATACTCCCACTATATTTAATGTCTTTAGATTTTAATATATTTGGTGTTTAATATGTTTAAATTATTTTTATTGATTTTACATGTTTATTGTATTTGAAAATTTTTAAGATAAAAATTTTGTTTTTTTTTATTTTCTTTTATGAATTTATGTTTCATCGGATATCCAATTATCCGACTGAATCTGTTCTTAATCGATTTGGTTCGATTCAAGTACATATACAAAAAATATAAATCCGAACCAAACCGAATTAATTATAATTTAATTGGTTCGATTTTAATTTCATTTTAAATTCGAATCAATCTGACCCATGCTCACCCTTATTAACCGTTGATTTTAATTATAAAAAATATATATAATATATGTAATTAAGATTAATAGTTAAAATTTATTGGAACACCCATATACTGATATATTTAAAAGCTTTTCCATAATATAAGAAGAAAAGGTATAAAATAGGTGTGGGGTTTGGTTGGTTGGTTGGTTGGGTGGTATATGTATTGTAAAATCATGGATGCATCCTTATTAGCATTCATGGAAGGAGGGCCAAGTGGGTGTTTGTATTTGGAATGTATTGCTCTCACTTCTCTTAATGCCACCCTCAAAGGATCAAACTGTTATTATGATTTCCAGCAATATTATCCCACTTCAATTCATTACAACATTTACATTTACTTGTACATTTTATTAGACATTATCCTATGTCCTATGGAGATAGAAAACAGAAAAGTACCACATTCATGCATTTCACTAATTATTAATGGATTCTTATTCTATAGTTATCCATTCAATTATTTTCTGTTAAGACAATTGACAATTCGTTGATATTGCATAGTGGATGATAGGTCACCTAAGCTCAGCCTAGCTATAGCTAGTAGCCTACTCAAGCTATTATTACACACTTGCATTACTTCATGCTTTTGTGGAGCCCTATCCAATTTATACGACTTTAAACTTTATACTAACAAAAATTTATCTCAGAATGTAAATCAAATTTTACATTCCTATAGTTTAATCAATTATAACCACCATTATTGAAATAAGGATCACAAGAATGCAGGGAACGTCACATCCCATAATTGGTGTGTGGATCTGAAGAGTTTTAAATTTGACCAAAAAGATGAGTCCTAATAGGCCTCAACAATATGCATGCATATGGGCGAGAAGGTTTTCAACTTACACCAAAATGTGCAAAGCAAGATGGCAAAGTACCTTTATTTTTTGCCCCCGAAAGAAGCTCACAAATTCTTATAGTTGTTAATGGTTGGGATTGAACTGTATAAAGTCATGAGTGACATATCCTTAATTGAAATAAACGTTCTGCTGTGCCGTTAGTTAATTATTGTTAGTGTTGTATTTATCCCCACATGTTGATGTTTACCTACCTAGATCTACATCTAGCTATCTCATATCTACACACATAATTAATTGAATCCAAGTGCTTAATTAGGATGAGTTACGTCACATTAGGGAATCATCATAAGCACACATACATATGCGTAGAACATGGCTCATTCGTAACTTTTGTCACATTCTCAAATCCCAATAGTAATTCATTCAAATTCGACAAACAAGTTATATGAATTACGGACACTTTGCTGAATTGCTCATTTTGAACACGATATTTACCGATACTCGTCTGATATATGTGTCTGCTGTGTCTAAATCATGTCTTAAAAAAAATAAAAAAATTTTATCGGACACGCTTGGACACACTTAAATATCATCACGTATCAGCATGTCTAGTCTTATTCTTAACATATATTCTTAAAATAAATTTATATATAGTATATATTATTAGTTATTAAAATAAAAATATTTTAAATATTTGATATAATTAAAATAAGACATTAAAAATAATTAAAAAATTAATGTATATTTTAATATCAATAAAATATTAAAATATCGTTACGATTTATAAAAAAACACCTTATATTTTATATGTATGCGTGTCCCCGTATCTTATAAAATTTTAAAATTCACGTATTGACGTATCCCGTATCTCATATTATGTCGTATCTCCCGTATCCCATATTATGTCGTATCTCGTGTCCGTGCATCATAACAAACAGGCATAACACCTAGTAGCTGCACGCGTACAAAAGGAGCGTGGAGGCTTTATAAATATCTTAATTAATAATTTAAATTACATGTGTTCTTAACTTTAATTAAAGAGTACTATTTTATATTCTTATTATGAATAGAATGTATTTAATATGTATTGTCTATGTCATAACAAGTAACTTTTGTTTACAATTAGACTAATAATATTTGTTATTTTATATTTTTTAATTATAAAAAAATAAGTGTCTGTAACTAGAAAAGGTACACAAAAAAATTTAAATATTTATATATTAAGTAAGAACTGACTATATATATAGGTTCATTTTTTTAGATATGAGAAGTATGTTTGTTGTGCATTATTATAAAAAATATGGGTGCTAGATATGGATGTAGAAACAGTTTTTCCTAAAATAAGAATAAAAAAATGGGACCGATTTTTTTGTAAAAAAGTTAAGTTTATTAATCGGACAGCCTAATTAATGTGAAAGATGAAATTTAAATTTTGGTGAAAATAATCGGACCTTCTAATTTATGTTTAAAAAATTAAATAGTCCGATTTTTATTTCTAATACCACGTAAAGTACGTATACACTCCATATCTATGTTCTATATTATTCTCTCTTCCACATCTAAATTAAAAAGTGCATATATATATATATATATATATATATATAATTTATATATATATATATAATTTTGAGATTAGGAAGGAATGTAGAGTGGTAGGGACAGCGGTTTAACCGGTGGAGTAGAGGGTGGTGAGTGACCCATTATTTTATGTGGTGATCCAAAATAAGGGCAAGAAAGTAGGGTCTTATAGGACTGGGTCTACCCTAAGAGCCTTTGGCTAGGTTTTTGGGTTTGTCGCAATTGATGGCTTCTGATAAGGACGTGACCCTTTTTATTACTAGGACTGGGACTGAACACTCTTCACGTGAATTCTCAATTATACCCTTCTTATATTAATTATTTATGATCAAATTTCCAATATCATAGCGTGCAAGCACCACAACCACTTTGCCTGCTGGGTTCATTTTCATTCCCTCTTGGTCCATTGCTGCCACCTCTCTTTGGGATTCTACCCACTCTTATCTTAATTTCATATTAATTATTTCCACCTTTAATAACCCCTTTATGGCTTCATCTCTATTAATCCCTCTCTAGTTAGTATTAGTCCATTAGATCTAGAGCTACAACTAGTTCTAAATAATTATGGGAGATATTAAATATTGAAAACTTTATTATTGTCACTTCTATTTATTTGTATTTATTTTAACAAAATATTTAATAATAAAAAAATAATAAAAAATAATCAAAATTTATTTTATTTGTATAATATTAAATAAAATAAATTTTGATTTTTTTCCTTCTTAATATTATCGTTAATACTCTTTAAGTTACGATTACAATAAATCTTTATATTAATTAATAGTATAATATATCAAAATAAAAAACCATTTAGTTAAGTTATAGATAAACTAAATTATTATAATAGACAATAAAATCTATTTTACTAATTTAATGACAAGTCATTATATATGAAAAATTAAACATTCTTAAAACAGATAAAAATAATAAATTTATGTTAGTTAATAAATATCTTATCAAACGTTCTTAAAAAGTTTGTATTAAAAAAAAATTAAAGATAGTATGTTCTAAAAATTCTATTGCATAGAAAATAATATTTTAACTTGCTAGTAATGATAAAAAGTTTTACACAATGTTATAAAGAGTTTAAAAGATCATATAATTAAAATAATGTGTTTATATAATTTTTTTAATTTAATTAGCGACTTAAAAAGACCTTATTAATATGTATCTTAAAAATAGATTTTTTAAAACATCGTAAAAATATGAGATAATATTCCATTTGGCCCTAAACTTTTATATATATATATATAAGTTTTAGTTTAGTCCATAAAATTTTAATTGCCTTTATTTAGTCCACAAACATTATAAATATAATTTATGTTAAATTTTGAAATAATTTTCAACCTACAAACATTAACGGAATATTATTATAAATTGTTAGATGTCATACTAAACTTTGTAAAATAATGTCTTTTAATTTTGGTATTTAAATAACCCAAAAATAACATTATATATAAGTGGTCTTTTTAAAATTTAACCTAACAAAATAAGTGATACCACGTTGTTTTTGAATTATTTAAATGCCAAAATCAAAATTCAATCATTTTACAAGTTTGATTGTGACAACCGAGCGCTCTATTATTGTTTTTGTATTGAAAATTATTTCAAAGACTAATGTGAGGCACATTTATAAAATTTAGAGATTAAATAGAGGCAATTGAAATTTCAAAAACTAAATTAAGATCTGCGCATAAGTTTAAGAACCAAATTAAATATTAATTTTAAAATATTTTATAAAAAAATATTATTATACTCTTAACTTACACCCTTTATTAAATCAATATCAATATCTTACATCAATTCAGCTCTTGTTGTATATAGGTACATACATTTAAAACAAGATGGATACAGGAGAGACAAACGATACTATTGTTCACCTACACTTAAATACAATAATGAATTTTAGCAAAAACATAAGACATCATATAATTAAAACTATAATGCGACATCGCACCAAAAGAATTTATCATATATGCACGAGCTCAAGGGACTTGACAATAAAACTAATTAATTTCATAAGAAACTAAGAAAGTTGTCTATGTACGATGTCATAATTGCTTGGCCTCCCTCCTTCGTTCGATCAATCATAGAGTAGTTTGAAGCTTTTCTTTGAAAAATCACACATATTATTATTGTTATTTGAGCTTCAGGAGAAAATTAAATTATGCACAGTAGATGCATTGAAGAAACTATTGCGTGCTTTTAATTAAAGCAACCTCTTTTTTGGTATTGATTAAAGACTGCTTTATAATGCTACATGCAAAATATATACAATTTCTTATGTGCCTTGAAGATGAGAAATTGATTTGCTTTTCTTTACCAATATTACTGCTGCTATTTATTTCTTGTCTCCTTTATCCATTAATACATTATCATATGGATTGCAACAGGAGGTGCGTTATTTATTTAAGACTTTAAAAGCTTTTCTCACTTTTGCCTAGTCTCATCAGTTGCAAATATTTTGCACTATCTAGTATAGATCGCGTGATATAAATTCTGTTACACATATTAATTATTAGAGTTTAATTAATATGTGTTTTAAAAGATACATAATAAATTTATTATTAATGAAAAATTTTTAATATTTCATTTGATGAGTACAAAATAAAAATAGTTAAACCCTAATTATTAATGTACAATCTACTTGTTCTATTTCATATTGCAGTTTTATTTACATGTATTTCTCTTGATAAAAATTACATTCTTTAGAGATTAATTTGAAATGTTTGATTTTTTAAAGATTAAATTAAGGCAGAAACTGACCTGCAGTCGACTGCAGGTGAAGTTGCTTCTGGATGGCTGACATGTGTTATTATATGGTTTAAAAAAAATCAGTTTATTTTATATAAATGGTTTATTTAAAAAAATCGGTTTGAATTGGACCAAGCAGTTTCTTTTATTCCCTTCTTCTTCGTTTCGCACGTAAAATTCGTTCTCTTTCAATCCCTTTTTCAGAACTAATATGAAACTTTCAATTAGGTATGTTCCTTTTATTTATATTTCTTAATCAAATTTATTATTTCAAATGCATTTCTTAATTTATGTTTTTATTCATTCCTCTGTGAATGATAAAAATGATTTAATATATACGTACATATTTATGTCATCACACCATTTTGATGTTCAGGATCATAAATGCCAAGATAATTCATGGCAATTTCATGTGATGGAAGACAAAAATGTAATTATGGTATAACGTAGACTAGTTGATAGCATGAGCATTGTTGAAATTTTGGCATGATCTCTTTCATATTTGTTATAGGTCTCTTTAGTTGGTGATGTTATAGTTTATTGTGATGATATGATGGTAGTTTAATTGTATGAGTTAGGTCCTTTTTATTTGGTTGAATTTTTTCTATGGCTATCCTATTCTTGATGGCAATGTCAAAATAAATATTTTCATTAGTTGTTATTTTTTTTCTCTATTTTTGAATCAATTTTATTTTGAAAAAATTTATTAAAATTTTTTGTTGTAGACAAAATTAATAATATTATGTTCAATTATTTAAGGAGACCAAATTAATATTTTGATTAGATACTTTTGTTTTATTGAAAATAAATTCTAATTTTATTAAAAAATAAATTCTAGTTGATAAGTAAAAACACAAAAACGTGTATGACAGTGAAATCATAATTTCTAGACAAGTAAATTATAGTCTTATTATCTTAAAAAAATAATTTATTTATAGAATAATATTGAAAAATTAACAATAATTTGCATGAAAATAGTTTATTAGTAAAATAAAAGTTAATTGATTGATTACCATAAAATTTAATTTAACGATAAATTTGCAATTGAACATATTTTTACAGCTTAATTTAAAAGCAACTGAAAATGTAAGTTATGGAAACAAAACAAAACTCATCAAGAAAATAGAAACAGAGACAAAAAAAGAAAGATGATATCACTCATGCCATTTCTATAAAAAAACCGTGAATTTTGTTTCTTTTTCAGAATACTAAATTTTACTTTTTCAAACAATTTGTATACATATATTTAACAAAAATTAAATAAAAAAAGTTTCAGATAAATTTAAAGAAAAATTGGTCAATATGAATGAAGAAGAAGAACATATCAAATTCATCTGTTAGGAATTTAGGAATAACACGCAGAAAGAATTTAAATTATTTTAAAAGTAGTTATTTGATTTATTCAAACCGATTTTGTTTTAAAAAAACCATTTGTATAAAATAAATCGGTTTTTTTAAACCATACAGTAACACGTGTAAACGATCCAGAAACAAGTAACACGTGTAAACGATCCAGAAACAACTTCACCTGCAGTCGACTGCAGGTGAGTTTCCACCTTAAATTAATGTATGCATAATTTGTTAGGGGTTATCTTCACCGTTAATCCCGTGATCACTGATGTAATTGATGAAATATAACACTATTAGTCATAGACACGTAACAAATTAATATTAGAAAATATTAGAGAATTATCAAAATTTATTATTTTTGGTCATTAGTTAATTATTAATATCTAAAAATATGAAATAAAATATGTTATTAAATTATTAAATTAAATAAATTATATTAAAAAATTAAATTAATAATAAAGTGATGATAAAAAATAAGAAATTTTAATAATTCTTAAATGCCTAATCCGTGTTTTTTACCCCTTAACTTTTTTGGAGTGTGGGTTTTTCCCAACTCAGAGAACTGAGAAGCATAGTGCATCGAAAGTAAACCTGAATATGTACATTACTCAATTCTCTCCCCGTGATCACCAACGTTGCCATGATCAATGTTTGACTAATAATATATTTTAAATACATAATGCATGCAGAGATTATTTTTTATTATTATTATTATTATTATTATTATTAGAGTTTTTAAATATTTTTTGTTTTATTTTGATAAGTAATCATTTTAAACTTTCTTTTTTTTTGCAAAAAGCATAAAACTCTATTCTAATTTAAGTTAAAAAAAATCCAAACACAAACATTCTTCACATTATCACAAATAATGTTGCCATGTTGGTGAAAAAAAAAAAGAAGCATATATATACATCTTTATTTGATTTCATGATGGTAAGCTTATCCCGTGTTGAAAACTGACATGATACATAATATAAGTGTCTGGCCAAAAAGTTCATAACATTTTTATTCTCCAAAAAATATTTGTCTTTATTTATAAGGATAAAAAAAAATTATATAGATAAAACTTTATTTACGTATCTTAGCTTGTTCATTAGTTTTGCTAAAGCAATACATAAATATAAAAGTTTTGTATCTAGATATTTTGTAGTATATCTGCATCTTTATGTCTACTAATATATAAATATGTATTAATGTACTTATCATTTATTTTCTTATGAATTAAATAATAATAATAATAATAATAATAATAATAATAATAATAATAATGAGATTTATTAAGATAATAAATATCTAATATTCTAACAAAAATATTTTAGATTCGAATTTCTGAAATAATAAAAATATTTTTTATTGATTATATACATTAAAAGATATTTCATGAAATAAATAATTTATCTTATGTATATTCTTTATTAAGAAAAGTATTAAATTGGTTCCTACGTTTAGACGTAATCCTGTTTTGATATTTGAGGTTTAAAGAGTTTTATTTGAATCCAAAAGAATTTTATTTAGCTTCATTGTAATTTCACAGTATAGTCAAAGTTAAATAATTAACGGAATGTCCTACATTACAGCAGTACAAGAACAAGGTAGATAATATGGAGAACAAGTAGAAACTCTAAAGACACAAAATCAACCGTAGATACATCGACACATTTTTTTTATCATTCTCCTTAATTCTGTAGAAAATATTTCATTTAAATTATAAAAAAATAATAAATAAATATATTGAGACATCTACAGTAGATTTTGTACCTCTAGAGCTTGTATTTATTCTCCAGATTATCAACTTTGTTCTTATACTGCTGTCATGTAAGACATTATATTAATTATTTAATTTTGACCTCACAGTATAACTATATAGTAAAACTAAATAATTTTTTTTTAATTTAAATAAAACACTTTAAATTTTAAAAACAAAAATAAAATTACGTGCAAACAAAAAAAACTAATTTAATACTTTACCCTTCTTCTTTATATGATGAAAAAGTCTAATATAGTATATATATTAACCAAATGGAGCCTACCTGATGATGGTGTTGTGTCCATAATAAATATCCATGGATTACCTCCTTTCACCATTTTCTGCCTATCATAGAGATATTCCTTGCTAATTAAACTTGTTGACCAATGTCTACATTATTTGCTGCTCATATTGGCCTTAAAATTTTATATAGTTATGCATCATCCTCTATACTAAGCTTTTAATTCTTATGTATTATTTAAGTATTAGTAATTTTCAGAAAACAGTAAAGGAAAAAACCGGTAATATTTGAATATAATCTTATTGTCATATTTTCTGCTAAAATCATGTTGAGAATCTGACATGTCTACTAACTTTACAGCAACTTAGCAATATATATATTTAAAAGAGAAAGGTGTAAGCATGGACATGAATGATTAAACTAACATGCCATATTTGCAAGAAAGGATGGCCTCAAGAAACTTTATGAAGTAGGCTAGAAAGAAAGAAAGAATGAAAGAAACTTTTCCATTAATTTTCCAGTTGCATAATTGGTTAGGCTTAGTGATCTATCTGGATTTGTCATTACTTTTTGTCTAAGTAAGCAGCCAATAATAATAATGATATATAGGACCCTAATGACAAAGTCAAAATTAAACTTGAGTTAGCAAAGTAATTGGCCGTTTTTGTAAAGCGAAAAAAAAATAATAATATATGAATATGCTTAAAAACACCATACAACTATATAATAAAATCCCATTTGTCTTTCACTTGTCTATTTATTATTCTTTTAGCTGTTAAAGTTAATTGTCAACGTTTACCATTAAAGTCTGCCAAATATGAGCATTTATAATGAAAGTGATTATTTATATAAATATATCTTTATGTAAAAATAATAATATTAATTTATTAGATAATTTGATATCCTTTATTAAATTAATTAATATCATATGTATTAATAATATCTTAATTATTTTTTCTCATGAAATTATTAATAAATTTAAGGACTATGTTATGTGCACACTAAAATTCGTCACTAAAATTAGCTATTAGTATAAAATATATGTTAAAATATAAATTCAGATTGAAAATAAATTAAACTATATAGTATTTATATACAAATATATTAGTGACTGATTTTAATGTACGAATAATACTTTTATAAATTTAAATTATGTAAAACTTGAATCTGGCAAATTTATTTTTCGATCCTTTATTGATCTCTATATTTCATGTTTTGTGATGATAATCTCTTTATATTTTAAAGAAAAAAAAGTAAAATATGAGTTAATAGTTAAATTAGTTTTTGAAAAACAAGACATTTTTTAAATTTGTTACTGAAAGATTTTTTTAACTAAATTGGTCTTTCAGAGATTATAAATTAATCATATTTTTTTTCAGTTACTCTATTCACAATTTTCGTCAACGATTGATAATGTGAAATATTAATTGATAGCATACATGACAGATAACATGTTCAACTAAAAATAGGATGTTTGTAATTCGAAAAAATAACTAAATTAATAAATTTTTATAAAATATTTGGTTAATATTCAATTAGATATATTAGGTATTATATATGTTATCAATTAATGTTTTATAACATCAATATTTAAAAAAAATTGTTAAAATAGTGACTGAAAGACAAATATAATTAATTCATAATTTTTGAAGAATCAATTTAATTAAAAAAATATTTCAAAAATAAATTTAAAAAATATCTTATCTTTTAAGAATTAATTTAATTATTAACTCGCTAAAATATTCTACCCTAACTATATCCCAATGTTGGCAATTGCAAAAATACAATACGAATTTATTTATTAGGGTAAAACCCACATACCACAAGTCCAGAATGCAAAAAATGGTGCAATACAAGTACTTAGGCCTCTTCAAGTCCGTACAGAAACAGTATCCTAAATGGGTAGGAGAATCTCTGTACACAATCCAATAGCAATGGTCAACAAAATTAAAAAAAAAAAGAAAGTTAAGTGTCAAGAATACCATTATGGAAACTGAGATGTAATCAAAATCTAAAGTGATGAAACAGAACCATAGAGTGACCTAATCTTAAAAATTGTTGACATCAAAACCATGTTGTTGTGAGGTGTTGTGTGTTAAGGTTAAACAAAGAGGGATAGGTGTGAGATTTGGTGAAGTAGAAGGGGACAGAATAGACATCCGCCCGGAAATACAGGGCTGCCGTACAGTCTTAAATTACCCTTTTTATTTTATTTATCTATCTTTTATTTTATTATTTATTTATTTATTATTGGTCTTTATAGCCATCAAAGCATTGAGGCACTACTACTACTACTACTACAGTCTCTGTGCTGTGTTGTGTTCTTTGTAGCTTTCTTTCTTTCTTTTCTCTCTCTACTTTCTCTGCCACACATCACACCCAACAGTCTCAGCATTGCAGCAACTGCAGCACTGCTCCTGCTTCAGCCTGCAGCCAAGCAAAAAAGCCCCTCCAATAAATAATTATTAAAAAAGATTATTTTTTTATAATAAAAAATAGTTAAATAGATGAGGGAAGAGAGAGAGAGAGAGAGAGGGGATAATAAAAAACCCATTTTTATATTGCCCCAACTTAAATCCCAATGAAAGCTTGATTTGATGCTACCCCAAAAAAACCCAATCACTCATTCATTCGCATCGCTCCACTCTTGTTCACTCCTCCAGCCAAAACCAACAATAAAGTAAAAGAAAAGAACCCCCCCAAAAAAAGAAACAAAGGGGGGGGGGGGGGGGGGGGGGAAATAATATTAGCAGAGAGAGTGTGATAGCTCAGTGTGTGTGTGTGAGAGAGAGAAAGAAGACACAGAAAGAGGGTCTCTTTCTTTTTGGGAGTATTGGGGTCAGCCTCTTTTAGCAATGCCAAAGTTGCTCTTAACAACAGAACCCTTCACGCTCTCTGAAAAATGCAGACATGAAAAAACCACTCCTTCAAATCTCCCCTGTCTTCCTCTTTCTCTTTCAAACTATTTCCTTTTCTTCTTCTTCAGACACTCTTTTTAGATTCCCTAACGTTGCAACCAGCACTGGGTTCTGTTCCCATGGGGTTGATTGATCTCAACACCACAGAGGAAGATGAAGCACAAACACCATCATCCGCATCCACAGGCTCTGCTTCATCACCTTCTCACTCTGGTATAAGCACTTCAGCTTCAGCTTTGGCTCCACCTTCTTCTTCTTCTTCTGTGTGCTTGGAGCTATGGCACGCTTGTGCTGGCCCTATGATCTCTCTCCCAAAGAAAGGAAGCGTGGTTGTGTACTTACCACAAGGCCACTTTGAACAGGCTCAGGATTTTCCCGTCACTGCCTATAACATCCCACCTCATGTCTGCTGTCGTGTTCTTGATGTCAAGCTCCATGTAAAGTCTCTCTCATTCTCAAATTTGATAGCTTTTTCTTCTGGGAATGTTTCTTTGTTTATGTTTGCTGAGAAATTTTTGTTGGGTAAAATGATTTACTTGCCAAGTTTTAGCAATCTGTGGCTGACCTGTGTTTTGTATATTATTATTACTGCAATGTGATTTTGATAGGTCAAGGAAAAAAAATATCCTTTGCCCCTTTGTGCTGGTGTAAAGGTGGCTATAGTTTGGCTTGTGTTGAAAATTTCATGAAATGTTTGTTCTTTTTCTGAGCAGGCAGAGGAAGGCAGTGATGAAGTCTATTGCCAGGTCTTGTTGGTTCCTGAAAGTGAGGTGAGGTTTATACACGACTATGAATTCTGAATTCTGAATTTAGGATATTTATGATCTTAATTTGTTTTAGTTTAGATTTAAAGAAGACATTGAGAAACAATACTTCATATTCTCTCAACATTTTAGTAATACTTAGTGCCTAGGCCTTATGGGTCAATTAAAAGTAAGATTGACTAAGCTTTGCTTAATTTAGCTGCGTGTCATGTTTCTGGGAACCAAATAACACAAAAAGTACACAACGGTACCTGTGTATTTGTCTATGCTACCTAGCTCTTCAACTTTACTTTCTAACTGGTAAAAGAGAAGTACAAAGTTTCTTGTTAGAAGAGTGAAAGGGAAAGGAAAGATATGTGTTTACTATTAAATGAAGCGCCTCTATTAGTTGATTTCTTTTATTAAAAAAACAAAAAAAGATGGTTGAACTTGGTTACTATAATTGTAGCAAGTGGAGAAAAACTTGCGGCATGGGGTAGTTGATGTTGATGGTGAAGAAGATGATACTGAAGCTGTGGTGAAGTCAACAACACCCCATATGTTTTGCAAGACTCTTACTGCTTCTGACACTAGCACTCATGGTGGATTTTCTGTGCCTCGTCGAGCAGCTGAAGATTGCTTTCCTCCTCTGGTAAATTATGAACTATGAGGCACTCCTTTCTCATTGTCAAAGAGAACTGTTCAAATAATTTATCCTACTTTTATATGCTGCAGTCAAGTCTGATCCTCTAAATGTTCTGTTGATGTGGTGAAGTTAGCAGATCTAAGACTTTTGTTCTTTCATTCTCTTTATGACAATTTGAAATTATGTTTTATTGCTCACTTTAGGATTACAGTCAACAGAGGCCTTCACAAGAGCTTGTGGCGAAGGATTTGCATGGCCTTGAATGGAGGTTTAGACATATATACAGAGGTATATCATTCATTACCATTCTTATGTGTCTGCATGCGCGGAGTAATCATTTCTTGTCTTTTTATGAGCAGGGCAGCCACGGAGACATTTGCTCACAACTGGATGGAGTGCATTTGTGAACAAGAAGAAGCTTGTGTCTGGAGATGCTGTGTTATTCCTTAGGGGTGACGATGGAGAATTAAGACTAGGGATTCGTAGGGCTGCTCAGTTGAAGAATGGTGGTATCTTTGCCACTCCTTCTATTCAGCAACTGAATCCTGGCTCAGTCATGAATATTATTAATGCGTTGTCTTCGAGAAGTGCCTTTAGTGTTTGCTATAATCCAAGGTGTTTATCTTCACCAGATATTGACATTTTGTTCATCCCTTCTGTCAAATACAGTCATTACTTATCAATTAGATTTTTCAACATAGCTGCTATTGTTTATTGGCAACTGTGGACAACACTGTTATAGAGTCAACTGTGGATAACACTGTTATATTGTTATCAACTTCACAACTAAAAACTCTTTAAAACAATTGGTGGCAACAAGTGCATAGAGCCTTGCTGAACTTATGCTTTGGTCTCTTCTCTCTTTCCATCTAATGCATTGATCCCTTGCAGGGTGAGCTCCAAGGAATTCATCATACCGCCTCACAAATTTTTAAAGAGCCTTGATTTTTGTTATTCAGTTGGAATGAGGTTCCAGATGCGCTTCGAAACTGAAGATGCTGCAGAGCGCAGGTTTGTCAGTCACTCAGTTGTCTTGTTTAAACCTGCTCTATATAATCAACCTATCACCAGATGATATCACTCAAACTTCTCTTGGGCAGATTCACTGGATTAATTGCTGGCATTGGTGATGCGGATCCAGTTAGATGGCCAGGTTCAAAATGGAGATGCCTTCTGGTATGTTGCCGTGATAATTCTACAATCAAATATGGTTATTGTTTTTTAGCATGAGCATGTGGCTGTGTTTTCATATTGCAAGGCTTGATAATTTTATGCTGATGAGTAAGACCTCAAAAATAAAATTGATTTACTTCCTCTGAAGAATCTAATGACTCCTGTATATTTGGCCCTAAGCATGCAAATTAAATGTTGCATGTCTTAACATGGATAGGTTATAGGAAAATCTGTATCCTAGAACTAAAGCCAACTTTAATGTATACTAATGCTAACAACGTGCCTCCACTAATGCTTTTGAAATTCTAGGTACCTAAACCATAAGCTATGGCAGTCCAAGGTAGAAAACATAAAAGTCAGCTATCATTTTAATTTCAAAATCCACAATGATGATGACAGCCTAATCTGTTGGCTTCACATGAGAGAAATAAAACCAATAACAGTAAAGTAGTCTACTTATTGCTAGTGACATCTTTATTACTTGTTGATGGTTATCATCCATCTGATTAGACTTTTTGCACGTATAATTAGGAAATTTCAGCTGGAGTACCTATATAAATATAAATTTGTTTGCTTTGTTAATGCATTGACATCAAAATAGATTCCTTTTTTTTATTCGTAGTTATTAGTCTGGTCTATGTTGTGGTCATTACTTTTTTATATCAAAATAGAAGGTAACGAGAAGTTCTTATCCTACAGGTAAGGTGGGATGATGTTGAAGCAAGTAGGCATAACAGGGTTTCCCCATGGGAGATTGAGCCATCTGGGCCTGCTCCTACTTCCAATAACTTGATGGCAGCCGGTTTGAAGAGGAGCCGAATTGGATCTTCAGGGAAACTAGAATTTCCACTTCCCAGTAAGTTTACATTTTCCTTTTGTTTATTTGAGCAGTTTTACATCATGCATCAACATTGATAAGATGTTGACTTATTGCTCATTACAGATGGGATTGGAACATCAGACTTTGGGGAATCATTGAGGTTCCGGAAGGTCTTGCAAGGTCAAGAAATTTTGGGTGTTAATACCCCTTTTGATGGTATTAATTCTCAGAGTCCAAGGTTATCAGAGTTAGGGAGGTGTTATCCTGGTTCTATTGGTTCTGGGACATCGGTTGTAGGAAGTAATATCAGAATCCCTCAAGCCGGCTCTGATTTTTCCTACAACAATGGCACAGGCTTTGGGGAATCATTCCGGTTCCAAAAGGTCTTGCAAGGTCAAGAAATATTTCCAAGCCAACCATATGGAAGGGCCTTGTCTTTTGATGAGGCTCGCACAAATGGTCGCTTTGGACTTTTTGATGGTTATCATCTGGTTAGCCCCAGAAATGGATGGTCAACCCAGGTGCATGACAATCCATCACATCTGCATGCATCTGTAGCATCAATGCAAGTGTCGTCTCCTTCATCTGTGTTAATGTTCCAGCAAGTGGTTAATCCTCTTTCAAACTCTGATTATGATAAAAAGAGTAGCCAGGAGATAGAGGGTACAGTCCATTACCGACGTCCCTATGCAACTGAAGTGAAAGGTGGAACATTTGCATCGTTCCCAACTGATGAGCCTATTTTCTCTGGAAGAGCTAAGGAAGATATGAACTCCCTTGGCATGTTTAACTTCCATAATCAGTTGGGCACTTCAAAGTCTGTTGAATCAGCATTGGCAATGAGAGAAAGTCAAGAGTTGGCATCTTCGTGTAAAAGTAGCTGCAGACTCTTCGGATTCTCTTTAACCGAGGACCCTCACATTGCAAACAAGGAGGCTGACCGACCTTTGATCACTCGGCAATTGAGTTCAGTCCCTACATTTACTCAACACGCCGAGGATAGTTTTCCTCCCGGCCATTCTCTCAGGACTAAAGCTGTTGAGAGTAACTTCACCAAAGTAAGTGATTTTCATTTAGTCATTATTGGCATATACTGTGTAGTTATGATCTCCTTGAATCACTGTTCTTAGATATTTGTTCATATTCTTTGTAGGGTGTGTTGCAGTGTTGAGCTGAGAATCCTGATGTGTACTAGAAAGTAGTATTATGACACTGACTTCAGGTAGCTGAAGAAAGTGTCTAGTTCCAGTTGTTTGGTGATTTGTTATGATAACTCTGGATTTGTTTGAAGGAAAACTTTGGATGATTTGTTCTTAAATTGGCTTATGACCAATTAACTGCTTCTGTAACTAATCTTTTTATGCATGCTCACTGACATATTGGAGATGCATA
Source organism: Arachis hypogaea (assembly GCF_003086295.3). Taxonomy (NCBI): domain Eukaryota; kingdom Viridiplantae; phylum Streptophyta; class Magnoliopsida; order Fabales; family Fabaceae; genus Arachis; species Arachis hypogaea. The sequence continues at coordinate 1,996,445 of NC_092045.1, forward strand.
CCTATGTAAGACACTTTTATGGCAAACCTTATGCATTTTTATTCATGTTCTTAACAAAATAAACTAGATATTTTGGTATAATAGCTCTAGTTGCTAGGCTGAGTATCCTATAAACTAGACTTAAAGATTATATAGTTGCAATAATGGAATCAGTCTTGCTGAGTGTGACATCTTAACGGTCATGTTCATGGAATGAAATTATATCTAAAGTTGCAATACAATAATTATATTGAAGTCATTTAATATTTGAAAGTGACTGTGGCAACTCAATGACATGTTACATTACAGGGCCCAAGCATCACACTTTATGAACAATGTAAAGCCTTCATCACATTAAACTTCCTAGGGTAATATACAAGCACCAAAGTGGTTGGTAATTTAATGTTCTTAAATGAATGAGGTTTAGGCTATTCTCACTTTGCAACTTGAGGCTAAGTTTATGGATTTTTATTTTATAAAAGGAGTGAGTTTTCTTCACAAAGTTTACAAAAGTCAAACAAGCATTAAATTTGGATCTCTTGGCAATTGTTAAGTACAAAGTTGAAATTTCACTTTCCTGACAAGCTACTTTGTCTGGCTACACATGATCTAATGCGTTTTGGGACCCATCAATGTGTCATGTCGGGAACAATGACTAAAATACTAAGGAAGTTAATGCTAACCTTTGAAAAATTGTAATAAAAATTTGAAGTAAACTTTTGAGGAATGCAGGGACCTATGTTGATCTAATACAGAATTGAAAATAATCTGGTCAAGGTTAGCTTGATCTTAACCTATGTTGATGGTGTTTTGTGGATTCTTGGTCTAAAATGTTATATATATCATATATGTTGCATTATGTTTATGGATCTTACAATTCAAAACGATTCATTATTTGAAATTTGGCCTAACAATTCGATTATGGACATAGCTTTTTTGAAGTTGTTATTACTAGCAATAGTAGTAGGTGCACAAATTATGGTTTAACAAAAGTTACAATCAAATACTTCAAAAATATCTAAAAATTAAAAGTGATCTGTATAACATTCTTTTTAATTTTATTTTATTATTTTTTTTTTTGTTGCCCATGGTATCCCCCAACCCGACAGGTTAAAAACTAATCCGTCGCAAATCTGAGCTCCATTTAAGGGTCTGCCGCTGGCCAATGAGTTGTTGCATGCACTAAGCGGAATTCGAATATCAGACACTTGCTTAAGCGAACGAGTGAGCTAACTACTCGACCAACCCAAGTTGGTTACATTCTTTTTAATTTTAAAGACAGCTGTATAACATTCTTCTAAGAAAATATGGTTGGATTGCCATAATATGATAAGAGGAATGTTGTGAGGCTCAATAGCTACCATAATATGGTTGGTATTGTTTCAGTTTTACTTTTTTGAGTTAGCTCAAAAGAAAAAAAAGGCTCATTCTTTAATGGACTAGATGAAGGGACCAAACCTTGGGCCCGCTTGAAAAACTGGATAAAGGACTAGAAGTTAATTTCCAGCCCAAAAAGTAAAAAACACTAGATATTAGTTTATCATATATGATATATCATTATTTATTAACATAAAAAATATATCAATATTTAATTTTTGGTTATGGTAAAATAAAATGAAAAAGTATATGTCATATTTTACATTTTAATAATTACTAGGATTATCAGACGATAAAAATTGCTTACACACAACTCTTAATCACTAAATTATAGTTGATTTTGTTGTTTTACATTATATAAATATATACATCGATATCTAAAAATGTTGTGGCTTGACGGATGGAATATCCTATCGTTAAAAATAAGAGACTAAATTGGAGGTAGAATTTGTATATTATTGAGTATAACCAAATTGTTTATTCAAGTTATCTAGAATAATACAATATAGAAGGGTATTTATAGGTACTAAAAGAATCGTAATAATAAAGACGTAATATTCTATAATAAATATTCAGATATACTAAATAATACTAATTGATCCTAATTGGTCCTAATTATATTCTAACATCCCCCTCAAACTCAAGTGACAATTTGAAATTTATTTAAAACAACGAAATAAAGAGAAAAAAACTGCATAAACTGATAAAATGGTATCGTTAGTCTGAAGGAAGTGCAGACGGAACTGCTACTTGTCTGAAGGAAGCGCAGACGGAACTACCGCTATCTAAAGGAAGTGCAGATGGAACTTTCGCATAGAAACGCAGACGGAACTGCTACAAGGAAACACAGACGAAACTACCACAAGAAAATGCAAACGGAACTGCTACGAGAAAACGCAAACGAAACTACCACAGGAGAACGCTGACGAAACAGCCACGAGAGAACGCTAACGGAACTGACGACAGAGGGCGAAAACTATATGATTTCTTGATAAGAATAGGTAAGCAGCGGATGACAATGGTGAACGCTAACGGAACTGTCGAAAGAGAGCAAAAACTATATGAGATGACAATGGTGTTTCATCGTTCTGACTCAAAAAAATACAAGACAGAGAAAATAGGCTAGTCGGTGAGGTGAAACAGCAAAGGAGTGACAAAAGGGAAAGAAGAATGACATAGGAAAAAAAAATACAAAAACTACGGTGATTTCACCGCAAGAATATCCTCTTCAAGGAGGATACCATGGTTCTGATACCATATTAGAAACAAGAGACTAAACTGGAGGTAGAATTTGTGTATTATAGAAGGATATTTATAGGTACTAAAAAAATCATAATAATAAAGACGTAATATTCTATAATAAATATTCAGATATACTAAATAATACTAATTGATCCTAATTGGTCTTAATTATATTCTAACATCGATAAAATGCTAATTTAAATAAGTTATATTATATATTAGATAGGATTTAAGAAAATGAATAAAACAGCAGTTCTTAATAAAAAAGAGTTTTCACAATTATAAAATCTGATAGCTGCACCATTTTTAAAATATTTTATTAAAGGTTAGCGAGTGAAGAAGTTTAAATTTTCCATATTTAAAGTAGTTATCTTTCTCGGTGCTGTCAAATCTCAATGCACAAATGCTGAAAAATGAAAGTTGCAAGTGTTGAAATGTATGTTAGAAAATAAAGGAAATTAGGCGTAAAAAATCTTTTGCTACAGTGACGAGATTTCATAAACGAAAATCACACTTTATATATATGGATATGCTTAAAAGGTTGCGTTCTTGTGTATTATTTTAGACAACCATAATAGATATTTACTAAAATCAATTATCAAATTTTTAATATAAAATATATATTAAAATATAAAATATATATTAAAATAATTAAATTATATATTTATTTATGTAAAATTATATCATAATTAATTTAATAATTATCAAATTTTTAATCTAAAATATATATTAAAATATAAAATATATATAAAAATAATTAAATTATATATTTATTTATGTAAAATTATGTCATAATTAATTTAATAATTAATTTTTTATGTGTATATAATATTTTTGTTTTTTGCTCTTCCGTTGGCACTCATTTTTCACATGGACTTTGGTAAGTCGTTTCCATAACTATATTCATTGAATCATGACAATTAAAAGGAAAAGAAAATTGTAGAAAATTATGAAAATGACAATGGAATATAGCATCTCAACCCGAGAACCATTGTTACATCTCACGTACGAAATTTGAAGGCACATATACATCTCCACCACTATTGTATTTATAAAATATAAACTTCTTTATTCTAATTCAGCATTCACCATTCAACATCGGTATATTTATTTAAGCAATCACAAATATTTACACATCATCTGGAATTGTAACGTGTATATCGATCGAAAAAGATGTCATACAACTTGTATTTTATATTCCATGTCCCCTTTAATTTATCTACCTCCATATTAAGATAAATGCCAAGACTAAATAAAATAAAATTTTAATTTACACAAATATAATATTTGACATTTTGTTACAATAAAGTCTTGATCTAATTTTATGTAAACTATAATTAGTTGTAGAATTTTAGGATTTTACATGTAATATGCCTTAGATAATCATTACTTATGCAGTATCATGTAAAGCATAAACCGTTATAATTTATATCGGATTATAAAGAGAGAATAACTAAGTGTAAATGTGGCAAACAAGCTTCAAGAGAGATAGTGTGGAGAGATGACAGATTCAATAGTTAAGGAGGTGTGGCAAACAAGCTTTTTTGGCTCATCAATGTTCCAATTGTTTCAGAAACTAAAGCACTGCAGATATGAAATAGTTAAATGGCAAGTTTCGGAGGTAGAAAATTCTAGAAAAGAAATGGAGAAGATAGCAACTAAACTATCGGCGTTGAAGGAAGATCCTAGCTCTGCTAATAAAATAGAGATCTTACAGTTGGAAGAAGAGTTGAGTAATGCATGTATTATGGAGGAAAGGTTCTGGACGGAGAAAGCTAGAATTCATTGGCTTAAATGGGGTGATCAAAACACAAAATTTTTGCACTCCAAGATAAGTTAGAAACAGGAGAAATAAGATATGGAGGTTAGAGGATGAGAATGGAGAGTGGTGTACTACTCCAGAAACAATTGGGACGAGAGCACAAAGATACTTTGAAGAGTTGTTTACAACAGGGAATCCTCAAGATCCTTCCCATGTGCTGGCTGGGTTGAGAAAGAAGGTCTCCTCTGAGACTAATCGGCACCTTACTAAACCGATTAGTGAAGGAGAAATTAAGAGGGCAATTTTTTCTATTAACCTGGGGGCTGCCCCGGGAGATGATGGATTCACGACAAATTTTTTTCAATTTTATTGGAGAATCATCGGAGGGGATGTATGCAGGGCAATTAAGAGCTTCTTTGGTGGAGGAAGAATACTAAAGAGTTTCAACCATACTCAAATTTGTCTAACTCCAAAGACTCCAAATGCAGAAAATATGTCGCAGATCCGACCCATCAGCCTAAGCACCGTATTTTATAAAATTATTTCCAAGGTACTTATTCATCGCTTGCAGCCTCTTATGAATAAAATAATTAGTGACAATCAGAGTGCATTTATTAGAGGAAGACTTATTAGTGATAATATTCTTGTGGCTCATGAATGCATGCATTTCTTAAAGAATAAATCATTTGGGGGCACTGATCTAGCTCTAAAGGTGGATATGAGCAAAGCCTATGATCGAGTGGAATGGAGTTTTGTGTGGTTCGTAATGAAAAAACTTGATTTTTGTCAGAGGTGGATAGAATGGGTAAAGAAATGTGTCACTACTATTTCTTATTCTGTTATTGTAGAAAATTCTCCTATTGGTTTCTTTAAATCAAGTAGAGGGCTCCGGCAAGGAGATCCCCTCTCACCCTACCTTTTTCTATTATGCACAGAAGGTCTATTATTTCTGCTCCACAAAGGAGAACAGGATAACCTATTTCAGGGGCTTCGGTTGAACAGTAGATGTCCGTCCATCAACCACCTTTTATTCGCTGATGACTCTTTACTATTCTGTAAAGCAACTCCACATAATTGCGCTAATTTGATTAATGTTATTCAAAAGTATGGCTCCCTAAGCGGTCAGATTATCAATTTCAGTAAGTCTGCAATATTTTTCAGTAAGAATACACCTCATGCTATTAAGGAAGAAATCGCTACTTTTCTTAGAGTCCCTAATATTGGTGCACAAGACAAATATTTGGGTCTCCCATCTATTGTTAACAGATCTAAAAGTCAGACATTTGCTTATGTAAAGGATAAGGTGTCAAAAAAGCTACAAGGTTGGAAGCGTCAACTATTGTCAGCAAGTGGAAGAGAAATCTTAATCAAATTTGTGGGGTGTGCTATACCTGTCTATACTCTAAGTTATTTCAAACTGTCCGAATCTATTAGATGATATTCACAAAATGATGATGCAATTATGGTGGGATCAAAAACAGAATGAAAAAAACTCCAATGGATCAGCTGGGATACAATGAGCATAATTAAAGAGGAAGGCGGTATGGGGTTTAAAGATCTCAAAGCGTTTAATCTGGCGATGCTGGCAAAACAGGGATGGGGATTAATGACTAAACCAAATTCTCTGTTTTATAAAGTCTTTAAAAGCAAATATTTTAGACTTACCTCTTTTTTAGGAGCGAAACCAGGCCTGAGACTATCTTGGGCTTGGCAGAGCTTATTGGAAGGCAGAAAAGTACTGGAACAGGGTACCAAATGGAAAGTCACGACACAGGGTATAGTAAAATTCAAAGAAGAACCATGGTTTGGTAACTTACCTCCCTTTCGAATACAGGAAGAAGACTGCAGTGATGAAAATCTGATCTGACTAAGACAACTATTCAATGAGATAGGGGGTTGGAATACACAGCTCATTCATAGTAAGTTCAGTCCCAACGCAGCACAACAAATCTTCCAAATAGACATTAAAGAAGGTGAAGATTCAGTCAGGTGGATAAAGCATGATTCAGGTCAGTACAATGTTAGAACGGGATATGAAGTAGCTTACAAGTTTTTTCATAAGCTTATGGAAGATCTTCATGTCAGATTTCAAAGTAGACAACTATGGAGGAGCATCTGGGAGGTTCGATGCCAACCAAAAATCAAGGCATTTCTTTGAAAATTTGCTCACGAAGGGCTAGAAGTGAAGACAAATCTTCATAAGAGGATACCTCAGATCCCCAATTTATGCCCGCGATGTTCTTCACTGCCAGAAACGCACCTCCATGATCTGATTTTCTGTTCGGGAGTTGTGCAAGTCTGGAATCAATCACCAGTAACAAGTGTGATTTTCAGAGATCCGACTATGGAACCATGAGAGTGGTGGTGTCAGTTGATGGAAGCGGTGAGAAGAAGAAGAGACTCAAAAGAAAAAATCAGTCAAGTGGGTTACCTACTATGACAGATCTGGTTGTCCAGGAACGCTCTCATTTTTTAAAATTGCAGAGTTGAGGTTGGGGAAATTCTGTCCCAAGCTCTGACATTTGCGGAAGAATTTGGGCGACTTGGGAGGCATAGTAACTGAAACTAAAGAGGAGAGAATAGCTTGTCCTTTTTGTTTTAATCCCTACTGTTTTAGCTTGGTATTATTGTTTCTGGGAGTTCCCCAAATTTTTATTATTGTATATGCTTATCCCTGTTTGTGTGGGTATTGTAATTGAATTATTTAATTGCAATAAAAGTATTATCTTTGAAAAAAAAACTAAGCGTAAATTACTGTAGTGACAACTATTTTTGAAAAAGAAAAAGAAACCCATAAATCACAATGGATAGTAGTAGTTTATGCTCTAAACCTAATTTCTCTCTTAATTGTGGTAGTTTATGAACGTTGATTGTTCTGTAAATACTGATTGAAGGTTATTGTGATATCAAGTAAATAAATATAACATTTAGTAAAAATAGTTTCTTAACTCTTGTGCACTACACAAAAAATCTTAGAGCAAAAGGCAGGGTATAAAATTTACAAACAAAGAGCTTTTGAGTATTTTTCTCTGTCATCAAATAGTTTTGTAAATGTTCAAACCAGTATATTACAAAAACTTTGAATGTGTAGAATCAAGCGGGTGAAAAAATTATTTTACAAGGTTTTCATTGCCGTTGTATCAAGCGGTGTGAGGTACGACATATTTGTTCTACGGTCCGATGAAGATTTGCAAGTACTTTTTCATTGTCAAAGAAATTTTTCCGAGATGAGAACCCATGAGTTATTTGCAAAGTTGGAGGATGTTATCACCAATTCAGGGGGATCAGCTTTGAATCCTCAATCGATTGGCTTAGGGGGAGCTTCCAGTTCGATGCCTATGGTTGCACCAACTGCAGCATTGGTTGCATCCCCATGTTTTGCAGTTGCTTTAAACCATGTGACCATGTCGATTAGGATGCATGTGTTATGGGAGATGATCATTTCTTCGGCGAGCTAGCGGTTGCGATGACTAGTAGCTCTCACATGATTGCTGTTGGTGAGGAGGACGAGAACCAGATTAGGTTGAAAATGCATTGCGAGACAATGATTTAGAGGAGGAACTAATGGAGCTAGAATCGAGATAGTTGGGGACATTGATAAAAGATAGAAGGAGCTATCCATGTACACAGCATGTCCATCAAGTTCTGGTACACAGCAATACCACCACACTTTTTCACCCTAAACTTGGATACGATGTTGCAATAATTGAATTTTGAGTCTGTTTTTAATGGCCAGAAATTACACGATACAAACGTTCTAACAAAATTTTAGATTGGGCAGTCATTCAAGAATAAAGTGAAAGTTGTGCTTAATGTCAAGCATTATTGCATCCGTTTTAGAGTAGAGTATATAGTGTTGGAGTTAGGTCATCTTAAGTACCATAAAAAGTACAAAGAATTTGGTAGAAGCTGCAATTGGTTGATACAAAACTCACTTCGACAGAAAAAGAGTATCTGAGAGGTTAGGAGGTATAATAGATATTAAGCGATTATATGCAACTTGATTATCACTTAATATGTGCTTTCCTCTTTTCGTTAGTCAGGGCGGATGATGCAGTACAATAAAGGTTTTGCAGCAAGCAATAGAGGCATATTATTATTATTATTATTATTATTATTATTATTATTATTATTATATATATATATATATATATATATATATATATATATATATATATATATATATATATATATATATATATATATATATATATATATATATCTAGTCGGCTGGATCACAAAATAACAGTTGACCCTAATTATAATGTCATATACTCATCATTAAAATTTCTAAAAATATTATATTATCTAATATAACATCAATAATCTACAAATTCTACTTAACAAAATCACTAATAACCAAGAAAATTAGCATATATAACAATATATCATAAACTTTGTTACTATTACTGCAAATCTACTTCTAATAAATAAAGTTACTTTTTTTTAATCAAACAAAAAAAAATATGCATTAACCTCTTCATTGGTAGACCCAGCAATGTGGGCAACACTGTTAAGTCGGTACAGATGATCTTCTTCTTTTGCTATGATCCCAACCTTGCGTGATTTTCGTAGTTTTCTATAAAAAACTCTCCAATATTTTTTTGAAAATTTTATGTGTATAAATTGCGGTGACTTATAGTAGTTTAAGACCCACACGGTTTTTACCTCAGAAATCACAACAACCTATGGAGTTTTATGGTTAATTTTTATCTTTCATAAATCGCTGCCACTTGTAGGTTTATGCTTTAAAACCATAATATACATAAACCGCTACGACCTATTGCGGTTTACGTTAAAATAGATAAAAATCCTACGACTGCGTTTGTTTATTGGGACTGAGACTGACACTGGGAGATTGAGATTGAGTATTTTGTTTAGTGATAAGAGATTGGAACTAAAATTTCAGTTTCGAAACACAATTTCAGTTCTTTCAATACTTTTAAAAAGTGGGGACACGTGGAGCTGAATTTTTTCAGGACTGAAATTGAAATTTTTATAACATTTATTTTTAGTAATACTCTCATTTAACTTTTTGAATTCCAAATTTATTTGTCAATTTTTATATTTATCTTAAACTAAATATGATATTGAAACATAACTTACTTCACCACATTTTACATCAAAACTTAATTCAATCTTCGTCTCTTAGTCTCACCTTCTTTTTTAAACCTAGCTTATAAATCAATACAATTTATATAGATATTAAAAAGAATTAGAATATAACCAAATCTTAAATATCGCATTTATATAATTTAAAGTCCTATTTTATTTAATCATTCATTTACCCTCCATATTATGATATATAATTAGGATTTTTTATTTTAATAAATAAATTAATTATAATAATTATCGAAATAAATAATTTAAAAAATATTTACCAAAATAAATATCCTTCTCTTGTCTCGTTTACACTATAAACGAGATAATTTTGCATACATCTTATTTACAATATAAACCGAGATAAGACAAATGGATGCTTAACATGTATATTTCATTTACAGAATAAACGAGATACATGTATTTTTTTCAAAAAAAAAAATTAATAATAAAAAATATTAACATTATCAATAATCCAAACTTTTAACATGCAATTAGTACATAAAAAGGTTGGTAGAAGAGATTAAAATGGATATGTTTAATCAATTAGTACTCAAAAAAGCTGATGGGATAGTGGGAAGAGAATTAAAACGATTATCTCTCGCTATATACTGAGATAACCGTTTGAATTCTCTCCCCCACTATCTCATCAAATCTCTCATAACAATTAGCAAACAGTTATTTTTATTTTTCAAATTTAAATCAATCCAATTGGATTGTAATTTAATTTTAATTCTCATCAATCTCTTAAATACCTAGCGACATCCTTTCTTGAAGATACAAAAGAATAATAAAATGCAGACAAGGGAAGAACAGAAATACATTTATATCCATTTATATCCATCACTAAGATGTCACACTATCATTCATGGGCTTTTCAGTATTGGTGTGTTGTTGTTCTGGCTCTGGAATAGGGACTTTGTCCACCACCACCTCATCAGCATTGATGGCTTCGGATTCTTTGGCGGTAGTGGTTTCTCCGTTCTCTGCTGCTGCCGGAACATCGCCATTCTCATCTGCACCCTTTGCTTTGCCATTGTTCACTGGTTTTGGGAGCTCTCTTGCAGCAGAGGAAGTCTCTAATAGGCGGCTGATTCCGTCATACAAGTTCTTAGCATCCATAATAATTGTTGCTCCACCGGGGTAACATCGTCCAAAAGATGTTGCAGAATGAGGATAAGCAACCTATACATCAAAATAAAAATTTCAAGGAATCAAGAACATATATTTACAGTAATTTATTGAAAGAGCATGAGAGCAGATTAGCAGCTCAAATTATAAACAATAATTTTGTATCGTACTCCACTTAATGGGACAAAGGTTAGTTAATTTGTTATTATTTTTATAGTATCAGTCTCATGGATGTAAATCATAAAGCACCTCAATAAATGCCCGGCAGAGTGAGAGGAAAAGTCCTGATTCGTTCGCTCTGAGCACTCGAGTTGTATTGTACAGCAACAATGAATCAGAAACAGCTCGTAATCCCTTGATCAATTCTTGGGCAAGGTCATGTTTTAGACTTATTGGGGCACATGGACGCAGCTCATTCATTGCTGCAGATACACCTGCAGCCACCAAAGAGATAGCAGTGCAAATGAATCCAAGGATAAATGAGACTGACTAGGGGAGGAGGACTAAGTGATGAAGCACAATAGCACATATAACATCATCCCATCATAAGATTAACCGCACACATTAATAAACTTGCTACAAACATCACATATCAACCATGAATATTTCCATTATGCATTGACATTTATATTTTTTATCTGATCTAGAAGTTTATAGACACATTCATACACACACAAAGTGATAAGAGTGTACGTGGTATCAATCAACAATTGACCATATTGTAAAACAGAAATTACACCATTCAATAACTTCTGCTAGAAATTGGTTTTGATTAATCCAACGACTGTGTCAATTGTTGATGAGAAATTGCAAATTTTTAAAAATTAAACAGTGAGTATGAAATTAGAATTTTAGTGGAATATCACAAATGTCAAATTTTATCAGCAGTACATGCCTTAATTTATTCAGTTGATTTTGTGAGGATTCATTCTGCAAGAAGTAATCATTGGGGCAAAGTTGGTCTGAATTGAACTGGAATAAAGATTATTGGCTTTAGAAGAGTGTAGAGTATTTTCACAGTAATAAGAAAGGTTGATTTACACTTTTTGAACCCATTAGAACTCTTCATCCTATACTCTTATTCAAATGAGGCAGTTGATATGAACTTGCAACATGAATTTGTAGATATAGGCAGATGATGAAGCATCAGCAATTTCCAATTTAGCAAGAAACAATAACTTGACTTACCATTAATAAAAACAGCAAGAGGTGGATGCTCCATCAAATAAGATGGTGGAGTGACATCCTCCTGACTTTCTTCACCAACAGTATTTGCAGGGAAGCCAACAGCTGGGAATGGAACCCACTGATGCGAATCCAAGACCAACTGAAAACAAATCAAATACTTGATTGATCATCACATGAAATTGGCCTACTTACTGAGAATAATATGGAGGCCATTGGCTCATTTGAATTAATGAAAAATGGAAAATACATAATTTCAGTTTACACACATGCAAAATAGTTTAACTGCACTGAACTTACTTGAAAGTTCTCTACTGCGGTACTCATATTCTTTGAGAATAAGTTAAGAACAGCCCTGTAAAGAAACCAAAGTGTATTATGATGTGCTTTGAGTATGACTTAACCTGGAGAAGATCATAAAAAGAACTATGTATTACTCTTCAAAGAGTGATGGAAGCAAGCCTCGAAAATCTAGTCCAACCCATCCAAGTCCCATAGCACAGTACTGTGAGAAAAGCAATAAGACAATGTAATGTTAATGTAACTTCTGCATGGAGCAAAAGTTAAAATATATATGTATAAACATAATCATCATACTAAGCAGGAATATCACAGAGAGGGCAAAAATAAATATTTTTATCTCTTTTTTTTTTAAGTCTAATGTTTGTGTTTGTATGTGTATGTGTGTGTGTGACTGTGTGTGCATGTTCATGCTGCAGGGGGTGTTGGGGTGGGGGAATCTGGTCCTAAGTCTACAGAAATATACCAATTCATTTCGATTTCAACATCAAGTAGAAAATTATGGAAGAAGAAGCTCACCATGCACTGATCCAAAATATTTGAGAGATATCCACCTTCAGTTATTTTTGGAAGCATAACTTTCAAAGTTTGAAGATGTGATGTAATTTGATGCATTGACCAACTAAAAAGAAGCCCACCATCATAATTTTCCTCACTTCCTGAAGTATCATCAGCAAATATTGCTCGATATTGATTAACAACGTCAAAAAGATGCATTCTGTGACAGTTAATCATCCCTTTTAGGTACTCATATGGATTGCTCTGGTCCAGATCCTCAAGTATACCAGTAAGCCAAGCTTCACGGCATCTTAAGAACTAACATCAAATAACTGTCTGAGTTAAAAAGAAGCAGGAAGATGGTAATTTAAAATAGTATTGGAAATTAAATACAAAAGACAAAGGCAGAAGAATATTGTATGAAAAATAAAATGCATGAAGTCTCACCAGCAAGCGCATTCCATACTCACTAAATACTCCTATTCGCCGTAAATATCCAATAATGCGGAGGCATTCAGGTAACTAGCAAAGGTAACATTAGTAAGAAACTAAAAGTCTAAACATTTTTCCAGATGAATCAAGCAGCATTTGTACATGCATTAAATAAAATCATGGGCAGGAACCTGAATATTTGAGCGAAGTTTCTGAAGAAGCTGAGAAAGTAGTGATTGGGTAGTTAACCTAACTTCTGTAGCTAATGCTTGAATAACTGGTAACCTCTCCAGAAGAAAAATAAAAATTATAACACGAAGCTATAAGCATTTCAAAAAAGGAACAAAGGAAATAAGACATTTACTTAAAATCCAAATGGAAAACTACATGTTTAACAAATATGGAAGGTACATATAAACTTACTTGGGATGCATGGTTGAAAGTTTACCAACAAATGCTTCCAAATCTAGGGCCTCATCATAATTTCCATTTCGTACACAACTGCACAAACATAGAAATTTATAAGACTTGGTTGTCATCACAAAGGATGTGTTTTCATGCACCATGCAAAACATTAACATGACAATGGAGAATGTATCATTTCAACATACGTGTCCATAAGTTGGGGAATTTCTAGCAAGTCTAACAAAGTGCTATGATTAGCTAGCATTGTTTGGTTCATCTTCCTCTTTTCCAGAATCTGTTCTGCAGATTCTATGAACTCAGTGCATCCAGATGTCAGCTTTGGGACTTCATTTATCTGTAACAAAGGAGGTTGATGTGAAAAACGACACAAGTGTTTTTTATTGTATCCAAGAAGAAATCAATCAAAATTACAAGGGCCTAACATGGCAATTGCTTTTCTATAATCATAACATTCTATTTGAACAAAACTATTCCGCAGTTCCAGAACTTATTTTCTATACAATCCAGTAGCGTCAACTGATCCATGTGGTCAGCCCACCCAGTGGGGTGTAACATTCAAGAAACCAAACAGATACCCCTATGTAGCCCGCAACATTGGCCAAGATGCATCTAAAGTTCTATTCCCTTCCCGAAACTAGAAAAGTCATCACAACAATCAGATATGTGTCAATCGGCTCATGAAGAAATATTATATCAAATTGGATGAAATTAATCTTGTACTTGCCAACTGCATTAGGACTTTATCACTCCTAAACAAATTCTCAACTCAACGCACAAAAAAGCACAAAAAAGCATAACTATGCTTGCAATACTAAGGAAATCAACTAATGCTTACAATTTAAGCTTAATTGATATCAAAACTGACATTTGAAAAATCTGAACAATACATAACACACAATAAGAAAAATATAAACCAAATTATTTTAAAAATAAAAATTACCATGGCTTCAAGATGCTTGTCAATAAAGGTGACTTCCTCACGAATCACTCTCAATGCATCCGCGGCGGAAATGAACGACCGGTAATTCGTTACGGCTACCTCCTGCATTTGCCGCCGGATCCGCTCCGCATCAACGCTAAGCAGCTCCGGTTCCTAAAAAAACATCCATCACAACAATTAACACTTCTTTTTCGCATAATCACCAACACTACATTCTGGAATAGTACGAAAAAAGAAAAAACTTAACGCTGAGTAATCCGTTACATTTAATTAGATAATTCAACAAACTCTAACTGTGAGAAAGAGAAGTGAAATGAAACCTTGTGGAGGCGATCGAGGGTGAAGGAGAGGAGTTCGGAGACGTAAGGTTGTTGCGAGTCGGAGGCCAAGGGGAGCAGCGCTGCCATCGGAGAAGACGACGTCGTTTCCTCTGGGCTATGAGACTGATGCTCCATTATTTTGGAGCTTCGAGTAACCAGTTGGGGGATCCGGAGTGAGGTTGGGTTGGGGGTTCGTTGTTGAAGAGTGAAGATGACGGTGCAGGTGGTGGTGGGAATCGCAATGGGTTTGTTGCTGTGGTTAGGATCTGGATCCACTGAAGCAAAATTCCTCAAGAGAATGAATGCTATGGAGCTTGGGGTTGGTTTTAAGCTGGACCACTTTTTCCAGAGACCATTGATGGTCCCTTGAAATTTGACTGTTGATCATTGTTGTGCTCCCGTTTGGCTGTTTACTTGTTTATTCTAGTATTTATTTTATAAAGAATAGAATTGAACGAAGAAGAATGAAAATTTGTGCTTAATTTAAAGGGGGAAGAAAATAGGTTCTGAAAACCGGACCGGTCGTCGAACCGTTCTAGTCACTGGTTCACTGGTTCATTGGTCCAATCGGTCCAACCGTAATTTAACCGGAAAAACCGTTTTATAATAAAATAATAAATAAATTATAAATAAACATCCAGAAAAATACAAACATCAAAATATTATTCAAACTTTAATGTCTAGCATTTTGCCAAAACTCAGATAAATAAAACTTTTACACCATATCACCATATTTAAAAATTCATATATCCTACCTTAAAGCTAAGACAAATGAATTAGAGGCAATAAAATGAATTAGAGTTCAATTAATCATTGATGAATGACAATAAAATGAAATTAGAGGCATAATATCTAATAGAAAAATTGAATGACTTAGAATTAAAACAACACCAATTAAAATTTAAAATAAAGCAACAACACCAGCAGGAACAATTGAAGGTAACAGAGCCACAACACAAACAATTAAAACACAATAACACAATAAAAAATTATGCAGCAGCAACAAAATTTTCCAAAGATTAAGAAGGATTATCAAAATGTCAGACTTTAAGGACAATTTCAGCACATTTTTTTCAGCACAGCACAGTACACAGCAGTGAGCAGAGCTAATCATTCAAAGCAAGAACACAGAACAACACACAGAACAAAAACAGGACTAAAATGAATCAACTAATCAGTAATCATTCAATCCAAAACAGAGCTAATCATTCCATGATTCAAATTTCAATTAGTAGCACTAACAGAATCACCCAAAAAAATCAATGTTCTGATCAGAACTAAGAACAGAGAAGGAATATTCATTAAGGTGTCCAAATCCGAACATCAAGTCTTCAACCACTAGCAAACCCAGAACACAAAAACACAATAAACAAAACTTTTGATTCTAAAACTAATAAATCTCCAAAAAAATCTAGACTGATTTAAATACTCACTATTTTCAACAAAAACTAAGGCATATCAACCCTCAAATTCACATGAAGTTCACCATTTTAGAAACAAGTTCACATTTTGGTACCTATTGGAAGAGGTGACAGCAAATTAAGTCCAACCAACTTCATCTCCTTCCCACTTTAGAATCCCGCCATCGGCGACGTTGGTATATGGCCCTCCGCCGTAACAATCGAACACGAGACTCTCAGGACCAAGGGCTCCGGTGACGTGGAGGAGGCGCGCGGCGTGGAGGAGTGAGCAGAGAAGCCATTACCTTCGATCTGAGCAGTTTGGGCAGAGTGTGAGGAAGATCTGTTGAGAGCGATAGACAATGGCGATCAGGCGACGGACACGACGACTGACGACGGCAGAAGCGCGGCTGAGAAGACGAAAACCAGACGCGAATGTCGATCTCAACGAAGAAGCTGCAATTGGTGAGACTGTGAGAATGAACAGGGGTTGGAGACCTGGAGCACGACGACAGCGCGACGGACGGCGGTAGTGCCTCACTCCCTGCGTCGGTGGTGGAGGTTAGATGGCTAGGGTTTGTTTGAGGGCAAAACCAAAAAGCTCTGAAGAGAAAACGTGGGAGGAGGGTGTGTTGGACCGTTGGGGGAAGGGGGGTGAGGGAGTGAAGGGGGTTGAACGTGGATTTTTTTTTTTTATCAAAACGTTGTGTTTATTAAGAACCGGCCGGTTATCGATCCGGTCCGACCGACCATTCTCGGCCGGTTCAGCGATTTCTAAACTATTTGTGATTTTTTGGATGGACGGTTATTAGCGGTGGATCGGACTGTTTTCATCGCCGATTCCTGATTCAACTAGTTGGTCCGATTCGGTTTTTAGAACCATGGAAAGAATATGTTATTCTACATGATAATTCTTTTAGATTTTTTTATTCTAAAAAAAGTAGTCTTCATTTTTTATCAAAATCTTTTTACTCATCACTAGCGAATAGCGACTCAATAGGCACTTCAGTCGCTTTTCTATTGCGTTAAAAAAATATTTTTATATTTTTATTTTTAAAATTATAAATTTAATATCAATAATTAAAATATAAATTATGAAAAAATAAAATATTTTAAATATTTAATATATGTAAAAAGTATAAAATAAATAATTTAAACTAAAAAATAAAAAAGAGATTATATTATTATTATGTGTAACAAAATCAAGATAAAGATTTACTAATATTATTTACAAATTAATTATTTATATATTAAATTTACTTATTTTTTCAATCCTATTTAATTTGGAATAAATTTTAAAATTTATATTCATATTCAAAATACTCTTTTAGAAGATACATAATTCTAATAGATAAAAAATTATTTTTTTAATCTTATATTGAACATCTTTAATTATCTTAAATCTTATTATTATTTCAAAATTAAATTTTTATTTTGATTATATCATCTCATCATACTATACATTATTATTTTTTTACATGTATAATTATTATTGTCTCGCCGTCACTATTATGTTGTTGATACGAATTTGTATCAAGATCTACAGAGAATTAGAAATAATCAGAGAATATAAGAGAAATTCCTACAATTAGGGCCAAACAGAAAAAGTAGAGTTTCCAATTACACCATGCATATACTACATTATTACATCATACTCCTATTTATAGTATAATTCTCTAATTGCACTAGCCCAATACTAATTGTATCATTACCCTACCCTTCAATACAACCTTGTCCTCAAGGTTGTAAAAAAAATATAAATCCCAATAAAAATTATAAAAACTAATTACAATTAATAAAAGAAACCAAAGAATTCTAAAATAATATTTTCTATGCTACTGCTACAAAAATATAATTTACCACCACGATCCTATTATTTAAAAAAATTTAGGCCCATAAAAGTATCAAAATAATTTTTTTTAAAAGAAACCCAAATTTAGACCAGGCTAATAATTGGACTTGATACATTTGAAGGCCCAACTAGAAGCCCACTTTAAAATTAGGGGTCATCTCCTTCAAAATTGCAACGCTTCTCCTCTCCTCTGCAGCATTCCCAGTGGCTCATTCCTTTCTTGTCCTGGGTTTTACTACTGTCGCGAGAACCACCGGCGCCACCCGTGCCTCTTCCCCTTCTATCACCACCTCTCGCTTCGTCCTTTCTTTTTCATTGGGCGCCACCCACCGCGGAACAAGCCAACAACCATGTGTGCCGCCATTGTTGGGGAACTCGAGGCTTGGTGCCTCTACATCACGATCCCAGGAAAACGATGTCGCCATGAGCGGTGGTGGCCTAGCCACTATCGACAAAAAATGGCGCAGCCGACCTCTGTGAAGAACTCGTGGTTCTCCTTCACGTGGCGCGACAACGTCGCAGAATCGCCTCCGAGATCGGACGCCCTCATCCCTCCCTGCCACGGAGGCGCCGTCCTCGGCGCCTATTGCAATGCCCCCTAGCCACTGTACAACGTTATCTGGGACGGTCTTCGATGGGTCCGGCGGTTTCGATGGTGGAAACTGGCGATTGTCTTTCCCTCCCACATCGCGATCTGGCCGCAATTCTCCTGTGTGTGCCCTAGCTGAATCGAACCACGGCCGACCTCCTGCGGTCCACCCCTCCACAGTAAAAACATAATGATTTTAGTATTACACCTAAATTAATTTAAATTCAATTATTCTATATATTAAAAAGTTAAATAACTAATAATTTTTTTATTTTTTATTTAATTATTCTATACAAAATTTTTGAATGCTTGATATCTTAATTTTTTTAAATGATAAAATATGACTTAACAAGTAATTATGAAAAATAAGTCTCTGTATAATAGTTATACATCTAGATATCTAAATCAAATAAGAAAATAATTCTTTTAACAAATTTTTAACAACTTAAAAGTTAACAAAATGGATATGTATGGATCAAAGTAATAAAAAAAATGTGAGCTGCGATAATGGTAATATGGTGTGGTGGTAATTGATTGTGGTTAGGGTTAATAGGAGAAGAAAACAAAAAGAGACTAAAACAAGGCAACATAATAATAACAGCGAGACAATAATAGTTATACATGTAAAAAAAATAATAAGAGAAAATAATAGTATATAATATGATGAGATGATATAATCAAAATAAAAATTAATAATTTTAAAATAATATTAAAATTAAAGATAATTAAAGAGGTTTGTTCTGGGGCTTACCTAGAACCGGACGGTAGTTGGGCTTGTTTGTGAGGCCCAAGCGTTGGAGGAGTGTGGTCTACGACTTGGTTTACGTCTAGGAACCGCCTCCGAGTTGTGTATGTGAAAGAATGGGGGGTGGTACCTGCAAAGACACTCCGATGCCTAAGTCAGCATGGGGTTAAGCAGGTTTAGAGAGTATTGGGACTTAGAGATACTTGAGGAATGTCAGTGTATTTATAGTGGTGAACCAATAACCACCGTTAGAGTAGTGCCACTTTTTTAGGGTGTTAACCGTCCCTTTATCTTGGGGAGGTTAAGATATGGATACTGGAAGTGGTTAGAGAGATTTTAGGGGCAGTTACCCATCTGAATGAGTGCTTATCTGCCAGCTAACCCTCGTTTCCGACTTCTTTAGAACAGGTCGTGGTGAGTGCCGACTTCGTAAGACGAAGGTCAGTGCCGGGTGAGGCTCAATCCGTGGGATTAGGCCTTTTGTTTGGACCTGGGCCTTTACTATTGGGCCAGGGTATGAACAGTGCCCCTACTCGAGCCCAATTTTCTTTTCAAGATTTGGGTTCGAGTATTCTACTCGGGGTCGTAGCCGACTTGTTGGAGGACCGACGTGATGGTCTGAAACCGACGTGACTCTTCGTGACCTTTTGGTTCTGACAGTTACGTCTAATCAAACGTCGCGTCCGTTAGGGATGTGCGTAGGGATTGATGGTCTTGGTAACGGTGCATTCTCATTAATGACTGCCCCGCTTTTACCATTGTGCCCCTAGCATGTTTATAAATACTTTCCCTCTCTTTTGTTGTTTTGTTTCTGTGATTTTCAAATTTCTTCTTCATTTGTTCGTGCTGCATTCTTGTGTTCGAAGGCCTTTACTTCCCCCAATCCTGATTTTCAGATAAAGGTTAGCTTTTTCTTCTTCTGTAACATGCTTTCTATTTGCATGCCTTTATTTTGTAGATAGATAGGTTGGTTTGTAGATTTCTGTTTGGTTCCGTATTCCTTCCCTTTAGAGACCGTGTTTTTTTATTTTTCTTTTCTTTTTCCCTTGTAGGTTTTTGTCACCTTTTAAGAAAAGAAGTGTCTTCCGTAGATATCCTTTCCCAGTGGGTTGATGTTACAGTCTTAGGGGAGGAACCTTCGGTCGATACTGAATTTATCACCCACCTTCGTACTCGCCACAGAATTTGTACTTCTAAGGTGGATGAGCCGAAGTATAAGTTGGTAGTCCCGAGCCCAGAAGACCGGGTTTGCTTTGGGAGGGCCAATGAAGCGGCCCCTCATTTTTTCTTTATGTACGAGTGTATGATCACCTGTTTGGGTGTTTTTCTTCCTTTTTCAAATTTTGAGATGTCTGTGTTGCGTCACTGCCGAGTTGCCCCTACTCAGCTTCACCATAACTCTTGGGGTTTTTTGAAAATTTATCAATTTATCAGCCAGGCTTTGGAGTTTCCGACCTCTCTGAAGATTTTTTTCTATCTTTTTCATATGACCAAACCCTTTAGTGGGCTAAATAATAAGCAACAGTGGGTGTCTTTCTGGGCCATACAAGGTCGGAGAGTTTTCACCCTCTTTGACGAATCCTTCCATGACTTTAAAAATTATTTTTTCAAAGTTCAAGCTGTAGAGGGTCACCACCCCTTTTTCTTGGACGAGAGTTCTTCTCCTCGCTTTCCCCTGTATTCGTTGGAGGCCTCCCCCTGTGAGAAATATGGTCTGGACGACCTAGACGAAGTGGAGGCGGCCGTTGTGGGGTTCTTCCGAGAAGTGTGGGGGAGGGCCCCGTATCTGGACACTAAGAAATTCCTCCAGGGATCTCCGACTTTTATCCAGACGCAACTAGGTAGCTTTTGTTTTTTTAATTTGCTTCCGACTCGTGATTTCTTGTACCGACTTGTTTGACTTTTAGTTACTACTTGTTTTTGCAGAGATGGCGAAGAAGAACGCTCAGGAATCTTACCAGAGAGTCCAGGAGGCCAAGGCAAGGTCTCGAGCCAGGACTGGTGGCACCAAGGCGATTATCTCTCCTACTTCTCCTCCTCTCTGGAACACGGGGACTCCTTCTCAGCCCATTGTGATTTCTTCTTCAGCTTCATCTCGGCCGCCCCTCTCTGCCCGACCTCCTCCTGAGCCAGAGAAGAAGAAGCGCAAGACTTTAGAGTCTGGCTCTTCTTTTGAAGGTGAGGTTAAAGCGGATGCTCTTGCATTCGTCCGAAAGTATATCTACCCCCATGCTCGTATAAGTATGGATGATGTTTCTATTCGGAACCACCTTACCACTCTGGCTGAGGAGAGTCTCAGGGCGGTGGGTGTTTGTGGTAAACTCTTAGATATTTTTGAGAAGACTCCTCTTAGCTCTTTGGGTTTAACCTCGAAGGTTGAAGAGCTGGAAGGAAGGTTTCTTATATATCAAGAGCATGAGAGGAAGTTGAAGGAGGAAGTCGCCGAGCTGAGGGAGGAGAGAGATAGCCTCCGGGAGAAGGAGAGTAAGTTGCAAGCCCAATGCAACATGGAGGTGGGCTTGAGGAAAACAGCACAGGAGAGTTATCAAAGTTTATTTGAAGATCTTGTGTCTGTGAGGAAGGATCTGCTGAATTCTCGGAATGCATATGCCGAGTTGGAGGACTCGATTGCTGACGGGGCCGAGGAGGCTTGGAGGATTTTTAAGGAGCAAGTTGGAGTCATTGCTCCTGACTTGGATCTTTCTCCTTTGGATCCTGACAAAGTCGTTATCGACGGTGCCATAGTGGATCCCCCTGCTCTCGTGATCGTTTCCGAGTCAGAATTGAAGACTCGGGGGCAGAGGATCATTGAGTCCCCTCCTCGCCCAAAGGACGTTCCGAGCTCTTCCGTAGTTCCTCCGACTTCCTCTTCATCTCCTATGGATGCCTCTCTCCCTGGTCCTGATGCTGCTCCTACTACTCCTTCCGGTGGTGATCCGTCTACTCCTCTGAAAAATTGATTTTGTTGGCTATATGGGGGCCCGGCCTGTGGGTCCCCCCTTATTTAAACTCTTTTATTTGTTTGTTTGTTGGTGGTTTACTGAACATTTTTCTTTTTGGCTTTTTAAGGCTGTAAACAAAACATTTTATAATACCCTTTTTTAATAAGGGTTTTAAGTTAACAAAAAATACCCTTTTTTGGATAAGGGTTTAAGTTACCTTATGCGTGCGTACTTTTCTGGTTTTGATTTTCGGAAGTTCCCTTGATCTTTTCTGAAAACCCTTGGCTTGTCTGTCTTTTTAAGCCTTTTTGTTTTCAAGGTTTTCTTTAGGACAACTTTTAAGCTTTTCTCCTAGGTTTTTTGATCTCTTTTTGGTTATTCCTTGTACTCAACTTTGTTTTATTGAGCTCTTATGACTTAGGCTACTTTTGTAATTCGTTTTTGTTTTACTCAGTTTCTCATTTTGAATTATGAGTCGGTATGTTTCCGAGTTTATCACGATCAACTTCTATAACCTCTTTACACCGACTTGTACCTCGTCGTTTTATCCTGACGACCATCTAGGTCGGTTCATAGGATTTTCACGTTTTGTCGAACTTAAGTCGGTGCGTTTCGTAGAAAGAAAGAGAAAACAAGAAGGAATTTATAAGAGATAAAATGAAAAAAGATCTTTATTTATTTGGGGGTACCTTATTGCTACTAAGGGTTTTTGACGACCTGTTTCCCTTAGCCTCTACCATGATGCCTCGTTAAAAACCCTTCTCCAGAAAAAAACCCTTTGACTTTGGGAAAAAATCATGAAGTTGGGAAAAGAGTACATCACGGAGTAGAGTTCACTTTTAACTGTAGTACCTTTTCATATTACAAGCATGCCACGACCTTGGTAACTCGGTGCCGTTCAGGTCGGTCACTTTATAATAACCTTTTTCCCAAGACCTCATTGACTTTGTATGGTCCCTTCCAATTAGCAGCGAGTTTTCCTTCCCTTGATTTGTTGACTCCAATGTCGTTTCTGATCAAGACCAAGTCATTCGGGGCGAATGTTCTTCGAATGACTTTTTTGTTGTACCTTGTAGTCATCCTTTGCTTCAACGCTGCTTCTCTTATCTGGGCTTCTTCTCGGACTTCGGGGAGCAGGTCGAGCTCCTCTTTGTGCCCCTGTATGTTCCCGATCTCGTCATGGAGAGTCACCCTTGGGCTTTGTTCATTGATTTCTATTGGTATCATGGCTTCTACGCCATAGACTAGTCGAAAGGGCGTTTCTCCAGTGGCGGATTGGGGGGTTGTCCTGTAAGCCCATAGCACTTGTGGGAGCTCCTCAGCCTAGGCTCCTTTTGCATCTTGTAATCTTTTCTTCAGTCCTGCCAGTATGACTTTGTTGGCTGCCTCGGCTTTTCCATTGGCCTGCGGATGTTCTACCGAGGTGAACTGGTGTTTGATTTTCATACTGGCTACTAGGCTTCTAAAGGTAGAGTCGGTGAACTGGGTTCCATTATCTGTAGTAATGGAATAAGGTATCCCATATCTTGTGATGATATTTTTGTAGAGGAACCTCCGACTTCTTTGAGCGGTGATGTTGGCCAATGGTTCTGCTTCTATCCACTTTGTGAAGTAATATATTCCCACGATCAGGTATTTGACTTGTCCTGGCGCTTTGTGAAGTAATATATTCCCTCTGCCAGCTTCAATCCAGCAATCAGGGCTTCAAACTCGGCCTGATTATTTGAAGCTGGGAATTCAAATTTGAGGAAAACCTCTATTTGGGTTCCTCTTTCATCCACCAATATTATGCCTGCACCGCTTTCTGTTTTATTTGAGGATCCATCTACATAGAGTTCTCATGTAGTTGGCTTTTCCTCTTGATCTCCTGCGTATTCTGCGATGAAGTCGGTGAGGCACTGGGCTTTAATCGCCGTCCGAGTTTCATACCTCAAGTCGAACTCGGAGAACTCTATTGCCCATTGAACCATTCTCCCTGCGACATCCGTTTTTTGGAGGATTTGCTTCATGGGTTGGTTCGTGCGGACTCTTACTGTATGAGCTTGAAAGTAAGGCCGTAGCCTTCGTGAGGCTACTACTAAGGAGTAGGCAAACTTCTCTAATTTGTGATATCTTAGCTCGGGTCCTTGTAGAACTTTGCTGATGAAATACACTGGATGCTGGCCGACCTCATCTTCTCTTATCAGGGCTGACGCGACAGCCTTGTCTGCTACAGATAAATATAGGACGAGGTCTTCTCCAGCTACAGGTCGGGTCAGAATCGGAGGTAGGCTCAAGAATATTTTGAACTCCTGGAATGCCTCATCGCATTCAGGAGTCCATTCGAATTGACATCCCTTTCCCAATAAAGAGAACAGTGGAAGGGATTTTAGTGCTGATCCTGCCAAGAATCTGGAGAGGGCTGCGAGTCGGCCACTTAGCTGCTGGACCTCTCTTAAATAGGTCGGGCTTTTCATTTCCAGGATAGCTCTACATTTATCGGGATTGGCTTCAATCCCTCTTTGTGTCAGCATGAACCCTAGAAATTTTCCCGCCTCTACTGCGAAGGCACACTTTGCGGGATTTAGTCTCATCCTGTGTAATCTTATGGTGTCAAAGACTCGCAAGAGGTCTAACAAGAGGTCGACTTCTTTCTTGGTTTTCACCACCATGTCGTCGACGTATACTTCCATTAGGCTCCCAAGGTGGGGAGCAAACACTTTGTTCATCAGCCTTTGGTATGTGGCCCCTGCATTTTTTAATCCAAATGGCATGACCACATAGCAAAAATTTGCTCTGGGCGTGAGGAAGGATGTCTTTTCCTGGTCTGGCTCATACATCGGGATTTGGTTATACCCCGAGTAGGCGTCCATGAACGACAAGTATTGATACCCCGAGTTGGAGTCTACTAGGGTATCAATACTTGGTAGTGGATAAGGGTCCTTAGGACAGGCCTTATTTAAGTCGGTATAGTCGACACACATTCTCCATTTGCCATTTTGTTTTTTGACTAGCACTACATTGGCTAGCCATGTTGGGTACTTGACTTCTCTGATGAAGCCGGCTTCTAGGAGTGCCTGTACTTGTTCTTCTACTACTAGGGCTCGTTCTGGGCCGAGCTTGCGCCTTCTTTGTTGCATGGGTCGGGACCCCGGGTAGACCGAGAGTTTGTGGGACATGAGCTCGGGGTCTATCCCGGGCATGTCGGAGGCCTTCCAGGCAAAGAGATCGGAGTTGTCTCTTAGGAGCTTAGGCAACCCTTATTTTAGGGTTTTCCCTAGGTTGGCTCCTATGTGAGTATTTTTTCCTTCCTCTTCGCCTACCTGTATCTCCTCGATTTTTCCTCCCGGCTGTGGTCGCAGCTCTTCTCTAGCCCTTGCACCACCGAGTTCTATTGTGTGAATCTCTCTGCCTTTTTCTATCAGGTTTAGGCTTTCATTGTAGCATTTCCTTGCCAATTTCTGATCTCCCCTTACCGTTGCTATCCCCACTGGGGTCGGAAATTTCATACAAAGGTAGGGAGTGGATACCACCGCTCCGAGTCGATTAAGGGTAGCTCTGCCGATTAAAGCATTATATGCTGACCCTACATCGATGACTATGAAGTCTACACTCAGAGTTTTTGATTTTTCCCCTTTTCCAAAAGTGGTGTGGAGGGGCAAAAATTCCAGTGGCTTTATTGGCGTGTCGCCTAATCCGTATAAGGTGTCGGGGTAAGCTCTTAATTCTTTCTCCTCCAACCCTAGTTTGTCAAAAGCGGGCTTAAAAAGGATGTCCGCTGAGCTTCCTTGGTCTAATAGGGTTCTGTAGAGATGGGCATTTGCTAGGATCATAGTTATTACCACTGGATCATCTTGTCCAGGGATTATTCCTTGCCCATCTTCTTTTGTGAATGAAATGGTAGGGAGGTCGGATGATTCTCCTCCGTCCTGGTAGACTCTCTTGAGATGCCTTTTACGAGAGAATTTGGTGAGTCCCCCTCCCACGAACCCTCCTGAGATCATATGGATATGTCTCTCCGGAGTCTGCGGTGGTGGGTCTCTTCTATCCATATCGTCTCACTTTCTCTTCCTATGACTGTCCGACCTTTCTATGAGATATCTGTCAAGCCGACCTTCTCTAGCCAGCTTTTCTATCACATTTTTAAGGTCGTAACAGTCATTTGTGGAGTGACAATATATTTTATGGTACTCGTAGTAGTCGCTGTGGCTCCCCCTTTTTTATGTTTAATAGGTCTGGGAGGTGGCAGCCTTTCAGTATTGCAAATTTCTCTGTATACATCCACTATAGAAACCTTTAGAGGAGTATAAGAGTGATATTTCCTTGGTCTATCGAGGCCGAGTTCTTCCTTTTTCCTGGGCTCCCTCTCCCTCTCTTTTGTTGAGGGAAGGTGTCCGGGTCGCCAACTCGGATCTCTCAGCTTAGCATTCTCCTCCATGTTGATGTACCTTTCAGCTCTTTCCTGTACATCACTTAAAGAGATGGGGTGTCTTTTGGATATGGACTGTGAAAAGGGACCTTCTCTAAGCCCATTGACTAACCCCATTATGACTGCCTCGGTGGGCAGGTCTTGGATCTCTAAACATACTTTGTTGAACCTTTCCATATAGGCTCGTAAGGATTCTCCGACCTCCTATTTTATTCCCAGGAGGCTTGGCACATGTTTCACTTTGTCTTTCTAGATAGAGAACCTCATCAAAAACTTCCTTGAGAGGTCTTCAAAACTGGTGACCGACCTCGGAGGGAGGCTGTCGAACCACTTCATCGCTGCTTTCGATAGGGTAGTCGGGAAAGCTTTGCATCGCGTAGCGTCGGAAGCATCAGCCAGGTACATCCGACTTTTGAAATTGCTTAAGTGATGCTTTGGATCCGTGGTTCCGTCATAGAGGTCCATATCGGGGCTTTTGAAGTTCCTCGAAACTTTTGCCCTCATGATGTCCTCGCTGAAAGGATCCTCCCCTCCTATGGGCGGCTCTTCTCGTTCGTCGCGGGAGTTCCGGCCTTTGAGGGAGGATTCCAACTTCAAGAGTTTTCTTTCTAACTATTTTCGTCGTTCCATCTCCTCTTTTAGGTTCTTCTCAGTCTCCCTTTGTCGCTCCCGTTTCTGTTCTAACTGTTCCAAGCAACTTTGGTGGATGTGGACTAATCCCATGAGTTCAGTTGCGTGGGATGGTCCATCTTTCTCCGAGTCGCACCCTTCTGAAGAATTTGCCTTCGGATTTTTGACTCCGGAGGTACCTTCTTTGTGCTGATCGTTGGTTTCCTGGTGAAGGGTCAAGTCTGCGTCATTGTTTCCGGTGTCCAGATTCTCTTGTTCAGAATCTGATTCCACATGACCCTCTTCGGGAGATCTGTCCGCCATCACTGGTTGATCTCTCGGGTCCCCGACAACGGCGCCAATGTTCCGGGGCTTACCTAGAATCGGATGGTGATTGGGCTTGTTTGTGAGGCCCAAGCGTTGGAGGAGTGTGGTCTACGACTTGGTTTACGTCTGGGAGCCGCCTCCGAGTTGTGTATATGAAAGAATGGGGGGTGGTACCTGCAAAGACACTCCGATGCCTAAGTCAGCATGGGGTTAAGCAGGTTTAGAGAGTATTGGGACTTAGAGATACCTGAGGAATGTCAGTGTATTTATAGTGGTGAACCAATAACCACTGTTGGAGTAGTGCCATTTTTTAGGGTGTTAACTGTCCCTTTATCTTGGGGAGGTTAAGATATGGATACTGGAAGTGGTTAGAGAGATTTTAGGGGCAGTTACCCATCTGAATGAGTGCTTATCTGCCAGCTAACCCTCGTTCCCGACTTCTTTAGAACAGGTCGTGGTGAGTGCCGACTTCGTAAGACGAAGGTCGGTGCCGGGTGAGACTCAATCCGTGGGATTAGGCCTTTTGTTTGGACCTGGGCATTTACTATTGGGTCAGGGTATGAACAAGGTTCAATATAAGATAACAAAATAATTTTTTTATCTATTAGAATTATCTATAAAAAAAAGTGTTTTGAATATGAATATAAATTTTTTTATTTATTTCAAATTAAATATGATTGAAAAAACAAATAAATTTAATATATAAATAACTAATTTATAAATAATGTAAGTAAATTTTTATCTTAATTTTGTTACACATAATAATAATATAATTTTTTTTCTAATTCAATAGAAAAGCGGCTGAACAGCCACGATATAGTGATACGTATAACATATGATATAGTGATATGTATAACATTCTAAGTACCCCAATGGATTGGACAACCCCCAATCCTAGGTACACAATACACACCCACACATTTTTCATATATTTTTCAATTTTTTTCTTCTCGGTTGCAGCTGATAGGACTCAAACCCAAAACTTTTGAGATAGAGAAGGGGCGAAATGCCGTCTGAACTATAGCTCATTGACATTTTTTTTTAATTTTAAAGACAACGGTATAACATTCTTCTAAGAAAATATTGTTGGATTACCATAATATGATAAGAGGAATGTTGTGAGGCCCAATAGCTACCATAATATGGTTGTATTGTTTCAGTTTTTACTTTAATGAGTTAGCCCAAAAGAAAAAAAGGGTCATTCTTTAATGGACCAGATGAAGGGCCCAAACATTGGACCCGCTTGAAAAACTGGATAAAAGACTAGAAGTTAATTTCCAGCCCAAAAAAAATAAAAAACACTAGATATTAGTTTATCATATATCATCATTATTTACTAACATAAAAAAATATATCACTTTTTAATTTTTGGTTATGGTAAAAGAAAATGAAAAAGTATATGTCATATTTTAACATTTTCATAATCACTAGGATTATCAGACGATCAAAATTGCTTACACACAACTCTTAATCACTAAATTATAGTTAATTTTGTAGCTTTACATTATATAAACATATACATCGATATCTAAAAATGTTGTGGCTTGAGTGCTTGGCGGATGGAATATTCGATAAAATGCTAATTTAAATAAATTATATTATATATTAGATAGGATTATAAGAAAATTTATAAAACAGCAGTTCCTAATAAAAAAGAATTTTCACAATTATAAAATCTGATAGCTGCACCATTTTAAAAATATTTTATTGAAGGTTAGTGAGTGGAGAAGTTTAAATTTTCCATATTTAAAGTAGTTATCGTTCTCGGTGCTGTCAAACAATGCACAAATGCTGAAAAATGAAAGTTGCAAGTGTTGAAACACATGTTAGAAAATAAAGGAAATTAGGCATAAAAAATCTTTTGCTACGTATAGTGACGAGATTTCATAAACGAAAATCACACTTTATATATGGATGCTTAAAATGTTGCGTTCTTGCGTATTATTTTAGGCAATTATAATAGATATTCACCAAAATCAATTACCAAATTTTTAATATAAAATATATATAAAAAATAATTAAATTATATATTATTTATATAAATAAAATTATATCATAATTAATTCAATTATTAATTTTTTATATGTATATAATATTTTTGTATTTTCCTCAAGCTGCCACTCATTTTTCACATGGACTTTGGTAAGTCGTTTACTTAACTATATTCATTGAATCATGACAATTAAAAGTATATATACTTAGATAGGATTATAGGACTAAAACAAAATGAAAAGAAAATTGTAGAAAATTATCAATCAAACGAGAATGGAATATAGCATCTCAACCCGATAACCATTGTTACATATATATCTCTCGTACGAAATTTGAAGGCACATATACATCATTGTATTTATAAAATATAAACTTCTTTATTCTAATTCAGCATTCGCCATTCAACATTGATATATTTATTTAAGCAATCACAAATATTTACACATCATATATCGATGGAAAAAGATGTCACACAACTTGTATTTTATATTTCATGTTCCATTTAATCTACGGATGGCAATGGAGTAAGGTGGACGCAAAAAATATCTTTTTATTCTCTATTTTTATTCTTAGATTTGTTTTTTGTTTCTATTTTCAGTTTTTGCTATGAGAAAATATTGCTTTTTATTCTCATTCTTTATAAGATTCTATTTTCAGTGAAAACTTTATTTTTCATCTCTCCAATAATTTTGATTAATCACTAATTTATATAAGAATAGAATTGTAAGTATCCATTTTATACAAAATAGCAAGATTTTATGTAAAAAGTCTAAATAATAGGACGATGACTTCTTTCGAAATGACACAATGAGAGGATGCCACGGCGAATCAGAGCACAAAACAGTAAACGAGGTGGGGAATGCAACACCGAAAAAGAGAAAGAACGATATTAAGATAACTGTCAAGACTAAATAAAATAAAATTTTAAATTACACAAATACAATATTTGACATTTTGTTATAGTAAAGTCTTCATCCAATTTTATGTAAATTATGATTAGTTGTAGAATTTTAGGATTTTACATGTAATCTACCTTAGATAATCACTGCTTATATGCACCATCATGTAAAATATAAACTGCTACAATTTATATCGGGTTATGAAAAGAGAATAACCAAGCGTAAGCTGCACAGTGATAACTGTTTTTGAGGAAGAAAAATAAACCCATAAATCGTGACAGTGGTAGTTTATTCTCTAAACCTAATTTCCCTCTTAGTTTTGGCGGTTTATGAACGTTAATTGTTTTGTAAATACTGATTGAAGGTTATTGTGATATAGAGTAAATAAATACAACACCTAGTCATAGTAGTTTCTTAACTCTTGTGCACTACACAAGAAAGATTAGGTAGAGCCAAAGACAGAGTACAAAGTTTACAAACAAAGAGCTTTTGAGTGTTTTTCTCCGTTCATCAAATAGTTTTGTAGATGTTCAAACTAGTATATTACAGAAACCTTAGATGTATAGAATCAAGAAGATGAAAAAATTATTTTACAAGATTTTCGTTGCCATTTATAAAGCGGTGTGAAGTACGACTTGTTTGTCCTAGGATCCGATGAAAATCTGCAAGTACATTTTCATTGTCAGAAAATTTTTTTCGAGATGAGAATCCATAAGTTATTTACAAAGTTGGAGGATGTTGTTGCTAGTTCAAGAGGATTAGCTTTAAATCCTCAATTGATTGGCTTAGAGGAGAGAGCTTCTAGTTCGATGCTTATGGTTGTACCAGCTGCAGCATTGGTTGCATCCCCATATTTTGCGGTTGCTTTAAACCGTATGACTGTGTTGATTAGGATGCATATGTTAACGGAGATGATCATTCCTTCAGCGAGCTAGCGGTTGCGATGATTGGTAATTCTCACACGATTGTTATTGGTAAGAAGGACGGAGAACTAGATTGGGTTGAAAATGCATTGTGAGATAATGATTCAGAGGAGAAATTAGTCGAGATAGTTGGGGACAATGATAAGGATTGAAGAAGCTATTCACATACACAACTTGTCCATCAAAATCTGGCACACAGCAATACCAGCCACATTTTTTCGCCCTAAACTTGGATGGATGTTGCAATAATTAGACTCTTCTGTTTTTTGTGGCCAGAAATTGCACAATACAAACACTCCAATAGAATTTTTGATTAGACAGTCATCCCAGAATAAAGTGAAAGTTATATTTTATGTCAAGCATTATTGAACCTGTTTTAGAGTAGAGTATATAGTGTTGGAGTCAGAAAGTACTAAAAATTTGGAAGAGGTTGCAATTGGTTGATACAGATCTCATTTTGGCAGAGATAGAGTACTTGGGAGGTTAGGAGATATAATGGATATCAAGCGATCACATGCAGTTTGATTATCATATGAGATGTGCTTTTCTCTTTTTGTTAGTCAGGACGAATGATGCAGTACAATAAAGGTTTTGCAGCAAGCAACATAGGCAAGTTATGGTTTCAGTCTTTCAGATTTAGTTACAGAAAGATTTGGCTCACAAAGTAAAATACAATAGCACAGATCTTTGAAAATTTGAAGGAGTCTTATGGAGAGTTGGTGCGACGAATTCTCGATGTGCAGTCTACCATGGCAAGAAGCATTGCAGTCTTATCGTGCACCTTTCGAATGACATATGAAAAATGTGCGTCCCAATATGCCATCTCTCAATGAATGCACTAACAAAAGACTCATCCAATGTGAACTAATAGTTGTTCAACCTTGCCAGGTGGTACAACCTGACACTCTCCAAGTAGGGGATAACTCGATTGGGAAGAGACATGTTATGTTGCTTCCCAACAATGTATATATATCTAGTCAGTTGGATCACAAAGTAACAAGTTGACCTTAATTATAATGTCATATACTCATCATTAAAAGTTTTTAAAATAATATATTATCAAATACAACATCAATAATCTACACATACTACTTAACAAAATCACTAATAGCCAACAAAACTAGCATATCTAACAAAATATCATGAACTTTGTTATTATTACTACAAATCTACTAATAAATAAAGTTACTTTTTTTTAATCAAACAAAAAAAAAAGAAAAGTATGCACTAACCTCTTGATTGATAGACCGAACAATGTGGATAATATCATTAAGTCGGTATAACGATCTTTCTCTTTTATCATGACCCAATTCTTATGTGATTCTCGTAATTCTCTCGTAAAAACTCTCTAAGTTTATTTTTTGAAAATTCGTGCATAAACCGCGGTGATTTATAGTGGTTTATGGGTCACGGTTCTTACCTCAGAAACCGCAACAACCTATAGAATTTTATGGTCAAATTTTGTCTTTCATAAACTGCTGCCTCTAGTAGCGGTTTATGATTTAAAACTATTAGCGGCTCAACAGGCACTATCATACTTGTTCAGTCGCTTTTCTTTTGAGTTAAAAAAATAAATTATTAAAAAAATATATTTTAAATTACTTAATATATGTAGGAAGTATAAAATAAATAAATTTTGAATAAAAAAGTAAAAAAATATAATTATGTTGTTATTATGTGTGATAAAATCAAGATAAAGATTTACTAATATTATTTATAAATTAGTTATTTATATATTAAATTTATTTATTTTTTCAATCCTATTTAATTTGAAGTAAATTTAAAAATTTATATTTAAAACACTCTTTATCTTTATGCATAATTTTAATAGGTAAAAAATTATTTCTTTAATCTTATATTGAACATCTTTAATTATTTTTAATTTTATTATTAGTTAAAAATTATTAATTTTTATTTTGATTATATCATCTCATCATACTATTCACTATCATTTTCTCTTATCACTCTTTTTACATGTATAATTATTATTGTCTCGCCGTCACTATTATGTTGTCTTGTTTTATTCCCCTTCTTTGTTTTCTTCTTCTATTAATGTCAACTGCAATCAATTACCACTATGCCATCATCGCAACTCTCATTTTTATTTATTACTTTAATCCATAACTATTCATTGTGTTAACTTTTGAGTTGTTAAAGATTTGTTAAAAGAATTATTTTCTTATTTGATTTAGATATCTTGATGTATAACTATTATATAGATACTTATTTTTCATACTTGCTTGTTAAGTCATATTTTATTATTTAAAAAAAATTTAAGATATCAAGCATTCAAAAATTTTGTATAGAATAATTAAATTTGAATTAATTTAGGTATAATACTAAAATCATTATGTTGTTATTGTGTATAATAATAAAGATAAATTTTTTTAAATATTTGTAAATTTATTTATTTTTCAATTTTATTTAATTTGAAGTAGATATAAAAATTTATATTTAAATCACTATTTATCTTGCATAATTTTAATGGCTAAAAAAAATTATTTTTTATAATTTTATATTCAATATTTTAAATTATTTTTAGTTTTATTATTCTTTTAAAATTTTTAATTTTTATTTTATTATTCTTTTTTTTACCATTATCTATCCACATATCTATCATTGGTTCATTGTCACTCTTATATTGGCTTGTTATCTCCTCTGTTCTTTATTTTTATTCTCCTTCTCCCTTCTCTTCAATCGCAATCAATGAATTACCACTATATATTAGTTCATAATTACTACACTTAAAATCGAATATTACTTCAAAAATAAAGTAAAAAAAATCTCGTAACTCTTATGTGATTCATCTACATTCTTATAAATGTACAAATAAGTAAATTTAACTTTTTCTATTATGAGTATTTTTTATTATCTAATGAATATAAAGTCATATATTTTTATTTATGATAAAAATTAAAAATTAAAATTAACTAATTTTAGTACATTTTGGTTTAACAAAATTAAGATAAAACACAAAAATAAGGATAAAAATTAAAAAAATAAATGACTTTAAAAAAAGGATAATGTTAAATTTTATTTCATTACGTATGAGAATAATAAATTATTTTATTATATTTATTTTTGTACTAAATACTAAAAAAGTTAAATTTTACGTCTATTTTTTATTACTTATTTTATTTATTTATAATTGTTTAAATTAGATTTTATAGTTATTGAGTCATTTTTTTTTTCAGAAAAAAATAGCTATGAAGTCATTTTCATTTTTTTCATAAGAGTACATCCATTATATTATGATTTTAATAATTAATGTAAATTTTAAAAAATTAAATAAATTTATATTTATTTTGATTATATTCAAGAATAAATTATATGTATCCTTATAGTCAAGAAATAGATTTAACTTCTTCTTTAATAAGTAATTTTTCAATCATCTAATTTATAAAAAAGTTTCATCTCTTTTTTATTCTAAAAATTAAAAATTAAAACTAACATTAATACTTTTTTATTAACAGAACTAAAATAAAACATAAAAATAAATCTTAAATAAAAATAAAAATACAAAGTTTTAAATTCCAAAATATAAAATGGTTATATGAAAAAAAGTACTTAAATATAATTTTAGTAAGGTACTTAGATGAATGAATATTATATGCAAAATGAATCATTATATATTGGTACAAAAATTATTCTATATAATTTTAAAAAAAATATTGCACTATTAAATTATTTTACTTTTATACTTTAAAAATCTATAATAATAATTTATATCCAATAGAAAATTTTTAATGAAGTTGCGGTTTAAAATAAGTGAAAATTTTTTATTTAAAGTAAATAACTATCGTACATGAATTTTTTTTAAAATGATAAACCTCTCTCGTTAAGAACAATATGAGAACTTAAATTTGGACATCAAAACCTAAGAAAAAAATATATTATTATTAATTAAATAAATATATAAAATTTCTACCCATATTTAGACTATTTGTTATGTTACTTGAACTAACTCCACTATTATTATGAGTATCTGAATATTTACCAAATTTATTATTAGCATAAAAATAATATAATTTGTTAATTTAAGAATATATTCATGAGATAAATTATATATAAATGATACTAAGAGTACAGTAACATAGATACATTATAGAAAATAATTCATATTAAATTGATAAACTAACAATATAAATTTATTAATAGGAAGTATAACTTAGAGTACTGAGTATTGATGAGCGGGTATATTTGTGATATCTTCTAATGGTGTTGTCATATTAGTTGTTTTTCTCGTCTAATGCTTTCACTGACATGCTTTCTGACGAGGTGTTGTCCTCTGTTCTTCGCTCATGTTTTGTCTTCGTCACCTAACATAGTTTTGCCAAGTCGGTCTTCATTGGTATATTATCAACTGTAATTAATCAAAACAAACATATAAAAATAGTTGTACACTTTTATTTAACGACGAAAAGCAAATTATATTAGTTTTACTTTATATTTAGGTGAAATGAGAAGGATATATGAAAACATGGATGAGAAACTAAGGAAGTGTTTTTCTATTATGCAGTAACAGTTGTGAAGTGAGAGAGAATAAGAAAAAAAAGAGATAATTATAGAAAGACCGTGAATGAAGATGAAATAGTGAGAGTTCTATAACGGGGAATAACTAACATATAATGAGGTAGGTTATTAGGAAGGATAAAAGTAGAAAAAAAATTTGGACATCAAAACTAGTTTTGCCGTTATATATTGTTATAGATAATATATATAAATCGCTACCCTTATTGTGGTTTATGTTAAAATAGATAAAAACACTATGGCTGTGTTTGTTTTTTGAGACTAAGATTAATACTGAAAAATTGAAATTGAGTATTTTGTTTGGTGATTAGAGATTGAACTAAAATTTTAGCTCCGAACACAAAATTGCAATTCCTTCGTTACCTTTAAAAAGTGGGGACACGTGAAATTGAAATGTTTGAGATGGAAACTGAAATTTTTATAGCATTTCTTTTTAGTAATACTCTCATTTAACTTTTTAAATTCTAAATTTATTTGTCAATTTTCATATTTATCTTAAATATATTAAAGCATAACTTAATTTAGCACATTTTACACCAAAACTTAATTCAATTTCTGTCTTTTAATCTCAATCTCCTTTTTAAACAGGCTAAATCAATGCAATTTATATAAATATCAAAGAGAACCAGAATATAATAAAATGTCAAATATTGTATTTGTATAATTTAAAGTCCTATTTTATTTATGAGAAAAAGACAAATAAATTATTGATCTTTTGATCCATAGACATTTAAGTTATCGAGGATTTGAAAATACATTTAAATCTCTAACCTTTATAAAATCTGGACATATCGATCACTTATGTTCACTTGGATCTGTCAGACCCAATAAAAAAATCGAGCGTGATACTCGTTGTACTAACCTGGTTGATACAGATGCACACGTGAATAAATTTTTAAAATAAGATAAATTAAACCTAAAGATCGATATGTCCAAATTTTAAAAAAATAAAAAACTTAAATATATTTTTAAATTTTCAAAAATTTAAATATCCATATATCAAAAAATCAGATATCAATTTGTGCTTTTTTCTTTATTTAATCACATCATTTACCCTCCATATTCCGATATATAATTATGGAAAGAAAAACTTGTAAGGCAAAGGATTATTGTTGATAATTAACATCATTGATTCTAGGGTGACGTGTTATCAACCAGGATATAGTAAAATAATATATCCGGAGGATTTCGTCACTGGGTACGTCATTGACCTTCAATTAAATGACGTATGTAAAATGTGGAAGGTAATGTGTGTTCCATTCATTGGTTCATATTGTGTGCTGATTATATCAACTATCCAAAACGTTGTGAAAAAGTCAAAATTTGTGAACAAAGAAGAATTAGAATGATTTTTAATTTTGTATAGTTATTTAATACATAGAAAATGATGTTTGTGTCATTTTTGTGTATTTTTTATATTATAAAAATGAAAAACATATAAAAAAATATAGATAAAATAAATAAATAAATTTATACACCATAGTGTGTGCACCAAAAATAATATACATAACATCCTAATAAAACCAAAATAGTTAGAATAGCTTGGGTGAGTAAATGATTTTATATTAGTGTCACATGGGGCATGATAATGGCATATATGTCCAGGTGATGAGTAGTGAGTGATGAAAGGAAGTGACGACAAAATGAGAAGCGACGACTTTTCTTCTATTTGTTTGCACTCTTTTTCTTCCTGCCGAATAGTTAGAATAAAAAAAGATAATGATTGCCTAATAACAATAATTTTAATAGAATAGTTATTCTTAGCAATGCAATAATAAGCAAGGACTTATCAACTATATTATCGCAATAGTAGGGCTATTGATCCACTACGTTTACGATGAAAGCGAAGGCGTATTATTTAGTCAAAAGGTTTTTCATGGTGACAAGTTAATTAAAATTATACTATTTAATTATTTACTATCACTATATTAACAAAAATAGTTAATATAATTAAGATGATTATATGAAAGATTTTATAACTACAAGACAACAAGAATGATTTTGCAATAGTGAAATAGAAAAGAAAAGGAATACATGTTAGGTGCAAGAATACATCTCGAATGAAACAGTCACATTAAGAAATCAAATGAGAACCCGTGAGTTGCGGTTGTTCTGGAAGTGTTTGAGCAAGTCGCAAGTAGAAAAATGAAGTTATTAAGGTAGCCTTTGGTGAAGTGACAGATACTGAAAGACTGAAATTGAGAGACTGAGACTAAGAGATAGAGACTGAAATAAATTTTAGTATTCTGTTTGGTGACAAGTGAGAGAAAAAATTGAAACAATAATAAAATTCTAATTTAATTTACACAAAGGATAAAATTGGAATTAATTAATTAAAATGAAAGTATTTTAGGTATAAAATGTTATTAAAGTTTCAGTCTTTGTTTCTAAAAATATCAGTCCCCCTGTGTCCCTATATTTTGGAGGCACTGAAATACTAAAATTTTGAGGACAGAAACTTTAGTATCAGTCTCTAAACCAACAAACATGATACTGTATCTCAGTCTCTTAAGCAAAACAAACGCTACCTAACAGTACATATCGTGAAACATGCATTTCAAAATTAGTTACTTCTTAATTAATTTAGACTACTATTTTATTAGATTTGACTAGCTTCGTGTTTACCTTACCTTTTCCATTGCACTAAGGGTTGAATTAAATCTACCTTATATCTTTTTATGGATTGAAATGATATACCTACAACCTGGTATTATTTACACACATTGTTTAAAAATCTAAGCAAACGATTTCAGTAAGAATTTTTTCTTGGCTTATGGGTCTGGTGATGTGATTTATTACTAATATGACTCAACCACATATTCCCAACAGACAAAAGAAATTCAAATCATAAAAAATAGTGGGGCATGGACAAGCACAAGTGATTAACATACTCATATAGTAGTAGTTATATGTGGAGGGGGACAAAAATTAGAGGAACATTGATGAACTTGATACGTCAGTCCAAAGGAGAATGACATGTGCCTTGGCCTGCTGGTTAGATTAGATTAACACGGTCCATAACGTGTTAATCAATTCATAGGTAATGTAATCAATCTTATCTTCTTCACCCGTGTGACATCATTTCATTGTTTTTTTTTTAATGATCATAAATAAACAGACTCGATGAAAACGTGTAGTGGAACCGAAACGAACTACCCCCAGCTTCTAAAAACGACAGCTCTGTAACATGCATGAATGGACGGCCACGATGGTTCTTCTCATCACCACCACTAACACGTGGCAGTGGATATCAACGTCAACTAAACGGTGTCGTTTGTTGCACCGTCCTCGGCATTATGTGGGACACGACATGACTTGACTTGTCACTACGCTGGCCGTGTGGCCATGTTAGACTTGCTCCCGCTATATGCATGATCATTGCTTTTAATTTAATTTATTTCCTTTTTTAATATTTAATTTTGACATTAATCATCAGTATTTATTCTAATCACCGTCACTGTTTATAAAATTAAAGTATGTGCTCCAATAGAATTGGATTAAATATATACTATATAGCCAGCTCAACACATCCAATGCTATGAAGATTAGTAGATTACATTCATCTTAATTCTTATCCATTGTGTTTAGCTTCTAATAAAGACTTGTCATTTACAGTGTGAAGGAATAATTATATCCGAAATGCAATTCCCATGTTAGTTACACGTCAGCGATTGCAACTTCCAGGAATGTGTTGACCAGCTGGTGACGCAACATAACGTCACCCACAGTAGCTGTGACGCAATAGAGCGCATAACCGCCGTTGACGTTAGAGTCGTCTCTTCTCTCTCCAGACACCAAAACTGTCTTTATATTTCCACCTCTACCCTCCATTACAACCCCCTTCTCCTTCGCTTCCTTCACGAACCTCCTTCTCTCTACGATGCACCAAGCAATCCCTTATAGAACCTGGATCCATGCGAACACACGTGACTCACGTGACCTTCCCCT
This sequence comes from Arachis hypogaea, assembly GCF_003086295.3. Taxonomy (NCBI): domain Eukaryota; kingdom Viridiplantae; phylum Streptophyta; class Magnoliopsida; order Fabales; family Fabaceae; genus Arachis; species Arachis hypogaea. The sequence goes on from NC_092045.1 coordinate 2,036,301, forward strand.
CGCAGTGCGGGGGGCAGGTGTGGATTCTGCCAGCGTGGCAAAGTTAGTTTCGGAGAACGCAGTGATAGTGATTGGGAGACGTGGATGCTGCATGTGCCACGTCATCAAGAGGTTGTTACAAGGCCTTGGAGTCAACCCTCCAGTCTACGAGGTGGACGAGCACCACGAGGCCGCCGTCGCCGCACACCTGGGCGCTGCAACGGTGCAGTTCCCGGCGGTGTTCGTAGGAGGGAAGTTGTTTGGAGGGTTGGAAAGAGTGATGGCGACTCATATCTCAGGTGAATTGGTTCCAATCCTAAAGGATGCTGGCGCTTTGTGGCTTTGACTACCTAATTCCTCTTTCTTTTCCTATAATTACTACTACTTTTCTTCTTATCAAGAGAGGAATTAAGTTAATTGTACCAAAATTTTGTTAATTAGTTCTTCTCACTCTTATCATAATAATTACCTCTTTTCTTTCTTTTACTTTTCTTCAATCTCTTAAGTAGCTAGACAAGCAAGATAAGGGACTTTATATACATAAGTTTCTTTTGACAACAAACTAGTTTAATTTTCTCTTGTTTAAGTTGGATTACACTCTTAATCCTTTTGTTTCGATCTTTGAGTTTCACGTTAACCCAGGTAACAACTGAATGCATTAAGGCATTAATATAAGGATTTTGGTTGAATTTTTTGAATAATCGTCCTTATATACAAATCTGGATTGAGAATAGGTGAGTAAGTGAAGTGAGATAGAGTTTGAAAAGGAGTAGAATTGTTATTCAATTATATGTCTTGGGTTTTATTTTCTTCAATTTCCAAGTACTGATCGATCTAAATATGTTTTATGTGTTGATTAATTGTTAATATGTTATACATATAAATTCTATACTTTTACTTTTTGTTGGGAATAAGACACAATTCCCCCTTGAGAAAACACCTTTGACAGAGAAATAAAATAGACACAATCACAACACAAGAATTTAACGTGGAAACTCCAATTACCGGAGAAAAAACCACGGCCGTTGTCAAATGACAACCAGAGAATATCACTATGTGAAAATTGTTACAACACATAGACTTCTTTCTCTCACCGGCACCCCAGTACACCCACACTCTTTCAAAGCAAATATCTAACTACACCTCACAACACTCTCTAATCAAAGAGTACAGAGGAAAAGAAAAATCAGATACAAGCTTAAAGTGTTTCTGACTGGTGCAAAAACAAATGGAGAACTTAGCCTCATATTTATAGCCTAGGCCACCCACTCCATTTGCTATCCTAAGCAATGTGGGACTAATTCAACCAAATCCTAACAATCTCCACCTTGATTGAAATAGTCACACATCTTCAGCTTCCATTGTCAACACCGACAATTCTTTGCTGCCATTGTCTATACCGACAATCATAGTTCAGAGAACTATCATACTCCACCATGAAAGTATACTCACTTGGAATTAGACCACTCCAAGCATTTCGCCTTGGTACAGATCGAAACCTTGCTGAAAATTCATGGTGCAACTTCCAAATTGGCTTTTCCTGGAAGTTCTTCAGCCATCGACCTAACTCCGCCACACACCTTGCATCTCAACGCCAACCAATGCCCGTGTGCAATTGTGGACCTGATTGCCACAACTCATCCTTATCCATGGCAGTGCGGTAATACCATGAGGATACTTCTTGTCTTCTAGAGAACATCATCTTCTCTCATAGAGAGAGCAACCAGAGATCTTCTCCTTCAACGCCTTGTGCAAACCTGATTGTATCAACACATCCTTGACTTGTATTTGCCACAAGCCAAAATTGATTCTTCCATCAAAATTTTCTATTTCAAGCTTCACAGCACTTGAATATCCTGACATTGTTGCAACCGTATACTGGAATAGTATAACTCAACTGTAGACCGTGCACTAGGAAGGGTCCCCAGGAAAGAGAGGTGGGTCACAATGGACACACTTAAATACCAAGTTTACACCCACACTCTTTCAAAGCAAATATCTAACTACACCTCACAACACTCTCTACACCCAGGCTCCTTTTGCATCTTGTAATCTTTTCTTCAGTCTGGCTAGTATGATTTTGTTGGCTGCCTCGGCTTGTCCATTGGCTTGCGGATGTTCTACCGAGGTGAACTGTTGTTTGATTTTCATACTGGCTACTAGGCTTCTAAAGGTAGAGTCGGTGAACTGGGTTCCATTATCTGTAGTAATGGAATAAGGTATCCCATATCTTGTGATGATATTTTTGTAGAGGAACCTCCGACTTCTTTGAGCGGTGATGGTGGCTAATGGTTCTACTTCTATCCACTTTATGAAGTAATCTATTCCCACGATCAGGTATTTGACTTGTCCTGGCACTTGGGGAAAAGGACCTAACAAATCCATTCCCATTTTGCAAAGGGCCATGGAGAAGTGATACTGATTAGCTCTTCCGGGGGAGCCACATGGAAATTTGCATGCATCTGACATGGTTGACACTTTTTCACAAATTCTGTGGCATCTTTCTGCAAGGTCGGCTAGTAAAATCCAGCTCGGATCACTTTTCTGGCTAGTGACCTTGCTCCGAGATAATTTCCGCAGATCCTACTGTGAACTTCTTCTAACACCTCGGTGGTTCTTGAGATCGGTACGCACTTTAACAATGGCGTTGATATCCCGCTTCTGTAGAGAATATTTCTCACCAAAGTGTAATGTTGTGCTTCCCTCCAAATTTTCTTGGCCTCTTTTTCCTCCTTGGGAAGGATGTCGAATTTAATGTATTCGACCAAGGGGTTCATCCATCCGAGGTTTAAACCGGCTACCTCAAGGACCTCTTGTTTGTCTTCTATTTTTACCACGGAGGGTTCCTGGAGAGTTTCCTGGATCAGACTTCTGTTATTCCCTCCTGGCTTGGTACTTGCTAACTTGGATAGGGCGTCTGCTCTGCTATTCAGATCCCGAGTTATATGTTTGACCTCGGTTTCCGCAAAGCGTCCCAGGTGTTCCAGAGTTTTTTCCAAGTATCTCTTCATATTTGGGTCCTTTGCCTGATACTCTCCACTTATCTGGGAGGTCACCACTTGTGAGTCGCTGTATATCATCACCTTTGTAGCACCGACTTCTTCTGCCAGCTTCAGTCCAGCAATCAGGGCTTCATACTCGGCCTGATTATTTGAAGCTGGGAATTCAAATTTGAGGGAAACCTCTATTTGGGTTCCTCTTTCATCCACCAATATTATGCCTGCACCGCTTCCTGTTTTATTTGAGGATCCATCTACATAGAGTTCCCATGTAGTTGGCTTTTCCTCTTGATCTCCTGCGTATTCTGCGATGAAGTCGGTGAGGCACTGGGTTTTGATCGCCGTCCGAGTTTCATACCTCAAGTCGAACTCGGAGAGCTCTATTGCCCATTGAACCATTCTCCCTGCGACATCCGTTTTTTGGAGGATTTGCTTCATGGGTTGGTTCGTGCGAACTCTTACTATATGAGCTTGAAAGTAAGGCCGTAGCCTTCGTGAGGCTACTACTAAGGAGTAGGCAAACTTCTCTAGTTTGTGGTATCTTAGCTCGGGTCCTTGTAGAACTTTGCTGATGAATTACACTGGGTGCTGGCCGACCTCGTCTTCTCTTATCAGGGCTGACGCGACAGCCTTACCTGCTACAGATAAATATAGGACAAGGTCTTCTCCAGCTACAGGTCGTGTCAGAATCGGAGGTTGGCTCAAGAATCTTTTGAACTCCTGAAATGCCTCCTCGCATTCAGGAGTCCATTCGAATTGACATCCATTTCTCAATAAGGAGAACAGTGGAAGGGATTTTAGTGCTGATCCTGCCAAGAATCTGGAGAGGGCTGCGAGTCGGCCATTTAGCTGCTGGACCTCTCTTAAACAGGTCAGCCTTTTCATTTTCAGGATAGCTCTACATTTATCAGGATTGGCTTCAATCCCTCTTTGTGTCAGCATGAACCCTAGAAATTTTCCCGCCTCTACCGCGAAGGCACACTTTGCGGGATTTAGTCTCATCCCGTGTAACCTTATGGTGTCAAAGACTTGCGAGAGGTCTAACAAGAGGTCGACCTCTTTCTTGGTTTTCACCAGCATGTCGTCGACGTATACTTCCATTAGGCTCCCAAGGTGGGGAGCAAACACTTTGTTCATCAGCCTTTGGTATGTAGCCCCTGCATTTTTTAATCCAAATGGCATGACCACATAGCAAAAATTTGCTCTGGGCGTGATGAAGGATGTCTTTTCCTGGTTTGGCTCATACATCGGGATTTGGTTATACCCCGAGTAGGCGTCCATGAATGACAAGTATTGATACCCCGAGCTGGAGTCTACTAGGGTATTAATACTTGGTAGTGGATAAGGGTCCTTAGGACAGGCCTTATTTAAGTCGGTATAGTCGACACACATTCTCCATTTGCCATTTTGTTTTTTGACTTGCACTACATTGGCTAGCCATGTTGGGTACTTGACTTCTCTGATGAAGCCGGCTTCTAGGAGCGCCTGTACTTGTTCTTCTACTACTAGGGCTCGTTCTGGGCCGAGCTTGCGCCTTCTTTGTTGCATGGGTCGGGATCCCAGGTAGACCGAGAGTTTGTGGGACATGACCTCGGGGTCTATCCCGGGCATGTCGGAGGCCTTCCAGGCAAAGAGATCGGAGTTGTCTCTTAGAAGTTTAGTCAACCCTTGTTTTAGGATTTCCCCTAGGTTGGCTCCTATGTGAGTATTTTTTCCTTCCTCTTCGCCTACCTGTATCTCCTCGATTTTTCCTCCCGGCTGTGGTCGCAGCTCTTCTCTAGCCCTTGCACCACCGAGTTCTATTGTGTGAATCTCTCTACCTTTTCCTCTCAGGTTTAGGCTTTCATTGTAGCATTTCCTTGCCAATTTTTGATCTCCCCTTACTATTGCTATCCCCGCTGGGGTCGGGAATTTCATACAAAGGTGGGGAGTGGATACCACCGCTCCGAGTCGATTGAGGGTAGCTCTGCCGATTAAAGCATTATATGCTGACCCTACATCGATGACTATGAAGTCTACACTCAGAGTTTTTTATTTTTCCCTTTTTCAAAAGTGGTGTGGAGGGGCGAAAATTCCAGTGGCTTTATTGGCGTGTCGCCTAGTCCGTATAAGGTGTCGGGGTAAGCTCTCTTTCTCCTCCAACCCTAGTTTGTCAAAAGCGGGCTTAAAAAGGATGTCCGCGGAGCTTCCTTGGTCTACTAGGGTTCTGTGGAGATGGGCATTTGCTAGGATCATAGTTATTACCACTGGATCATCGTGTCCAGGGATTATTCCTTACCCATCTTCTTTTGTGAATGAAATGGTAGGGAGGTCGGATGATTCTCCTCCGACCTGGTAGACTCTCTTGAGATGCCTTTTACGAGAGGATTTGGTGAGTCCCCCTCCCGCGAACCCTCCTGAGATCATATGGATATGTCTCTCCGGAGACTGCGGTGGTGGGTCTCTTCTATCCATATTGTCTCGCTTTCTCTTCCCATGACTGTCCGACCTTTCTATGAGATATCTGTCAAGCCGACCTTCTCTAGCCAGTTTTTCTATCACATTTTTAAGGTCATAACAGTCATTTGTGGAGTGACCATATATTTTATGGTACTCGCAGTAGTCGCTGCGGCTCCCTCCTTTTTTATTTTTAATGGGTCTGGGAGGTGGCAGCCTTTCGGTATTGCAAATTTCTCTATATACATCCACTATAGAAACCTTTAGAGGAGTATAAGAGTGATATTTCCTTGGTCTATCGGGGCCGAGTTCTTCCTTTTTTCTGGGCTCCCTCTCCCTCTCTTTTGTTGAGGGAAGGTGTCCGGGTCGCCAACTCGGATCTCTCAGCTTAGCATTCTCTTCCATGTTGATGTACCTTTCAGCTCTTTCCTGTACGTCACTTAAAGAGATGGGGTGTCTTTTGGATATGGACTGTGAGAAGGGACCTTCTCTAAGCCTATTGACTAACCCCATTATGACTGCCTCGGTGGGCAGGTCTTGGATCTCTAAACATGCTTTGTTGAACCTTTCCATATAGGCTCGTAAGGATTCTCCGACCTCCTGTTTTATTCCCAGGAGGCTTGGCGCATGTTTCACTTTGTCTTTCTGGATAGAGAACCTCATCAAAAACTTCCTTGAGAGGTCTTCAAAACTGGTGACCGACCTCGGAGGGAGGCTGTCGAACCACTTCATCGCTGCTTTCGATAGGGTAGTCGGGAAAGCTTTGCATCATGTAGCGTCGGAAGCATTAGCCAGGTACATCCGACTTTTGAAATTGCTTAAGTGATTCTTTGGATCCGTGGTTCCGTCATAGAGGTCCATATCGGGGCTTTTAAAGTTCCTTGGAACTTTTGCCCTCATGATGTCCTCGCTGAAAGGGTCCTCCCCTCCTATGGGCGGCTCTTCTCGTTCGTCGCGGGAGTTCCGGCCTTTGAGGGAGGATTCCAACTTCAAGAGTTTTCTTTCTAACTCTTTTCGTCGTTCCATCTCCTCTTTTAGGTTCTTCTCAGTCTCCCTTTGTCGCTCTCGTTCCTGTTCTAACTGTTCCAAGCGACTTTGGTGGACGTGGACTAATCTGATGAGTTCAGTCACGTGGGATGGTCCATCTTTCTCCGAGTCGCGCCCTTCTAAAGAATTCGCCTTCGGATTTTTGACTCCGGAGGTACCTTTTCTATGTTGATCGTTGGTTTCCTGGTGAAGGGTCAAGTCTACGTCATTGTTTTCGCTATCCAGATTCTCTTGTTCATAATCCGATTCCACATGACCCTCTTCGGGGGATCTGTCCGCCATCACTGGTTGATCTCTCGGGTCCCCGGCAACGGCGCCAATGTTTCGGGGCTTACCTAGAACCGGACGGTGATTGGGCTTGTTTGTGAGGCCCAAGCGTTGGAGGAGTGTGGTCTCCGACTTGGTTTACGTCTGGGAGCCGTCTCCGAGTTGTGTATGTGAAAGAATGGGGGGTGGTACCTGCAAAGACACTATGATGCCTAAGTCAGCAAGGGTGTAAACAGGTCTAGAGAGTATTGGGCTTAGAGATACCTGAGGAATGTCAGTGTATTTATAATGGTGAACCAATAACCATCGCTGAAGTAGTTCCGCCTTTTAAGGTGGATAACTGTTTCTTTATCTTAGGGAGGTTGAGATGTGGCTCCTAGAAGTGGGTAGAGAGATTTTAGGGGCAGTTACTCATTTGAATGAGTGATTATCTGCCAGCTAATCTTCATCCCCGACTTCTTTAGGGTTAGTTGTGATAGGGACCGACTTCATAGGGAGGAGGTCGGTACAAGGCGAAACTCAACCTTTTTGGGTTGGGCCGTTTGTTGGGACCTATGCCTTATCGTTGGGTCAGGGTATGAACAATTATCATAGTAGATTGATAGAGTAATTGTTGTATGAACTCTTAATTCAATCAATAAATTTAAGTTAATAAAAAATATATAGATAATATATTTTTAATAGTAAGTATGATTTAACTACTATATATAAATAAATTGATTAATATTAATGTGCAGTATAAATGAGTTTTATATAACTACTAATATTCGATCAAATATTTATCTTCAAAGAATCATTAAGTTGCTAAAGTCTGGTGACTTTTAAAATAATAATAGTGTACTTAAAAAATTAAATATTTTTTTATCAAGATATTATAATATAGGAATATATAATTTAGGTAGATTTGGTCAAAATCTGAATTTGATTTGTATTAGAAAAAATCAAATTGAATAAAATATACACATTTTTTACTTCTAGATTCGATTTGATCCTATTATACAATATTTGAATTGAATATTCGAATTGAATCGGATTAGATATAAAAATACGAGACATTTTATCATTAAAAAAAAACTTGGCTTTAACTTTTTTTTATGAATATACTTTTTTTCTTCATGTTTTACTTTAAAAATATTATTTAATATACTTTGCGGTTTCTTTATACAATACATCAATGATAATATAGGAACAACATTCTTGTACTAGACGATAGATCTTATATTTTTTTTGTACTAATCTATTTTATTTATTATATCTATTATATTATATAAAAATCAGATTTCTATACTTAATGATAGAACTAATGTGGTATACTTGTGGGAGTATTTTTTAATTTATTTATTTTAACTCATTAAATACAAGTTATTACGATAAACTAATTATATCAACTAATTGATTTGATTATATAAAATATAACATAATTTATTTTAATTTATATCAATTTGATTTGGTAGTATTTTTAAATTTATTTTTTTAAATGTTTTGTTAGTATTTTTTTAATTTATTTCTTTTAATTTATTAAACCAAATTTATTGTGTGTACTAATTAATTAATTTAATTAATTTATTAGTCATTAAAATAATAAATTTATGAATAAAATAGTTAATTGAGATATTTTTAACTAATAATTAAATCAAATCAAATCATATAAATTGAGTCAAATTCAAATAATGTGAATTAAGGACTAACTTAAAATAAGATGATTTTTTACCTATTCAAATTGAATGCAATAAATACAAATTAATTTTGTTAGATAATCATAATTGTATGATCTATTATATATAACTAGCCACACAAAATTATAAGAACCATGATTTTCATTGCAAATGCTATTTCAACTATTCTTTTCTTCTTCTTTTTTTTTATGTATATTTTTTTTATGTATAAATGTACCCAAAATGAGAAAGTACGGAAGATGTTTTATTGATTGTTTGTTTGATAGATATATCTCAATTTAGACATTCTATCACTGTGGATGGAAGTTGACTTGTAGTAATTCAAGGTGACCAGTATATTTTTTTATAGTATTAGATAGAAGAATATTTGTTAAAATGAATATACTCATTGTAATGAATTTTTTTTAATTATTAGATTTTTATGTCAGTCGTGTAAATTCTTTGAAGGCACAAGATAATAAAATAGGTTGACTTTAATATCATTAGAAGCTAAATTTAATAGTTAAGTAAGCACCACTAATTATGTTAATAAAGTAATTTTGTAATACTAATGTGATTTACATATTAATTTTTTCGAGTAAATTCATTTCAAAATGTAAGAATTAGACTCAATTATGCTAAAATTTTAAAGATAATATAAAATTTTACAATAAAATTAACATTCATTAAAGAAATAAATTTATATAGGGCTCTTTCCTAATTATAAATAATAACAAAACTTATGAAAAATTATTAATGTCATCATTCTTATTAACTAAATCATAATATTAGGTAGTTGATAGTTATATAAGCGAAAATTATTAAATAATTATGTAAAAACTAGTAAGAAACCAACGATAAGAATTTATAAAAAAAATTATTATATATTACCAATTTTATAATTGAAATATGTCACATCATATTCTCATCTATTCTATTTATTATCTATTCTATTATATAAAAATCATGTTTCTGTATTTAATGATGGAGTTAACGTGACATACTTTTGAGATTGCTTAGTAATTTATTTCTTTTAACTCATTAAATATAACTTATTACGATAAATTAACTATATCAACTAATTAATTTTATTAGATCCTAATTTATTTCTTTTAATGTTCTGTTAGTATTTTTAATTTATTAAACTAAATTAATTAAACTAATTATTTGTATTAATTAATTAGATTAATTTATTAATTATTATAATAATAAATCTATGAATAAAATAGACTCTTCAGATATTTTTCACTAATAATTAAATCAAATCAAATAATATATTGAGCTAAATTCAAATCATGTGAATTAAAAAGTAAACTAAAATAAAATAATTTTTTACCTATTCAAATTAAATGCAATAAATACAAATTAATTTTGTTAGATAATAATAGTCTTCTAATCTTTTATATATAGACAGCCATACAAAATTATAAGAATCCTCATTTTTATCGCTTTTGCTATTTCAACTCTTATTTTCTTTTCTTTTTTTTATGTATAAATATATTTAACATGAGAAGGTATAGATGAGTGTTTCATTAATTGTTTGTTTGATAAATATTATAATCCAAAAATGTCTCAATTTAAGCATTTTAGCGCTGTCAATGGAAGTTGAAACTGTAGTAATTCAGGGTGACCATGATATTTTTTATAGTATTACATAAAAAAATATTTCTTATAATAATTAATTTTCTTTGTCAATCTGTATTTTTTACCTAGCAAATAATATTCATGTTGAATATATTATTTTCATCTGAAGCCATATATAATTGATTGATAATTCTATATATAAAAATACTCCTGTGGTAGCTAAATACCATATTGTTATCTCGCTAAAGTTAATTCTCCTATAATTATGCCAATGTATAGCACTATCAGATGAAAATTGATTAGATTACATTTATTTCCGACGAGGTGGGTAATCTTATGGACCTAATTACGGTCGGAGTTGAAAAGTTTGAAAAGTGCTAACAATATAAATACTTTTTTATTTTTAATATCCAATAATAAATATATAAATTAAAACTAATATTGTTTTGTACAAAATCATAAAATGTATATCATACTTAAGATATATATAATCCGTAGTAACTGTCACTATTTATCAATTACGTTATAACAAATTTGGTTATTAAAAAAGGTTAAAATTAACTTAAATATACACAAAATTATTTCATACCTTTTATTTTTATTTTATCGTCATAAAAAATCATACATATTATAAGAGAAGATTATCTTTTTACCAACAGTTCTTCCATTCAATAGTTTCTATAAAGAATAGATGGATGCTTTTGTTATTTTAAGTTCTTTGGTAAACATGGATGGCGCATAATAATATTGTATTTGACAATAATATATGAGATTTTAAAAGGCTGAAACATAGGTTTAGTTCTTAACATATTCGTAGATAAAGTGTAGAGTGGATAAAAAGATAGCTAATAAAAGAATAAATGGTTAAAATTTTTTCAATGTTAATCGTCGTAGTGTATGATAAGTGTTTTATAACTTTTTTGGATTTGATTGTTTCTTTATTATTATATGTTGTTTTGTTTAATTCATGCAAAAAAAGACTTATAATAATCATCTTATCGTGGTAGTGTAAAAGTTGTAGGTGTTATATTTACTTTGTATGCTCTTAAATTTTATATTTTTTATGAATATTTGTGATTGAGTTATTATTAAAATAAATTGGTTTAATATCTATTATATATTTTATTTAAATTATAATAGTGAGTAAATATTTTTTTACAAAATAAACAATGCAATTTTTTCATAAAAACAAGATTCGAATAATTATGAAATTAGATTATATCACAGATGATGATAAATATCTTAGCATTAGATTTGCTATAAATCAAACTTCTAGGAATATTATATTGTATTATATAATTTAGTTATATTTTTTCTATTTTCAATCTATATTATTTGAATTGGTATATTTTTAAAAAGGGTTATTCAAAATTTTTTTTAATGATTAAATCAAATCTATTATAACTGATTAATTAAGTTGATTAAATATATAGATATTTTATAATTTAATATAATTTAATTTATATAGATATATAACTTTTATAGTTTTACTATTTATTGTAATAAATTTTAGAGATAATTTTAGTAAGTTATAATTTTTTTTATCTATATATTCAACTTTTAAGAATAAATTAATTTATGAAAATTTAAATTTAAATATATTATATATAAAATTATATTAAAATTCAATTATATAATATTGAATAATTTCTTTCATAACATACTTAAATATATTATCTATTATATATAATCATTAAATAAATAAATATAAATTGAATATATAATTTAATTTTAATTTAAACTAAAAATTAAATGAATTGTTAGAAAAATTGCAACCAATTTTATTTTTAATTTTTTTATAATTTTATTTAAAAGTAAAAATTTCTCTATAACCACTAACATCGTTGATAAAAAAATTATAAATCTCTATAAGATAAAAAATGTATAAGATAAATAACATATATATAATTTTAAAGTTATTATTCATAGACTATGGACAAATTTTTAAAAAGAAAATCTTATGGATAAACATATAATTTTTTGATATTTTTATTTTTATTTTTTAAATTTTTTAGATTTATCAATATTTAAGTTGTCTATACATTACTTTTCAAAATATTATGATTTCACAAGTTATAATATATAATATTAGTTATTGTTATATATATAAAAAATGTGACTTATTTACGTATTGTTTGGATTAGAAGAATTTGTAGGAAAATAAAATGATGGAGAAGAAAATGGATGAAAAAAATCAATTTTTTATTGTTTGGATTAACAAAGAAATTGAATGGAAAATAGAAAAAGTGTATGTGGAGCTCATGTACATTTTTTCTCTTCAAAATTGCAGAAAAAAATTGGTGGAGAAGTGCAAACATGGGTAAAAGTACAAAGTTACTCTTTGAATTATAATTTATATATAATATATAAAAATATTAATATAATTTTATTCTAGGTTTAATTACTCTATTAGTCCTATAGTTTCACAAAAATTTTCAATTAGGTCTTTATATATTTCTTTTAATTGGGTCTCTACACCAATTTTTTTTTTCAATTGGGTCCCTCTTAGTAGTAATTGGCTTAATTTTAGAGAGACCTAACTAAAAAAAAAAATAGTGCAAAAACCCAAATAAAAAAAAAGTGTAGGGACCTAATTAAAAAAAATTAGTGCAGGAACTTAATTAAAAGGAAAAAAAGTACATGGACCTAATTAAAAATTTTGCGAAACTATAGAAACCAATAGAGTAATTAAACCTTTATTCTATTATAGTCACAAAAAAACCTTTATTCTATTATAATTTTCTCTCTTCTTACTTTTTCTTCCATTCAAGCAAAAGAAAAATTTTCTTCTATTTTCTTTCCATTCATTTTTTCTTCATCTAAACAACACAATATATATATATATTTTTCTTTCCTCTCATTTTTTTCTTTCCATTTTCTTTTCTCTTATTTTTTATTTTATATCCAAACAATAGTTTAGTATTTATCCATTTATCTCCTATTAATATTGTTATAACAAGAATACATGTGACTTTATAAAAAGGGATATATCCTAGATTTTGATTATCTGAAAATTAACTGAGTGGATGGAATAGCTCCATCCGCCTCCATGTCACGAGCCAATGAATGCTAACAATATGGATGATCACAAAAACAGACGAAATATGTATTTGCAGGAATTACTCAGGATTTGGGCTAGATGGGGACCTGTGAAATCTTCACGACCTGCCATACGAAAATGGATGGGGACTAGGGGTGGCAAACGGGTTGAAATCCGTCGGGTCAGCCCGCGTAACCCACCAAAAAAGGCTGGGTGGCTGAAAATTTAAGACTGCCAAATTTAAAAAGTCTGCCTACCCTGTACCGCCTAATTTGTGGGTTTTGGCGGGTTTTAGTGGGGCAAAGCGGGGCAGGCTTCCCTGCCAGGCCAAGTATTTTTTTTGTCAAGGCTATTTTTTTTTTACAAATTTTAATGATGTTATTGATCTACAAGAGGATAAAAATGATAATTGAATATATTTTAAGTTATATTTTGGATTATGTTTTATGTTTAATTGATTATAAACCTGAAGATATTTAATTATATATATGTTTTGGACAATATTTATTTTATTATTTTGTTTTAAAAAATTTGGTTTATAATTATATTTATTATATATTTATAATTATAAAGACTTTAATGTTTGTGAATTTAGATATTATAATTTTTTTATCTTTAAAAATTATAAATTATTTAATAGTTGTCTAATAATTCTATAAATATAGAATGTAAGACATAAAATAGAAGTTATCATGTGTTATCCTTATAATAATTCTATAATTATAGAATTATTATAAATAAAATACATGACAAATTCTATTTCATGTCTTACATTTTATATTTATAGAATTATTATAAGGACAACACATGATAACTTATATTTCATATCTTATATTCTATATTTATAGAATTATTACACACATAATATACCTTGGAAGTTTATTCACACAAGAACTATTTATGTACTAATATAATATATATTATCGATTATTATTAAGTTTATAATTAATTTTTAATCCAATTTTCGGTAACTAAAATTTAAATAATTAAAATTATTAAATGCTGAATATTTTGTATCTAGCCAATTTTATTTTTGTTATGGAAATTAAAAAAAGATGAGTTGTGAATCAATTCTAAATTTAAATTTAGATTTGAGTAAGAAAATAAAAATATTTTAAATTTTATCTTACTAACTATAATTAATTTTAAGATAAGAAATTATTTTGTACATCATATATATTGTAGGATAGTATAGTCATTTATTATTTTTTAATGGTAAATATTGTCAAATAAAATGGTATAAGAAATCAAAAGAAAATGTATTTATCAGTTCGAAAAATATTAATTTATTTTTTAATAGAATAAATTATATATTAAATAACAAAAGTTGTTATTGATTTCTCTTCACACTCATTAATTAATACTCAACGATGTCATAGTGTTTCGATACATCATGTTACCAAAAAATATTAATCGATCTAATAACTTTTGTAATGATATAAGTTTATAAATTTAAAAATTATTTCATAAAATATAAAGTTTCATAATTATTTTTAATATTTTTAAATTATAAAATATTTATAATAATAATTATTATATATATTTTTTATTTAATTTTTTAATAAAAAAATTATATAATTTTATGTATTATCCCGTGTCCTGAATATACATTAGTTAACAATTAACAACTGAATACAAGTCTATTTAGTTTCAAAACACAAGAGCCTACTTATATATATACTCTGAAGAGACCAACATAACTCTACAAAAGCTAGTAGAATTAATTACTTAAGGACTTCTAATAATTACTTCTTGATATAATTTTAAGGTGAATGTTACTCTATCTTTTTTAAAATAATATGTAAGTTATTTTTTTTTGATGTGTCATATTTTAATGAGTGTTTATTTATTTTAAATTTTTAGTAAAATTTGTTAGATGATTAATTTATTTAATAAAATAAAAAATAAAAAATTGATTTTGGATCATTAAAATTTGTTGAAAATTTAAAAAATATTTGAAAAATAATATTATATATTACTCTTTTATTTTTCACACAAAATCTCTAATTTCTAATAAAAATTAAATAAAAATCCAGATCTTCATAAAAAAATAATTACAAACTAGCTATATTAATTTTTAAAAAATAAGATATAAAGTACTTTAATTTCTTCTTTTATATAATTCGTAACCAAATTGTATAGAATAAATTTCTAAATTTAAAAATTTACTTGACATGATAAACTTTTTAACTTGAAAATTTTTACGGGTGATACTAATTTGTGTTTCTATTTTTAATTTATCACATCAATTTTTTAGTTTAGAATTTAATTAATATAAGAAAATTTTTAAATTAATATTTTAATAAATATAAACAGATATATTAAAATAAACATCAAATTAAAATATAACACATAAAAAAAATAACTTATATCTTACTTTAGAGAGAATAGGATATCATTCACCTCATTTTAATAATCTGCACACTTGTCCTCAACCTTAAAATATAGATATGTCAAATTATTTTCATACAGAAATATCTTTAAATTAATAGTCACCTAATAAATTTACAACACAGTTAGGAATAGGATATTTAGTCTATTCAGGATGCTCCTTTATTTTCATTACTCTAATAATTTATTTGTTGGATAGACATTCATTCTGATTAAGAAACTTTAATTACTATCCACGTATGATATGACATTATTCTATTCTTTTCGATTGTTTGTACGTTATTGAATGTTTGTTTCTTTTTTCCAGCGAATACGGGTAATGATCCTTGAAGAATAAGGTTTCCAACTTTTGTAATTAAAAGTTTCATATTTTCTTGTATTTTCGCATACGCTATCGGTACTTGACGACCTCAATAAGTTCGTTACAGATAATGCATGTTTATGGTTCCATATTAATTCTATGTGATTAAAACATAATAATATATAGACTCTCATAAGGAGCGGAATCAGTAGGGAGAATCTATGGCCTTTTACATTATTTCAATATATCAAATTAAAGTCGGTCGGATTTATTCGAAAAGAAACGGAAAGGCTATATAGCTAGCTAGCTACTATTAAGATCAATAACAAAATGGATAACTTTCGTTCCAAGTCAAGTTGTATATGTTGCCGAGAAATAATGTAGAAATTAAATGAACATCTATATATGATTTTCCAGTATTTTATATTCAAGATATATTATTGGAGAAAAACAAAAAAGAGAAAGAGAAACATTTTAATTCATTATTTAACAAAGTTATGAATGGACAATAATAACCTTACTATTTATACCACAAAATTTGAATGTACCTAAGCACTAAAATTAACATAAAAACCAATATTACTACAAATAAACACCTTTGATTATATGAGTGAGTCCTTAATTCACATCAAAGCCAATCAACTTAATTACATGTCACTCTAATTATATCAAGAGGAATGCTAAGGGCCAGCAATTTTTGTGATTGTTAGCCATCAACTAGCCATCAATGATGATTTGATGGTGTGAGATTGGTATGAGATTTCATCCAATGTCTCACCTTCTCCTGCTGGTTACATGCTGGCCAAAATTCAATAAAACTGCTGGCCCCTAGACTTTTTCTTATATTAATCCCATATATCATGTATGTATAGAATAAATATTGTCACTTAGTCAAAGAAATAATAATAATGAACGAATTACTACAACTTTCTCTCAAAAAGTCTTGTTTTGTTGGCATTCCCATCCAGTGATGATGAAGCAAAGCGAAAAAGAGAAGAGGAATCACCTTGGAGGACCAAGTTTGGAATAAGTTGAGTAGGTGATGAACATCTTTGACTATTATGATTGTGATTATGATGATGCTCAACATGGTCATAATTTATGTAGTAGTCCACAACAGGAGCAGCATCATCATTATTTTTGTGCTTCTTTCTGTTATTCATCATCAATATCTTTCCATAGGGAAGATCATCATCATCTTCCTTTATAACAATGGAATTGCCGCATTGTCTAGGTTGTGTTTGATAGAACACTTTTGAAACTACTAGTTCTCCATCTCTCTCTTCTTCATTGCTTCCAAGATGGTATTGATGCATCACCCAGTTAGTTTTCTCAGGCTTTTTTTGCCTCCCATAGTTGGTGTATAGTACTAGAATCTTCTTGAAACCCTTGACTAGGCCGCCGGCCACCACCGCTCTTGTTTTTCCGGTTTTGTGCCACCTTGTTTCGCTTCCATCTTCATCGGTGTGAACCTTTCTTCTCTTCCTTGTTCCTGTTGTGTATGCTTTTGAAGGCCTGTGGAAGAAGTGCCGAATCTGCCCATCTTTCTTTACTCCTACATCATTAATTCATTCACAGAGGAACAGTTTAATAATAATCTTTCATTTGTCTCATACTTATTATATAAAGAAACTCTTATGTTAAGAAATTTATGCAAATAATCTTGACAAAAGGAGATGAGATATGGTGTAAAATTAAAAAGTTCCAAATTATTAAATTACTCTTCTACCTTATTCAATGATAACAATAAAGAAGTCTTGTAGTCTACAAATTCAGTCCAACAGAATACATAAATTCAATTACAATTTTAGTCTTTATTATCTTATTTTTATCTTATCTTTAGTTGTTCTTATCTTATCTTTATTTGCCTTTTATCTTTCATAGAACAATACTCTATATATATATTTAGTTTTATCCTCATAATTTACAAAAATACAATTCAATTCAATCAATCAAGAAATACATACTAAAGTATTCTTTTCTTTGCGTACTCTTTGAATTTTGTTACAGACCATTATTATAGTTAGGAGAGTGTTAGGTAAACAATCACCATCTTAAACAACATAAATAACCACTAATCAAATAAAAATATACTACACCCTAATTTAAGACTATTAATTAAATTTAAGATTAATTTACTCTTTTAACCCTATTAATTCACATTGTTCACACATTATTCAAAAATGTTGTTGGTTACCTATACTTTTCCTTATAGTTATGGTATAATTAACATGATTTTCGTCATTCATAATGCTATAATCAATCATTAACTTTAGAATCAGATAATTGAATTATCGACTATACTACGTGTACACTAAAATCAGTATCTAATATAAAATGTATGTTGAAATATAATTAAACCACACATATATTATACACAAATATATTAATAACTGATTTTACGAATAGCATTTTTATTAGATTATATATGTATCGATATCGAAAAATAAATTAATATATTTAAATGTTTAATTTTGATGTACTCACCTTCCAAAATGTTTTTAAATTTTTAGTTAAAGTAACAATACGTAATTAAATGTATGTGTATAATTAGTATATTAAAATTTAATTCTATATTTAATTTATTTTAAAAATTAAATTAGGTGATCATTGACCAAGTTGAATTTTGAAATCATCAATCTTTTCTTTTCTCTCCCGTTTTGGTTACAAGGATAAATTTAGGGTCATGTATGAAATAATGTTGCAGTAAGATATCAATCAATAGAAATTTAAATTTGTCATATAGGATATATAGGAGCTATATATGAAACAATCTAGGTAGGTATATATATCTATTGAGTATAACGAAGGCTCATGAAAATAGAAGAGTAGCATGGCAGCAACCCCACTTTTTGGTGTTGACATATAGATTTTGGCCGACACCCCACCTTCTATTTGGTATGGCATGTTCAAATTTGACGTAAAATATAAACATTGCTGAGAACATAATTAAGGGTTAATAACGTTTTCATTTGACATCTTACATGGCTAAACCTAAGAGTTTGATAGTCATTGCCACTACTCAACCACTTGAAAGGTAAAATCTTTATATATTTTCAGACTTCTTTTAATCACCCAGTAATTTATAGAATCTATATATATATATATAACAAGTTAAAAAAAATGCTTTAAAAGCTTAAAAGATATCACAATAATTTAAATAAAATTCTAAGATCCCGCGTGTGGTGGGTATATATAATAATTATTAGATTCTTTTCAAAGAGAAGATCAAATTAAATCATTCTTGTTATTATTATTACAAAAAGAGTAATTAATTTCATGCATGCCGTGCATAGCAAGACGTGCGTGCAGCGTGCCTACCTTAAATTAGAAATGATATAATAAGTTTATAATAACCTATGTCCTAATTATATTAATTAGGAAAATAAATTATTAAATAGAAGAAATAAAAGAATAATACCTGGTAGCTTCTCTGGGTGTGTATAACAGATGCCATTCTCGTCTTGAAGCGTTGGTATGAACTCATCAATGAGAGGATGAAGGTTGGACACATGAGACATAACTTTTGCCTCCAAATGCTCCAATATTTCAATGTCATTTGGGTCAAACTTCACTCCAGCTGGTAACCCGGCAACTCATGAATTCCACCCTATCAAAACAATTAAACCAATTTATTATTTAATAAACCATAAGACCACAAACAAAGAAAGAAGATAATTTAATTTGAGTACCTGCTCTTGGATTATTTGAATGTTATGGCTACATGAGGGGCAACTTATGTTTCGAATTTCTTGGTCGGATTTAGGTCTAAGAGTAATAGTACTATTATTGGAAGCAATGATCTCTTTCTCATGAGTCTCATTGCACCATGCCATCACAATAAATTAGACCACCCTCTAATTTTTCTTCCCTTATACTCAGAATTGTAAAAAAAAAATACCCAAAAATTGAACAGGAGAAAAAATTACAAGTTAAGTATGTAGTTAAAAGAAAGGTAAAGTAAGATAGAAAGCATAGTAGTACTTTATTTGTATCTCTTTCGGGACACGTTTTATCTCCCTTGGCTTAGCTTATGATTACCACCGCCTTGAATTGGTTCTTATGTGCTTGATGATATTGGTGATTACTGATGGAGAGAGAAAGAGGGAAGATCAGATGAAGAAGAGGACAAAAGGTATAAGCGATAGATGAAATAAAAAGAAAAGGTGGGAACCAAAGGAAGCGGTTCTAGATATAAGGAAAGGTTGCTTGGACGTCAAGTTTGGTAGTAATTAATATTATGGTATATACGCTTTTTATAAAATAGAATAAATTCGTCCTAGACTACTAGACTTTTCTTTTTTTTTCATGCATTCCTACATCTATATCTATGATGTTCTAAAAAATTAAATTATTTCACTTATTATATATTAAGGCCAAACAAGAGGTTTCATTATGATTATTATTAATTTATTATTATACATAAAAGTTTTATGAGGTTATTTGGGTGAGTTTTTTTTAAAAAAAATTTTGAGTTATTTTTTAAAATAAATGTTATAAACAAATAAAAGTAATTTTATATTTGAATAATTTATACAAAAAAAATTTTATTTATCAATTATATTTAGATATAATAATATAAAAATATTTTTGGTTTGTTTATTACATAAAAAATATTTTTTTAAGAAAAAATATTTTAAAAATAACGTAAATTATAATTTTTTAAAAAAATATTTTTTTTTATTTTTGTAGTACTTTTATTTTTACTATTAAAAATTTATTAAATATATTAAAAAATAAAAAAAAAGATTTTTTTATTAAATTTTTTTTTTATCAAAATAATGATACCCAAATAAGTATTATATATACGACTTTAAAAAGGTGATCTAAGGTAATAGTGGAGATGGAGCAAACCTGATTCTTTTGAGAAAGAGATCCACATAATTAAGGTTTTGTGTGTCCAAAGCTGAACAGTGATGCGCTGCTAGTAGCTAGTGTCAAATTGCATTGGAGTACCCTCAAAATTGTGTAAAAATTTAGGTTAAGTATAATTTTGGTCGTTAAATATAGATTTAAATTTTTTTATATAAAATCGTCTTTAAAATTTAAAATTAAATTTTAAAATTATTATTTTTTTAAATATTAAAATTTTAAACTAAATTATTGATAACAAAAAAATTATAAAATAAAAAAAAGAGAGTGTTTTTATTTCTATAAAAAAGAAATAAAGAAGAAGAAGGGAGAAATAAAGAAAAAAAATCCATTTGTGCCTTCGCTTCTGCAATTACTTCTATACAATTTTAGTCCCTAAAATAAGAACGATTTTAAAATTAAGTTAAATCTTAAAAATAATTTTATATGCAAAAAAATGTTTGGAATAAAAAAAATTTTCGACCTATAAAAACCAAAATTATACTTCACCCTAAAAATTTGGTACACATATCTACATATACAACAAAATGATATTTTCACTGTTTATATAAATTATTTTTAGTACTAAAATAAAAATATAAAAAAATAGTGCATATCATAAGAAATGAATGAATAAAACATATACAAAGAATGAAATTTAGTTAAAAATATAATATATTTTTTTGCACCAACCAACAAAAAAAAAAAATACACACTAGTACTGCATATTCTCGTTAATATTCAATTCTTCACGAATCTCTCTCATTTTCCCCCCTCCATTCATCTCTGTTCCCTTCACACTGGGAACTGAATATCTATATTCTCATTCAACAAAGTTGTGCTGGAAGCTAATGAGAGAGCATATTAGCTTGTTGGCACAAACATACAGTAATTTAATTTAATTAACTATATGTGCTTAATTATTGGTATTTGTATAGAGGATGGACTTACAAACCTTGATTATTAACAATATCAAGAATGATGAAGAATGCTGGATTACAACGTGGTTTTGTAAATCACATATAGCTTGGGGAAAACGAATGTTAACAATCAGCGTCTTATTATGATATAATTATTAAAGGGTTTGTGATAGAGTGACGTTCTGGTAAATTTGCATGAAAGGATAATGACGTGGAGGGATCCTATTGGTTGGATTGTTGGAGGTACGGTACATAGCAAAGACAGGAGCACAGGAGATTATAAGGCTTGAATTAATTAAGAAATAGTGACTTTTGTATGCGGCAGCCGACACGTCTTTGTGAGCTTGTCATAGAAGCCAAGCAACAGAAGCTTAGGCATTAAGCTTCACATTTCTTTTAAAAATTTAAATTTTTTTTTTTTTTTGCTGACTAAATTTTAATTTTTATTTGAGATGATAAAATATAATTTTTTATTTTTAAATATTTTTATATTTTTTTATTTATAAAATAAATAATAATAAATTATATTTTACCCTTAAAAAAATTTTAAAATTTAAAAGATTCAAATATTTTTTTCCATATCCCACATAAGAAAACTTGTGTGTATAATTTTGTTTTTTAATTATTAATTATTGTGTATAATTTATAAAATTGTATTTGGATGAAATATTTTTAAATTTAGGAACCTTTTAAATGCATGGAAAATTTAATATTTAATTACAAAATTCTTTATTTGGATGAAGTTAATATACTACTTGTATATATAAAATTCTTTATATGGTACTACAAGAAAAATACCCATTCAGGTACACTTGAAAAGTGTAGCCAAAAGTGAAAAAAAATGATACCTTAGGCTACCGCTACGCTTTTTGGGCTACGGCTACGCTTTTTGGGGTGATTCCTATTCAGCCGTTGCCTATTCTCAAAGGCTACGCTTTTCTGCACCAAGGGCTACACTTTTGGCGTTTGGGAATAGGCTACGCTTTTCAAGTGATGCTGTCCAGGACCAAAGGCTACGCTTTTCAGCACTAATGGTTACCATAATTCAAAAGAATAGGCTACACTTTTCAAGACTACTGCATCACTTTATAAACGTAACAAATAATATACTTATAGCTACTTTATATAAGTGTAGCCTTAGGTCCCTCATTATTTTTTTTAATTTTTAATATATATATATATATATAATTAATATTCCAATAATTTTTTGTACAATATAATATTTAATAATATAATTACATATATAATTTTGTATTTTTAATTAAATGAATTAAATAAAATAAAATAAAAATAAATATAAAATTATACTAAATTTATTTAAATAATAAAAATTATCTGTAAACAAAATATATTTATAAAGAACCAAAAGTATTAAAATGAAATTAATTTTAAATATTCATACATCTCACACCAAATTAAGCATAGTCATATCAAAATAAGCAAGAGACCACTTAAAATTTACTACTAATACTCTACGAAAAACTAAAATATTATATCTTACATAAGTATTTTCTAATAACTAAACCATATTCCACAATCCATGAATCTCTTCCTCTTGTTGCTACTGTTTGGCCTTCATGTCTCCAAGTTCATCTTTTAAAGTTGTCGCTTTTTCTTTGAGCTGTTGCTTTAAAATGTGGTGACCACAGAAGATAACTCAAATCTGCAATCAATTCCAGCAACCAAGTGAATTCTTTTTTAACTTATAAAGCCTAAAGGCAGCAACTTTGACAGGCAACAACAAAAGAATCACCCCATCAATAAAAGAATAACCTATAACTCATCAAATCCCAAATGACAATATCTTTTACAAGCATTGTTTATAGCATTCACAGCCATCCTAAAAGGCATAAAGATATAGCAGTGAAAGCTTACCAAACCTACTACTCTTTTTATTAACCTCCTAATATGTACGCTCAACTTTACATTAAT
This sequence comes from Arachis hypogaea, assembly GCF_003086295.3. NCBI lineage: Eukaryota > Viridiplantae > Streptophyta > Magnoliopsida > Fabales > Fabaceae > Arachis > Arachis hypogaea. The sequence continues at coordinate 2,059,703 of NC_092045.1, forward strand.
ATATATACACACATATATATCCATTGGAAATGTGAAATAAGTAATTAAGTACTATACTGTACCTGTGATTAATTAATAACAGGAAGTGAGATTTTCATAATAGTATTATTAAGGCACATTCCTAATTACGATTGTTCTTTAGAGCTTCTTGGCAATCCGATATTAGTGGCTAGTGTAGTGGGTTCTACTTCTACACACAAAAATTACAGCTGCTACACATTCCTTGTGCTCAGAAATCTCGTGATGTTCATCTGCAAAAAAGTCAAGCATTGCCAACTAATTTGTCATACTTTGAGAAATTAATATTCTCTCTTATACACTAGCATAACATAATTGAGGGAAAGAAGCAACAAGCATTAAATCAAGTGAGCTTTATTCCAGAATTAATAGATTGAGCTTTAATTCTATCTTTTTTTTTCATGGTAAGTGAAATTCCCTTTTTTTTTCTTGGTTATCCTTATGTAATACATATTTGAATGAATCAGAAACCATTCGTGGGACAGAAGCAATAAGCAAGAAAAGGTGTCACATGTGGTGAATGAGCATCTCTTTGCCAAGTGCCATGTTGTGTGATTCATGATTAAGATTATATGATCGGTTTTGAGTTATCAAGTGAGAAAGTCGTCCTCTCCCTCACATGCTCATAAGCTAAGGTTTTGCTTTTTCAGCCTTTTCTTTTCCTCCTTTGGAAATTCCCGTCCACACTCCAAAACCCAATCCCAACTTAAAAAAGTTCCCTCAAAACACAAATAGAATAGAATAGTAAAACATTTACAAATAAGTATTTTTAAGAAATAAGTTAAACTTTCTGTTTATAAAATTTAGTTAAATTTATACATTTATTGTCAATTGTGCCAACAGGTGAATATACGGTGGGTACATTTAGTTAAATTTAGTTAAATTCATACATTTATTGTCAATTATGCCAACAAGTGTTGTTTTAGACAAAAAAATTTCATAAGACAAAAATATATAAGTGGAAAATTAAAAGATAACAGTCAAATAGCAATCACAAAGAGCAGAACCATTTGTCCTAATTGGCTTTTGAAACTAACAGTTTAAAACTACATTATGCACATAACTCTGACTAAGCCAATTAGATTCCAGCCACAATACAATTCTACAAAATTTAATCAGAATGTAGCACATAACATTAACATACCTTAACTGCAAGTTCTCCAATAGGCCAGCATGCATTATTTGCTATTGAAATAGCCTGATAAACCAGGCTGCAAAACAAGGAAAGAAGCAGTTCATATGGAAATTCATTAGACACAAAAGAGCACAATCGGTTTTATCATTCTACCTGCCCCAGTTTCGGACATCTGTCCCTCCTCCGAGTCCAAGTCCTTCCCATACTAACTACAACAACACAAACACCATCATGTCAGTAAACAAAATAACTATATATTCTTAATCAGCTGAGGAATTTTGTAGTAGAAAAATTCCACAGATCGATGCAAAGTGAAGAAAACACAAGTCCTCAACCTGAGCCATTACTTGAGCAGCATCCTATCTTTTCCAATAGTCTTCGGTACTACCTATACCACAAAAAAAAACCAGTTTATATTAAGCTATTCAACAACAAAGTGTTTTCATAAGTCATAACCAAATCAAATAACTCCTAAGCGATTTCGTAAATTTTGTATTAGGTCTTCTCTCTTTAAATCCAAGATAAATCCTAAAAAGTTAAAATCCCAACACCAACAAGCATGGTTAACAGAACCGAAATGGCACTGACAGGGTCACCTTTTTTACCTAAATAAATTATTATAGAAAAAATTAATGAAATTGCATAATAAAATCATACATCTGAAGAGCTAACATGGCGAGGGGTGATGGAGCCTCCAATCTGCACCAGTCCATCAGCGGTGAACAATGTAATTCTATCCTCGTGAACCCATTGAATTTCTGAGAAATCATTGAAACAAATTAGCAATATAGTACTTAGCAAATAAATTACACCCGTTGGGTGCAGCCCTTCTCGGGACCCTGCGTGAACGCGGGATGCTTGTGAACCAGGCCGCTTTTTTTTTTACTTAGCAAATAAATCTCATCAGCATAAAAGAGCAGTATATCATTTTCCAAAATGCAGACTCTGATGAAGGCAATCTCAGTTATCGATCAATTAAAACTTAAAAAGTACCAAATGCCATGAATCCAAAAAGCACTGCACCCTTCAATAACCTAAAAATCCTCTGAAAGTTTATAAATTATACTTGAAGAATACCTAACTCAACTAAAGCAGCAAAATCACTAGGCCTTGAAGAAACAAAATAACCATAACTTAGAGCACATAAACATCGAAAAGAAGAAGCAAAAGCTCCACCATTTCATTTCAACAAAAACTAATTTTAATTTTCAAGATTTCAGCTCAAATCTTCTAAAAAAGCACACACATTTGAATATTATATATACAAAAATATGTTTCACAACTAGCGCTGCAGAATCAAATTCCGCAATTGAAATGAACTTCAATTACAACAATCAGTGAAAGGAAAATCCAGCTACTTGAATGAAATTTCAGGAAAAAGAAGGAAAGATTACCAGAGTCGGATTGGAACCACGGGAAAGATCGAAAAGGATCATCACCGGATAGGTTGGAAGAGTCATCGGTGGCTTTGACCACGATATGATGGCGAGAAAAACGAGATGATGAGAAATTGAATGAGGATCTGAAAAGCGGGGAGAGAGGAGATGATAGCGTGGAACGAGAAATTGATGCAAGAGAAGAAGGGAATCTGAATCTTGAGGAGATGATAGCGGTGGAAGAAGCCCTAGCAATGGCGGTGGAGTTTCAGCGGCCACCAAGCACCCCTTTCTTCTCTCCTCCATCGCGTTTTCTCTCTCCTTCGAGCTCTCTTTCACTGGCGCTCGACAGCGGTGGAGCCATATGCGGCGTCGTCGTTTCTTTCCTTCCTTCCCCTCTCCTCTCTTCTTCTCTTCTTCTTCCTGTGCTCCCCTTTTCTGATTTCTTCTCTTTCGTGTGTGTGAGTTGAGGGAGGATGAGAGTGCGTGAGTGAGGCTGAATGGATATGAAAAGGGGAAAATTTTACCTAATGTGAGAGCGCAGCGAACAGAAGCGACGATGAAGACTAGTGATGGCGTGGTGAGTGGTGAGTGACGAATATGAGTGACTGGTGGAGATGGTGAGTGGTGAGTGGTGAGTGTTGACTGGTGATGGCGATTCTTTTCTCTGATTTGGGGGTGATGAGTAGCGCCAAGAAGGGAAAAGCTAAGGGTAGTGATGATCGAGTGTTATGTTTTCAGTGGCTAAGGGTTATGTTTTCTGATTTGGCTAAGTGTTTGTAAGCATGTATCATTTGAGGAAAATTCAAAAAATTTACCAAGTGTTATTGGACATTTCATTTAGATACATTAGGCAACACTTTTGAAGCGCACCCAAAACTTAATAAATAGGCTACTCTTAAAAAGCGCTCTCTTTGATATAAAAGTGTACCCATAGATATTAATATACGGCTACGCTTTATAAGTGATTTCTATAATATCTAAGGCTACACTTTTTAAATGATGCCAGAATTGTGTTTTCTTTTCTCTAAAAAATAGGCAACACTGAGAAAAGCATAGCCTATTCTATGAATAGGCTACGCTTTTCAAATGTAACTTAAAAAAAGTGTGGCTGAACGAGTATTTTTCTTGTAGTGATAAGGTAATAGAATTGCTAACTTGTTTTCTTCTTCTTTAATGTTTAGACTTTCCTTCTTGTTAATTTTAAGTGAGATATAGAAAAAAGAGAACTTAAAATTTTCTCATTACAAGTGGAAATTGAAATTTTTATTTTATTTATCAAAATTCTTTAAATTTTATAAATTATTTCAATTAAAATATCCAAACACATAATTTTATACTATTAAAAAATTTAAATATTTTCTAATTTTTTTTCCTTTGAAAGTAATACTATAGAATTAGCATAATTTATTATTTTTGACCAATAATTAATCAATAATATCTAGAGGGATAATGGACTTCTTTTGGGTTATGGTTGTTTTGAACCTACTGAAGCGTTAAACTGGCCTGCAGGAAAGTAAGCCCAACTCCCCTCCTTTAAACATTAACTAGAATAAAAACCGAACCAAATTGGGTTGGTCTAGTAATTAGCTCACTAGTCCGCTTAAACAAGTGTCGGAGGTTTGAATCCCGCCTTGTGCATGCAGCAACCCATTGGCCAGCAGCAAACCCTTAAATGGAGCTCAGTACTGCGACGGATTAGTCCTTGACCTGTCGGGTTGGGGGATACCGTGGAAAACAAAAAAAAAAACTAGAATAAAAACCGAAAAAAAAAACAATTAACTAGAATATGTACTGTATACGGGATAATATATAAAAATACATATTTTTTTTTGAAATTTGTTAAATAAAAACACTTACATAAATGTAATTAAATTTAAAATTTAACTATTTTTAATATTAAAAATAATAAAATCAATGATTGATAATTTTATTTGTTTTCAAATATAATCATTACTCATGATTAAATTAAAATATTTATATTAAAATTCTATCATTTCAAGATTTTTATTTAAATAATATTAACGGTTAAATTTATAAATATTTTTTCATGATTTAGGAGTAAAACTTTTAAATTTTGTTTTTTATATTAAAATTAATTTGAGCAAGAACAATTTAACATGAAATAAGAAATTATTATTAAATTATCTTTTTTATTTTACATGATGATAAATTAAATAAACTAACATATATTTAAATTAATTAAATCAAATAATTAATATAATAAATTAATTATAATTATTTAGCTCAATGAAGTAAGTTAAACAAATAAAAAATATCTTATAAATATGTTATATAAAAATTATAATATTTTTAAAAAATGATTACTTAAAATACATAAGATAAAAAATTAATATAAATTAAAATAAAATTTATTCATTTAGTCTAGTAAAATCAGATAATTAATATAATTAACATGATCAAATAAAATATAAAATAATTTGATATTTATCTCAATCAAATCGAATAAATGATTAATAATGACATTCTAAAAAATAATTAGTCATGATATATAAGATGAAAAAATTAATATAAATTAAAATAAAATCAATTTATTTATTTCAGCCAAATCAAATATTATATAATTAATTAGTTATGATTAATATGATCAAACAAAATATTAAATAATTTAATAGTTATCTCAATCATCAAATAAATAATTAATTAAAAATACATTTAAATAAATAAAATAAAATAAATTTAGTAATACAAACAGACCATAACAACTATGTTATTAACAGAAAAAAAAAATAATTTTAATAATATATAATAGATAGATACTGATATTAGTATTGAACTAGTCATACATATTTTTACAATTTTACAGTTAACAAACAAACTAGCTATCCATCTTTCGAAGATTAAAAAAAATGTTAATATTTAAATTTAGATATTTATTTAAGTGAACCAATGAGTTGATCACTCGATGAACTAAGTTAGTTTTTTAATGTTCATGTATGTTGAACTCTTTAAAATATGTCTGTATTAACGACCAATTAGAAAAAAGTAGCCCTATATTCTTCATACAGGATACGATGTAACAATGAAAAAGCTGTAAAATAAAATTACATAAATATAAGCTGATTAAGAGTTGAAATAATGAGAGTCATAAGATTCGGAAAAAAGAAAATGTTCCTTTCATTACATAAATGTTCACCATCCTAATGTCAAGGGCACCGTCCACTTCTTAATTTCAATAATCCCCACCAAATGATATTTTGGTAGCTTCAAATAATTTATATCTAATTTTTCTGACTTCTCAACCCGTCAGAACTTTTGTGATAATGCCATGCCCTCTTCTAGTCTTCTTCCTCAATGAAATTCTCATACCAATCACTAGCATCTGATAAATGTCAAATTAAAATCACCTAACTTATCCCACTTTCAATCCCTCTCTCCCTTTTAATCAACTCTTATTGAAAATGTGCATATGATATGATATGATATATTTACTTTTCATGGACCCAAAATGCATGCAATATATATCATTTTATCGGTAATTGGTCTGCATCTAAATATGTATAATATTGAAAAGGCAAAATTGCTATACCAATTTAATTTCACAACCCAACAACTTTATATAACATATAATTGGATGACTCTTTTTCTTTTATTACCATCATTTTATACACAATTAACGCCATTTTATTACTATAAAATACAAAGAAAAATGAGTGATACAAATAATTTTCTATGGAAAAGACACTTGTATTTCTAAATCGTTCAAAATGGTAGCAACTTGAGCAACACTAGGCCTACACTTTCTTGGATTACCAACACAAGCTGAAGCAACTTTGGCCAATCTAACCAAAGGACTCATATCAGAAGGAGTCACAAGCCTGGGATCTAAAACTTGACCAAAACTCATTTCCTTAATCAAAGGCAATGCCCAATTTGCCAATGACCCTCCCTCACACCCTCTTCCACTTAGAAGCTCCAAAAGCACCACACCTAAACCATAAACATCACTCTCTTTAGTAGCACCACCCCCTCTCTCATTCCAATACTCACCATCCACATACCCCACTACCCCTCTCTTCTCCATTGGTGCCAAGAAGTTAAGTCCATAATCACAAACCCTGGCACAGAAATTCACATCAATAAGAACATTAAAGGACTTAACACAACCATGTACTATGTTTGGTGCTACCACTTCATGCAGGTATTGAAGCCCTCTAGCTACACCCGCTGCAATTCTAAACCTCTTGCTCCAATCCAGAAGTGAAACACCATCTTGGTTTTGTTGTAAATAGAATTCCAAGCTCGCCATTCGGATAAACTCCATGACTACAACTCTTTCCCCTGGCGCTTCGGAGAATCCTATGATTGGAACAACGTTGGGGTGTTGTGCCAATGAGAGCCACTTCAACACAGATGAGAATCCAAAGCCTGCATTGCTCAAAACAAGAAAAGGGTGGATCCTTTTCACAGCTACAAGCTCTGCATTCGATAGCGTTGCGGCGTAAACCGTTCCTAGGCGACCCTGGCCAACAATTCTCCTATGGTTGAAGCCATCAGTGGCAGCATCAAGTTCCATTAAAGGGTATGCACGAGCACAAAATTTTACCGGAAGTGTTTCCTCGGATTCAACCGGCTTTTTCTTGCATGCAAGAAACAGAACAACAGCAAGAACTATAAGAGATATGGATAGAGCCACCATGACTAAATCATAAGCAATCTTGGTATGGTCCATTTCTAGTTTTGGTCCTTCTTTTCTCTTTTCAATTGCTTGCAGGAAGTGAATTGGAATTTGGAGGGTAGTTTGTCAAAGTGGTATGAGAAAACTAGCTTTATATTATATAAATGTGATTTAATATAATTGGATGAGAGATTTTATCAAACAGTTGGAGGGTATGTTTAAACTTTGGAGGAGAAAAAAGAGAGCATAAGTTTGACAAAAAGAGATTTAGTATTTGCCTATTTGGTGAGATTAGTTGTGGTAGTTCAATGTTGGAGCCATGCCACTGTTTTTATATACGTTAAAAATTATGACATACTGAAATTTAAATAGTAACGGTAGAAAGACAATAATTTAAAATTATTTTATTTAATCTAATATTTATAATTTTATATAGTTAACATTTAAAATTATACATTTATTATATCTAATATTATGTAATTATTTTAGAAATAATTAATAAATATGACATAAGATAATTTTAAACTGATTTAAATAAATCCATTTTTAGTTGGACAAATCACTTATATCATGACCAATCTACTTTTTCATGAGGGTCATTCTCACAATTAAATAAGAGACTATGGTACTAAGTTAGCATACACATAAAGACAGAGCGCAGTATATAAATGTAGCAACATAATTAGAGAATGTTGTTACACATTGTGGCTCCTTAAATTCTGCTAAAGGATATGTATAAATTAAAGTGGTTTGAGCGAGGTTTCGGTTTATTAGACGAATCGTTGATCTGGTTGGTGCATCTATCCACTCTTTATGTGTACCTTTTTCACTTACTTTTGCACTAAAGTTTCAATTTATATAGTCTAAAAGGTGTTGGGGATTCATCAGATACAGAGAATTTGGTTTCAGCAAACCAACTTCCCTGTCTTTTTTAGTTCTCCAATTCTTTGTAGCTTTGTCTGTAATGTTGTTGGTAGGTATTTTAATAGATTCTTTTCTTCGCTAAGTGTTGGACTGTGTTTTGCATTGCATATTATTTGTGATATTCTGTGTATAGGTTGGCAGGGGTTATTCCAATGCTGACTCATAGTAAATGGTATAAGAGACAGCTTGGAAACTATGTTATTCTCAATTTCTCATATCGTTGACTGCAACTTTTTTAAAAGCTAAGTAAATTAAAAGTTATTGTATATCCTGATCCAACATTAAGACCTAAATTTAAATAAGTTAGAAAAGTCCAATTCATAGATTGGTCTTTGTATATAACCGACCTTCCTAAAAGAGATCGGATACGACACAGACTGCATTGCACTTAACAGTTGAACTAGGATTATTCTTAGTATGATTTTTTTTTCTTTTACTCTATTTCTGTTTCTGTTGCGAAGGAGACAAAATTAAAAAATATCTCCTGACTAGATACGAGACCAAAAAAATGTCTTGTGTCTGGTTATGAGATAAAACACCGAAAAATTTTTTAAAAATGTTTTAAAAGACAGAAAGTGATACTAAAAAATGGGACTAAGATTCAACCCCCTCTCTTAGCCACTAATTCCCATCATTTACAATAGCTGGTTGATAATGAATTAAGCCAAAAACTTTCTGTTAACTTTAACTCAACATAAGAGTAGTACATATAATAAGATTTCTTTATATGATTGCGTGTGATTTAGAGCCTGTTGGGAAAATCTAGAAATGACTTTTTTTTAATTTTTGACTCATAAAAAGTAGTAGTATTAATGTCTGGTGCAATTTTCAAAACCAAATTGCAACTTTTTAAAAAGTTATTTAGAAACTTATAAAGAAGTTAAAAAATGACTTCTTTCATAATACTTCTACTTTTTATCATATTTCTATAAAATAAGTACTTTTAGAGTTAAAAATCTAAATACAAAATAACTTATTTATAAATTATTTTTAATAGAGTCATTTATTATTTAAGTTATTTTATCAAAATGAGTTTAATTAAGTTGATTATCCACACTGGACCTTAATTATCACTTACCACAAAGTTGACTTTCTAAATTGATATTAATTATAAGTGACTAAGATTAATAGATCAATCATATAAAATGCTCTAAATAACTATGACTAGTAATCATTCATTTAGAGCCAGATATATATTTTTTTGAGAAAAAATAAAAAAAATGTAAAAGGCAAATTATTTTTTGGCTATTTTATAAGGGCATGGATAAGCTTATAACCTTAATTAATATTAATTAGTCATATGTTTCTGATTATTAAAAACGCAAAATTAAATATATACATTCCTCCATAGGAATGTAGGGAGATTTTTAATTTCTTCAGTATCCTCATAGTTAACATACAAATAAAAAAAATAGCATGTCTTCTTTATAATTTTGTTATATAGTTCGATTGGCCAAGAATTCACTTTTGTTTTTGTCAAATGACTCATTATTCCATAATTTTGGTTTATTAGGCTTCATGATTATTTTAAAATTTATATAATCTGTATTGTGTGTATTATATGATTAGATATTAAAAAAAAAACTAAAAAAATATTTATGAGTACTTTTCTTAAGAATTATTTCTATTTTTTATTAATTTAATTTTAATAATAATTAATTATAATAAGAGTACATAAAGAGTACACAAAATTAATTATTAAATATTTTTTTTCCAATATCACAGCTTGAATGCATAGCTGAAAATTGCAATATCTTTATTATTGTTATTTCGTATATGATAGATGTTGAATAATATATTATTATTGTTTCTAGAATATAATATAGAACTTAGAGTAGTGAGAAATTGTAGAATGATTATGTTTCTAATCTATTTTTAAGTGTATATGATCTACATCTATCTATACAATATTTTAATTTATCTACCTATATATATTTTTGCAGGTTAACTCCCTCACAAAAATTCAAATTTCTTATTATTACTTTTTTTAGTGAAACTCTCAAAAGTAGTAAATTTGGTACTCTCTTTCATTATTTTTGGTGATTCTTTTCGAGAAACTTGAGAAGCTCTGAGAGGAACACTGGGAAAGTATGATCCTTATACGGTTTGAATTTACAAAAGAACATACCATGATCTCTTTGATAGATTTTTGAATTCTGTAAATCTATTTGGTCAGATTATTTTTTAATATCGATATTATTAATTATTATATATATACCAACCTAAATTACACATGTATGTCCTCCAAATAGGTGTTATTGACCATTCTCCTCTACTCACAACATCTTGGATGATTATCGCTATTATTAATTGTTATATATATACTAACCACAATTCAGTATGTATGTCCTCTAAACAGGTGTCATTGACCATTCTTTTCCACTCACAACGTCTTGGATAATTTTAGGCTCCCATCTAGGGTAATTTTTATGCATGAAAAAAGGATTACCTCAAATGCTAGGATAATATATGCTATTATAAAAAAACTAAGAACAGAACATTTTTTTTTTGTGTGCCTAGTAAAGATATTACAATTTTTACATTCAGCTGTGCTATTGAACAAAAAATTATTTAATGATTAATTTTATGTACTCTTATATACTCCTATTATGATTAATTATGAATTTATTATAATTAGATTGGACAAATCGATTTGACTAAAAAATCGATAAATCAAATTTTAAATCGATTTAAATTAATATTTTTTTTATAAAAAATAACTATAATATTTTTAATATAAAAAAATAATATTAATATAAAGTAAAAATTTTATATTAATATTATATATAGAAGAAAAGGGTTATGATTTAGAATTTTTAAAACTAATATTAATATATAAAAAATAAGAATATTTTAGCCATTTTTTATAATAAGAATATTTTAGTCATTTTTAAATATTAATTTAAATAGATTTAATATTTAATTCATCAATTTTTTTAGCTAAATCAATTTGTATGATTTAATTTTGACAAAATAATATAGTTTAATTAATTATATGTATTAAATTTTAATTATTAAAAAACATCTTTAAAAAATTATTTTAAATATCTTGTCTAAATGACTTCTTAATAAATATATCACGAACAACTATTCTCTCAAGCAACTGAAAAAAAATAAACTACAATTTGTCACTACGGTAAATAATTTAGATGACTCAAACAACCATACTAAATAGCCTAAGACCTCAACAATAAATTAAAATTAAACGCCTAGAAAGTAGAAACTAATTGTAATTACTACATCTTCAGTCAAAAGTAAGTAACTGCCCCTCTAACGAAGTCGGGATAGAAGGTTAGCTGGTAGATAACATTTATTCAAATAAGTAACTGCCCTTAAAATCTCTCAACCCACTTTTAGGAGCCAGTGGCGGAGCTTAGTTCAGACAAGGGGTGGCCACGGCCCCCCAAATTTTTATTAAAAAAATTAGTAATACTTTTTTAAAAAATAAAAAATAGTTCAGTTGGCTCAAATATTTTATTATGACTTAAAATACTAAAATTCAATCTTCATTTCTTGTTTTTATTGCACAATAGTTTTAGTTTTAAACATTCAAAACATATCGAATTTGGACTGAATTGAGTGTATTCGCATTTCGCAGCTCTCTATTCAATAAGCAACACTCCTTCTACCTTTGAGTTCAAATATAAAAAATTAGGTATTTTTTATTTATGTAATTTAATATTATTTTATATTTTACTATTTATTTAATTTAATTTTTTTATATGATAAAAAATATTAGAATATTCAATAAGTATTGATATTATTGTATTTGTATAAATTGATAAAAAATTTAATAAATATTATAAATTTTAATATTTGTCCTTCTAATTTTTTTTTATATATTTTATTGGATATATATTCAAATTTTTATATAAAATAATTATAAAAAATCAAAAAGTTGATGCATTTTTTAAGAGGAAGGCTAATATTCAAGAAGGAAAACATATAACTTTTACAATATCAACATCTGTAGATAGTTCTTCTACTTCAATGAATCACGAAAAAAGTAAGATACAACCTTCAAAAGTTTAAAGAGTTACATCTGATGAGTTTGACCTTAATTCTTTGGAATGATACTCTGAAAAACGGCTTCAAATTTGGGAATATCACCCAAATTAGAGAGATGAGGTTAGATGAGCTTATCTTAAACAGGGTCTATATTAAAAGTATCTTGACAATTATCTTCTATCTGGCCCCCCCCCCCAAAATTTTGTTTCAAGTTCCGCCACTGTTAGGAGTCATATCTCAACTTCCCTAAGATAAAGGGACGGTTATCCACCTTAAAAGGTAACACTACTTTAACGGTGGTTATTGGTTCACCACTATAAATACATTGATACCCATCAGATATCTCTAAATTCCAATATTCTCTAAACTTACTTAGACCCTTGCTGACTTAGGCATCGGAGTGTCTTTGCAAGTATCACTCCATTCTCGCTCATACACAAGTCGGACAAAGGCTCCTAGGCGCAAATATGGTCCAAAGCTTTCTCCATCAAACGATTGGGCCAACCCATCAAGTCCAGTCTATTAATCTCCGGTTACCCGTAGTAAATACGTAACATTGGCGCCGTTGTCGGGGACATAGAGCTCAACCCTTGATAATCGCGGATGATCAACAAGATGGTCAGACAAACACTCGACATGAATAAGATGCAAGCATGTTAAAAAGAAGTTGGAATACAGTTTCTATGGATACCAGAAATCTCGTAAAAACTTCTCCCAATGGACAGAGGATATCAAATAGGGATGATAATTCTACTTCTATAAAGATAACGCACTTGTAGACACCAACCATGGTGGATTGGAAGCCACAAATTTGACACCGTCGTCAAAAAAAAAAGGGAAAAAAGGAACGTGATTGATCACAATCTCTTCATGAAAAAGGATGGACAACGACATATGTGCTGATCGACTTACAGCCTCAGAAAAAAACCATGATACCCAATTATGAATTTGATGCTGTTTGCACACCAATCAAGATGGATGGCATTTAGAAAGAAAGCACACCACAATGAAAACAAAGGAGAAAAAAGCACCGTCCCAAGGTCATTGTAGAAAGCAAACCAAGACGAACTTAAAAGCCAATTGAATTAAAGAATTTTCAATTTAGAAAATTCAATTGGCAAAAGAAGCAACTAGTCTGTAAAAGGACTTCGACAAATTTGCTGGCACAAAAAATACAATCGCACAACCAAGTCCAGTGAAGTTGGAGACAACATAAATGTAAGTCTTCATTGGGGGTATAATCACTTCCAAAAAATTTTCAACATCCCAACGTAGATTCTTATGATGGACCTACCAACGTAGATTCCTGTGATGGACCTACCGATCCACATAGCCATCTCAGCACTTTCAAAGAAGTCTCCAGATTGAAAAATTCTGTACAAATTTCGACCTCTTTTAGAGTTCACAGAGAAAAATTTGACTTCTTTTAGAGCTCACAGAGAAAGTCCGACCTCTTTTAAAGGTCAGACTCTACAATGGGTCAAAAGCCTCCAGACTGATAAAGAAAAATCCGACTTTTTTTTCCCACAAAAAAAGTCCGACCTCTTTTAAAGGTTAGACTCTACAATGAGGACTAAAACCTCATTGCTCACAAAGAATCCGACCTCTTTCATGATCAACTCTACAATGAGATCGAAAACCTCCAAGTTTCTCCAAGTTTAGAAAGAAAATTCGACCTCTTTCCAAGCTTAAAAAGAAAAATCCGACCTCTTCTAAGGATTCAAACTTATGAAGAAAATCTGACCTCTTCTAATGATTCAAGTCTACAAATAAAAATCCGACTTCTTTTAGAGCTTGCGAAGAAAATCCGACCTCTTTTAAGGGGTCAGACTACAAAGAGGTTGAAAATCTCTGAACTTACAAAGAGAAATCCGATCTCTTTAAGAGCTCATAAAGAAAAATCTGACCTCTTTTAAAGGTCAGACTTTACAACATGGTCGAATAAGCTTAGAGCTTATAAAGAAAAGTCCGACATCTTTCTCAATGTACGACTTCAAGAACCAGATCCCAAGCATAAATGGCCATGAGAAGGTCATACGAAGAAATTTTACAACATATCCGACTTACTCAAAAGCGATCTACCTAGATTGTACCATGTCTACAAAAAAGGGATACTACAGCCAGAGAGCGCGCCTTACTCTATAATGCACACTTTTTCTGACTTGTAGTGATGAGATCCAAAGTGGGGCAAGAAGTTATAAATGCAAATCATGCTCCGACCTCACTAAGCCACTTGTACTAAAACAAGCTGGCAATGGGCAAACCTAAAACGAATTGCAAAAATAACTCGAGGACAGCGTGATCATAATTAAATATCACCACAAAGAAAATGTAAACCCGACCTCACAACAATTTGTCTAAAACAAATTGAAAAAGGATGGTGATTTGTAAGAATGCCTCCTCAAGCCAAGAGATAAATATCTGACCTTACTAGGTCGACACAACAAGTATAAAACAAGTTATCCGAACTCCCAGAAAGAGAGTCCGAAATAACTTGTAAATATCACATAGCAACAAATAGTGAGATTCAAGAATGACATGACTGAATGCTCAAGTAGGGGCACTATTCATACACTGGCTTATTATGAGAGCCAAGTCCAAAATTATTAAAAACCAAAGACAATATTCTACAATGATGTCAGAGTACGAAAGAAGAACTCGACCTCCTTCCAGAAATCCGAGAGGAAACTCATATAAGAAAAGAGGTTTTGAGAAATTTTACAATGAAGTTGGTAACATTCAAGTTAAAAAAGAAAAGCTTGACCTCCTTTCGGAAATTCGAGAGCAAACTCGGATAAGAAAAGAGATTTTGAGACAAAGGATGGTTACGAGATTCGTCACAAATGACCTTATCCTGATAAGACATAATATCGAGTTACAGAGATCGGGTGAAGGAAAGCTGACAGCAAACCCTACAAGATTACTGAAATCTTAGAAAAGGACTACTATAAAGTGCCTGACCTCAAGAGTGAAGAACTGCCCAGGCCGCGACACACCTCCAACATAAGGAGATACTACAATTTTTTATGGAAATTGATTTTCTACAATTAACACACACCAATTGAATCTCGATAAACCGCAAAAATCACGGGCCGATCATATAGAAATCACCTGGATGAAGCGACGAGAAACCAATTGGTGGAAAGAAGTTACATATGCGAATTGGAAAGAAAACACCTTGAAACAACTCGAGCAAACGGGTTGAAAAAGTTGTGTTCAGAACAAGTCGCAAAAGTAACTTAACTAAATATGCCCCTCGAGGCATAAATATGATTTAACAACTCGACCAACACGAGTAACAAATGAATCGTACAAAATTTCAAGCCCACGATCTCATCTCTACAAGTTCCAAAATAAACGACTTAGTCGTATAAAATGAAACAAATTCACAAAAACAAGTTATCCAAAGAAAACTTGTTCTAGCATTCACAACAACATAAAGGCAACTCAGATTAAAAGAGTTGTGCCAGTCAACCAAATTTTCAACGAAATTGTGTCAAGCACAAGTCATGACTATCTAAAAGCAAAGTTTTAAAAGTGATTTGTATCAAAACAAATCATTAAAGCAAAGCATTAAAAGTGATTTTTATCAAAATGAATCACTAAACTAAAGTCAAAACAAAAATCCTTCAACCAAATGACTCGTACAGAAATGTGTTGAAAAGAAAAGAAAGAACTGTAAACGTTTATGAACAAAGTCAAAACGTAAAAACTATCCTCCAAAACAACTCAGGTAAAATGAGTTGTATCATATACAAGGATGACAATCTTGTAAAAACTAGAAAGGGGAGGGAATAAGCATATAATCCCTTCACCTAAGGCGCCAATTTATGTTCAACAAAGCGCAAAAATCACGAGTTGACCTTTTTGATGGTCGCTCGGATAAAGCGATGAGGTTCAAATTAGTGTCCAATGGTTATAATACGGCTTGATGATTTAAAACAACTCAAGCTCATGAGTTGAACGAAATCGAGTAAAAAATAACCATATGATCTAAGCATTTGTATTAAAACAAATCACGCAAAACAACTTGATACATAACTAGTTGTACTTTAAAAGAGTGACTTATATAAAAAAATAGGTCACCTATAAAAAAAAACTCGGAATGAATGAGTTCAACAAATCATTCAGAGGCTTCACTCGATAATCCTATCCGCTTGATTGTTCGAGTCTGACTTCATAGAGCTCGACCTCGAGCAGGGGCATAATGGATAAAGCAATGAAGTCCGATGCTTATAAAGATTATCTGATACTTTAAAAGGGCTCAAAATAATCAATTTGTACTTGAAACAAGTTGTGAAATCCTAAAAACAGGAATTTAGATGCGTTGTATGAAATTAGATCAAGAAATAGCCACATTTTAATTAAACGATTTAAAATGAAACAAATCGTAAGACCTTAAAACTACTCGCATCGAACGAGCTAGACGAGGTTATACTAAAAAATAAATTATGAGTTTTGAAATAAATGATTTGTATCAAAACAAATCGTAAGAAATCATAACTATAAGTTTCAAAAATGATTTGTATTAAAACAAATCATGAAGCTGTTCGAACTAAAACGAGTTGTACAAATCAATTGTAGAAAAAAGACTTGGCAAAAAACAAGTTGATGAGAGCAAGTCGCACAGAATGTGAAAACTACTTGTGATATCAGGTCACCAAACGACAACTTTTAAAGAAGTAACCACTACACGGCAACAAAATGATAGCGTATGAAAAACGCACAAATAGTTACGGTGTAACATTACGAAAACGTTACATCATTCAAATCATGTTATGTCGACCGACCTCCTTGGCTTTAGACCTCAAACTACAAAGCTCAAACATTTCGACTTGATCATCTGATTTCTCGAGTCCGACTTCATAAAGTTCGACCTCGAGCAGGGGCACTGTTCCTACCTTGCCCCAATATTAAGACCCAGGTCCAAATAAGCTAGAAAAGCCCAATCCATAGATTGATCTTCGCATATAACCGACCTCCCTATAAGAGGTCGGATACAACACAGACTCCCTTCTAAGGAAGTCAGGATAGAATGTTAGCTGGCAGATAACACTTATTCAAATAAGTAACTGCCCCTAAAATCTCTCAACCCACTTCCAGGAGCCATATCTCAACTTCCCTAAGATAAAGGGACGGTTATCCACCTTAAAAGGTGGCACTACTCCAATGGTGGTTATTGGTTCACCACTATAAATATGATGACACCCCTCAAGTATCTCTAAGTTCCAATATTCTCTAAACTTGCTTAGACCCTTACTGACTTAGACATCGGAGTGTCTTTGCAGGTACCACCCCCCATTCTCGCTCATACACAAGTCGGACGAAGGCTCCTAAGCGCAAACCTGGTCCAAGGCTTTCTCCATCAAACGATTGGGCCAACCCATCAAGTCCAGTCCATTAATCTCCAGTTATCCATCGTAACAATTACTACTATAAAATTCATCTTAATTTAAGATATAATAGCAATAAGAATATACTACGTGTGGAAATTTTGATAGAAAATATAAAATAAATATAAATGTTTTAAGTTTTTTATACATTAAATGGATTCTTCAAAATAAAAAATTTTATGTATTTACTTTCTTAATCATTTTTTCTAACATAAAACAAATGTTTGTTGAGATTAAGGATGATTAATTATGATAATTAGAGAACTAATTCTGATTTTAAGAGTGCTATATAAGTAGAGAGGGAAAACTCTATTGTTGACATGACTCATTTTTGTTCTACTGAATTTTTCAATATTTCTATGCTTTAACTTTTCGATTTCTCTTTCTCTCTTTCTATTCTTCTACGATAGAACTACTGCTGCAAAATTCCTTTCATGGTATCAAGAGTTACAGGTGTTTGATCCATGGCTTCCCCCAATAAAGATTCTGCTAATTCCAATTCCAATTCCAACACACTCTTCTCTCTTCTTCTGTTATCAACTATATTCCCCCAAATTTCTTCAATAAGAAATCCTTTCACCCGATTAGTGACAAACTTGGTGAGAATAATCACAAGACTTGGCAACAGCAAGCTCTCTTTGCCATTCGAGGACAAGATCTTGAAGATCATCTTCATCCAACACGAATTCTTCCTCAATTTGATTCCAGGGCAAATCAGCAAGCTGGGATTGAATCTCAACAATTCAAACAATGGAGGCAGGACGACTATAATCTTGGCCATGGATGCTCGCATCTATGAATTCTGATTTCAAAAGTAAAATGGTTGGGTGCATCTTTGCTTATGAAATTTGGGGAAATATTGAAGAATATTTCGAGAAATCCATCAAGTATAATGTTAAACAACTCAAAGCACAACTCAAATTGGTCAAGAAACATGGTATGTCTACTCAAGATTATATCTCAAAAATTAAAAGTCTTGCTGATTCTTTGGCAGCCTTAGGTTACCCTCTTCCGACAGAAAAACATGTAAAAGCTATTCTTAAGGGTTTAAATGAAGACAATCAAAGTATTTTAATCACAATCAATGCGAAACCTGAAATGTATAGTCTTTGTGAAGTGCAAACTCTGGTTTTGACTCATGATGACATGATGATTATGTTCAGAAATCTAGATAATGTTCTTATACAAGCTAATTTTGCTCAAAGCTCTTTTCCTTCTATGTCAAATACTGTGAGAGGCAATCCGATGAGAGGAAGGGGGAGAGGTGGAGGTCGACCTTTGAGAGGCACACAGTATCATGGTTTAGTCCTGCACCGAAGCGATGATATGAGATTATATGGATTTGCAGATTCAGATTGGACTGCAGATCTAGAAGATAGAAAGTCGGTGTTAGGGTATTGTCTGTATTTTGGGGCTAACTTAATTTCTTGGATGTGCAGGAAACAACCAACTATAAGTCGTTCCTCTGCAGAAGCAGAATTTAGGAGTGTAGCAGCTTGTGAAGCTGAGGTACAATGGCTCAAGCATTTGTTAGAAGAATTGGATGTCAAGCTTCAAACTGCTCCAACGATATATTGTGACAACTTAAGCACTGTTTCGTTAATGGCAAATCTTGTGTTACATGACAAGACTAAACATTTCCAGTTTGAAGTACAATTAATCAGGGACAAGATAAATAAAAAACAGTTACATGTTATGCATATTCCAGGGACAGACCAGGTTGCTGATCTTCTTACGAAACCTTTGACAACCTCCACATTTAAAAGACTGAGATTCAAACTGCAAATTGTCCCAAGGCCAAGCTCGAGTTTGAGGGGGGTGTTGAGATTAAGGATGATTAATTATGATAATTAAAGAACTAATCCTGATTTTAAAAGTGCTATATAAATAGAGAGGAAAAACTCTATTGTTGATATGACTCATTTTTATTCTACTGAATTTTTCAATATTTCTATTCTTTAGCTTTTCGATTTCTCTTTCTCTCTTTCTATTCTTGTGCGATAGACTACTGCTGCAAAATTCTTTTCAAATGTTAAGGTAAGTGTGCATATCAAACCAGGCCCCAAAAGAAATAGTAAGCGTGCAAAGGATTTTATAATAACATCAATAGTATTATAGGGAGGAACCTCACTCATTTGAATGCATAATTGAAACCAATGATAGATAAATAACAAAAATAGGAGGACCCCCAATGCGTAGTTAAAACTAATAGCGATAATAATAACAATAAGAATGAATGGACGAGGTATTTCCTTTTGATTAATATAAACGGAGAAGAACATCTGCAAATCGCAAGTGAATTGTGATGCACCGGATTCTGAAGTAGCCAAGTATATGCTGGCCACAGACATAGCTATTAGGCTACAGCTGATGAAACCACTAGTAGTACATGAGCAAAGCCCGCTAGGGAAACATAATATTTATATGAAAATAATAGGGGCCCATGGACGGGCTTGTCTGCTAGCTCTAAGGAGGCCCACCAGTTGAATGATATAAGATGGTATAACAAAACAATTTATGATATTAACTAACTTGGGTTGGTCAAATGGTCAGTTTATTCGTCTGTTTAAGTAAGTGTCGAGTGTTCAAATTCTGCTTTGTACATGCAGCAACTTATTGGCGAGTGGCAAGACCCTTAGACAAAGTTTAGATTCGCGATGGATTAGTCTCGAGCGTACTGGAGATATCATGTTAGTCCTTGTTATTATTTCTGTAATCAGACAAGCATGGATTTGATTGCTGGATTTGGTGAAAGGATATCTTGGAAGATTTCAAGCAATAAGTATTGGTGTGGTGGCTGTTATTTGGGAAAGCAAGAAACTTAACATCATCAATAATAGTATTTCATGCAATAGTATTGCTTTTTTTCCCTCGTAGTTTCCCTTTTTTTAAGGGCAATAGACACATTATTACTTGTAGCTGATTTCACTTTTAGTAGCATAAGGCTCGCCTGTGTAATTTGTATTAATTGCATTATTACATGATAGTGTGTTAAACTTACAGATTGAGTTGAACCCTTAGTTTATTGGGTTGACATTATGGTTACTTTGGTTTGATTCCTTATGAAATTTGAAGCCACATATTGGTGAAGAAATGCTCCAATATTCACACCGTAATTGCATTCTGTATAAATTGATGTTTTGTTTGGATTGGTTTTTGGATCTACCCCAACCATGTCTTGCTATTCCTTCAGCGGCTTCTCTTCATGAGTTTTAAGAAAAGAACAATAAAATAATATTATGGTCACCAGTATGAGATTGAACCTTTTTTTTTTTCATTTTCTTTTGGGTCAAGAACAGCATAATGGTCCTTACAAAACTCTCCTTATTCCTTATTGGTCTAAACAATTTTGGGCCTCAAGGTGGATCATGGATCAAGCCAATATTGAACCGAATAGGTGTAGTATTAATTTGGATCAGTCCACTCGCAGGGATGGATTCAGAAATGATATTACGGGGGGCCAAAAACACATAATATTAAAAATTATGTAAAAAAATTATATAATATAAGATGTATTACAAAAATATACCGATAGAGAATATATTTTAAAAAAAATGTGTATACTTTTTATTAACGAAGTGGTCGAATCTTCGTATCATAAAATTCACCGATAATAGAATTTGTGTCAAATTTTTCAATAATTTTTCTTTTTAATATAATTAAAAGACAATTAGTAAGAAATTCATCTTTTATTTTGTTTCTAAGTTATTTTTTACAATATTTATAGTTGAAAAAGATCTCTTAATTGTAGCAGTTGAAACAGAGAAAATTAATACCAAATGAATAAAAAAAGACGGCCACAAGAAAAAAAAATTCACTTTATGAGATTTAAAAAATTTTATTTAATTAAAAAATATTAGTAATAATATCTTTTTTAGATTTTTTTAATATTGTTACTTATTTTTTAGATATTAAAAATTATTAATATTTAAATTAGATTGAACTTTTATTTATACTAAACTAAATAATAAATAATTTTTTAAAAAAATTTAAATTACATAATAACTTATTACTATTAAAAAAAGTTGGGGGCTGAGGCCGCCACTCGCCCCCTTTATGTCCGTCCCTACCCACTCGTCCGTTTAAGCAAGTGTCGGGAGTTCGAACCTCGCCTTGTGCATGCAGTAACCCATTGGCCAGCGGCAGACCCTTAAATGGAGCTCAGATTCGCAACAGATTAGTCCTTAACTTGTCGAGTTGGGGGATACCGTTTGGGTAAACAAAAAAAACAAATTGGATCAATTTCATGAAGTGGGAGAGTAGTAATCATGGGATGAAGTTTGCACTAGGGAATGGTGATCCAAACGTCACTATTTATGAGGCTATGATCCATGCATTGCTCTTCAAATGCCACAGCTTTGCGCTAATGATGCATTTACAACATTGGAGAGGAACTAGAGAAAACTACCAAAATGGGAAACAAGAGTGTCATATTCATTGTTACAAAAATGTGGTTCTAACTGCAATAATTCCCTTTACCAAATTTTAGCAGTCCCTTGAAGTAGATGTCATAATAAGTAACCACTAGCTGAAGTCATTTTGCAACAGAAATGAGTACTAGTGCCTATGCTATACACCCAACCTCATTAATACTCCTCCATAGGCCTAGAGAAGGAGTAGTAGTACTAGTACCAATTGTACTGGATGGAACCTGCAATTAAAAGAGAGGGCCCATAAATGACAATGCCTCCCTAACCACCTCATTAAAACACATTCATATGTTGATAAATAAGCATATAGCTCATAAGCTCAACCAACTTGAATCAGTCTAGTAGTCAGTTTATTTGTCTGTTTAAATAAGTGTCGGACATTTAAAATATAGCTTTTAAAAATTAAGAATGGTTTCAAAATCACTTAAAAAAAAAATTTTCAAAATTAACTTGTACTTATCAAAATTGAAAAGTGTATTATAATCTCATACATTAATTAATATCTAAATTTTAAAAATTATTATAATATTTTTAAATTTTAAATTTAAAAACATTTAATATCTATTATAGTATTTTTAAATTTTAAAAATTATTTTACTAATCACACTTATTATTGTTTAAGCTTATTAAAAATCAGTTTCAATTTAATTTTTCATATACATATGTTACATCTTTCAAAAAGTAAACTAAACCGTAGTCAATGAATAATAACTCAAATGGCATAGTCTCCTCATACTCAATTAAGAGGTTGCGGATTCGAGTCTTCTATCTTTGGTAAAAAAAAAAAAAAAACTAAACCGTAGTAAATTACTTCATGTTGTATTCATATAAAAAAAATATACTATATTATCTAATCAAATAATAATAATAATATAGATTCCCAACCTGGGAATCATTTTCCATTACGTAATGACTGAAGTTGAACTGAATTTCTACAGTGAATTGCTATTGGAATTTTAGAAGGTATGATTTTACAACTTACGTGACTCATGGCAGAGACAGGTCACATCTTTTTCTTTAGCAATGACTAGTGAGAATGTAATTTAATAAATAGCATTAATGCAAAACCACCATTCAAATTCTCTAGCAGGGAACCACCTTGATAAAATATCAACCACCTTAACTTTACAGGGAAAAACAGCACCAACTTCTACTATTCTATTTTCAACCCCAAAATCACTTTAAAAAAAAATAAGTATAAATTCAATTAAAAATAAAACTCTTTTCTATCCCCTTTCTTTAGCCAATTTTTGTTAAAGCAAACCAAACCATGAGTGGGAAACATGGATGAATGAAGTTGGCACTATAATAATAATAATAAATAAGAATTAAGAAGCTCCCAATCCCAAGCCCCTCCTTTTGAGAACCAAAAAACAATGCAATAACATCCATTTGAACTAAGCAACACTTCCATGATGAGAGCCATCATCATAGTAATAAGGGGGCTAATTGCCATCATTCTTGGTTGACTTTGTTCTGTTGATATCTGGGGTTAGGAGGGGTGGTGGTGCCAAGCTCTTGCAACATCTTCACCACTCTTCTCATTGCAGGCCGGTTTATTGGGAGGGGGCTTGTGCACACAAGGCCAATGTTGAGCACCTTACATATATCTTGTTTGAAAGAAGAATCTAGCCTTGAGTCAACCACATGCTCCACACCTTTTTGATCCAAGGTTGTGCAAACCCATGAAACCAAGTCCTTTTCCCCAAATTCAGGGTCTACCGGCCTCCTTCCACTAACCAACTCTAGTATCACAACACCAAAGCTATATATGTCACTCTTCTCATTCACTCTAAGCGTGTATGCATATTCTGCACATGCCAAATTCACAATGTCAGTTAGGCTTGCCTCCAAAACAGAATATACATCATAATTTATAATGCTAAATTACTTGGTAATACTAATAACACTATTGGTCCTGTGTGATTTTCTTGCAAAAACTCAAATATCAAACTAATCTATTGAGACAAACTTGAGCAATGATTAATCAATTCACATGAAATGCTTTACTAACCTGGTGCAATATATCCACAAGACCCTGCTATGACAGACATGGATTTTGTTCCTTTTCCGGTGGTTTCGACAACCTTAGCTACTCCGAAATCTGCCACCCTTGCACCAAACTCTCCATCCAGCAAGATATTGTTAGATTTCACGTCTCTATGTACAATTGGAGGAACACAATCATGGTGCAGATAAGAGAGGCCTTCTGCGGCATCAACCGCTATCTTGTACCTGGTTGGCCAATCCAACAACCCTCCCTTGCTGCTATGCAGCAAATCACCAAGGCTTCCATTCGGCATGTACTCATAAACTAACAGCTTGCAATCCCTTGTGGTGCAGCAGCACCAGAGCTTCACAATGTTCTTGTGCCTAATTTTACCCAATGTCTCAACCTCTGCATCAAAAGCATTGTCTTGAAATCGGCCATTTTCGACATCTCCACCACATTCTATTTCCTTCTTAACCCCTTCCCATATCTTCTTCACGGCGACAGCTTCACCGTTACTAAGCACAACCTTGTAGACTTTCCCAGAAGATCCGCTTCCTATCACATTATCTTCATCAAGGCAGTTCAAGATCTCATCCTCACCAAAACCCAGTTTGTGAAATGACATCAGTGTCCACTTTGACTTATCAATAGCCCTTGCATTCTTGAAACCCTTGTACTTGAAGTAGAACCATACCACACCAACAACAAACACCAAAGTGGCAACAATGAACATGGTTCTAAGCAACCAAACAAAGCTTCTACTCTTATCCTTATCTCTTCCATTACATAAACCCTTCAAATCCCCACACAAACCAGGGTTACCAAGAAAGCTAGCCTTGTACATATCCTTAGCCAACATTGGGGGAAGTTCTCCATTCAACTGATTATGAGACAAATTGAGCTCATTCAGCCTCAAATTCTGCAAACCAAGGGGCACTTTCCCAGAAAACTTGTTATTAGAAAGATCAAGAAAATTAAGCACTGACAAACTACCAATTTCCTTAGGGATTTCACCACCAATCTCATTGTTAGCCAAATTCAACTCGTTCAGTTTCTTCCATGATTTAATCTCATTGGGAAGCTCTCCACTGAGCTTATTGTTATGCAGATCAAGAGTACCAAGCTGACCAAGATTCACAAAACTCTGAGGCAACGAGCCATTGAACTTGTTATCGCCACCAGAAAATTCCTGAAGAGTTTCCAACCATCCAATCTCTTGAGGGATTGGACCCTCGAAACCGTTCTTCGAAAGCCTCAACAGCGAAAGATTCCTCGCTCCGGCAATGGTACTCGCGATTGAACCAGAAAATGAGTTGTCGACAAGCTCAAGCAGAGACACATGAGGAAGACCCCACAAACCCGCCGGAACCTCGCCGGAAAACCGGTTGAAACCAAGCCTTACACGCGTTAAGCTTGTGCATGCGCCAAGACTCGCCGGAACCTCGCCGGAAAACGAGTTATATATCAACAGAAGCTCCTCCAACTGGCCGTGATCGCATAGAGTCCCCGGAATGGGACCGGAGAACTGGTTGGTCGAGAGATCAATCCATCTCAACGGCGCATTCTTCCCCAGATTCTCCGGCAACTTCCCGGTGAACCTGTTGTCGAACAACCTCAACTCATAGAGATTCGGCGAGTTTGCAATGGTCGCCGGCAAGTTCCCTTGGAAGCGATTCTCGTAAAGGTTGAGACTTTCGAGCGGTAAACGGCAGAACTCATCGGGAAGTTCACCTTCCAAGTGGTTCATGGACAGATCAACGAGCCTCAAGGAGGTAAGGTTCGACATTCCCTTGGGTAACTCGCCGGACAACGAGTTGTTATACAACTCGAGCTGAACCAGGCGAGTCAACCCGGTGAGCGAAGCGGGAATGGAACCGTGGAGGTTATTGAATGCAAGGTCCAAGTCGACGAGGCTCTTGAGGTTACCGAGTGATTCGGGTATTTCACCGACGAGGTTGCACTGAGTGAGCCACAGAACCTCAAGGTTCGTGAGGTTGCCGAGCTCCGGCGGAATCGGAGCCGGTGAAAATGGGTTGTAAGAGAGGTTGAGCATCTTGAGGGTGGTGATGTTGCCGAGGGAAGGTGGTATGGTTCCTTCTAGAAGATTGTAGACGAGGCTGATGACTTGGAGTTTCTGGAAGGCTCCGAAGGAGGGAGGGATGGGGCCGGAGAAGTTGTTTCCGGCGAGGTCGAGGTGGCGGAGGTTGGGGAGCAAGGAGAGAGAATGAGGGAGGGGTCCGGTGAGGAGGTTCTGGGAGAGGTCGAGGTGGAGGAGGGAGCGGCAGAGGGAGATGTCGGAAGGGAGAGTGTCGTTGATGGAGTTGTTGAAGAGGATGAGGGTGGTGAGGTTGCGGAGGCGGCAAAGGGAGTGAGAGGGGAATGGGCCAAAGAGGTTGGCGGAGGAGAGGTCGAGGGTGACGACGGTGTGGGAGTGGCAGGTGACACCGAACCAGTTGCAGGGAGTGGAGTCTCTGGTGTTCCAGTTGGAGAGCGTGGAATGAGGGTCTTCCATGGCGAGCTTCATTTCATACAGGAACAGTCCTTCTTGGTTCAGTGACTCTGCTGCCGCTGATAGAACCGCCAGAACCAGCAACACTGAGATTGGACGCATTGTTTCTTGAGTGAAGTGATGAAGAAGAAGAAGAAGAAGAGAATGGAGAAGGGGAGTGAAGTCAGATTGTATTTGATTTAATGCTGCCGCTTGGACCATGCATTCACCATTCCCATTCATCTTTATCCTTCAACTCTTGTCAACTTACAATCATTACAGCTTTTTTTATTTTTTTTTAAACATTCTGATTTCTATTTAAAAAAATAAAAAAATTAAAAATTAAAATCGTATTTTTCAATTTTTACATTTTTTTTAAAAAATATATAATTTAAAATTAAATCCTTCAATTTTACTTTTTGACAAATGACTCCTGTATAAATGGCTTAAAAATTAATTATATATTCTCAATCTCTGCAACGTGTTAGTTATAGTTTGTTCTTTTTTCTTATAACTTTCAAGCTAATACAAAGAGAAAGTAATATAATGTGATTAGTTGGGGATTAGTTTGCTAAATGTCGAAAGATCATTCATAAACAAAACAAAATTAAAAGGGTGGGTATGTATAGGCTTTTTTTATATAAATAAATACCATAAATATATTATTTTCTAAAATAGCAAGAAAAGAAATGATTCTGAAAATGTGTAGGGTCATTTTAGGCGGAAATTAGATTTACACTCGAATTTAAGTGTGGTAGCCACGAAATGAGACTGACAAGAGTAGGAGGCGTATCTGGTTCGACGTCCACGAAATAGGTGTAGAGGCCATTTTGTGATTGGCGCCAGTGAAATAGTGCACTCTCAAATGCACAATCCCATTTTCTTTTTTGCCGTTTCCGTTTCTCTCTCGCTCCTCTTTCTCACTTTTCTCTCCTTCTCTATCTACAAAAAGGTTCTCCAAAACAGATAAACAACACCACCACTCTCCTCTGCCGCAGAACCTGAAAAGCGAATTTGGGAGCTTTTGAAGAGAGTAAAGGTGCCAATACAGGTTTGGATCCTGAGATTCATTTTGAATCGGGTTGTTTATACCCGTTCACTTCTTCAAGCAGCGCTATGCAGAGAAGGATCAAACTGCAGTATGATGAACTCGTCAAGTGCAACGAGTCCAAAAAATTGACACTCGTCCAGGTTAAAAATAATACATTTTTCTTAAACTTTGAGTATGATTTTGTTTTGTGTTTGAAACAATGGAAACAAGCTTTTATGGTTAGCTTTTAATGATTAGTTATAGTTTTTGAAACTCTTGTTCTGATTCTAAATTTTCTATCAACCGTTGGATTATGTGATGGTTGTTTATTTTAGCTTTCATTAATGAAATCAAGAAGCTGAAAAAATTTATTTCGCATATAGTACCATTGACTTGGACTTCAATTCGTAGATGCCCCACCGGAGTTGGCCATTTTACTGGCGCCAGGCACAAAATGGTCTTCCCACCCTTTTTGTGGACGCCGAGGCAGAAATACTTTCTGCTTCTCTCAGTCCCATTTCATGGCTACCACACTTGAATTGAAGTATAAATCCAATTTGTATGCGCCCCGTTTAAAGTGTCCCTGTACATTTTCAAAACTATTTCTCTTCATTCGTATTTTGGGAAATAATATATTTGTGATATTTATTTATTTAAAAAAGCCGATATATATATGGTGAATTCTATGGTGCCTAAAACTTGATGTCTAATTTTTGTCTAACTTACTTCTTATGGCAACTTTTGAATATTTAATAGTTATTTATTTTTATACTTTTAAAATTAAATATTGATTTTTAACCCTTTTTAGTAAGTTAAGCATACACTTTTAGGCACCATAGCAATCACCTATGTATATACGTGGTAGTCTATACGATTTAGTAGTAGATAGTACTGCCACCATGAATTCACCCAAACAC
Organism: Arachis hypogaea; assembly: GCF_003086295.3. NCBI lineage: Eukaryota > Viridiplantae > Streptophyta > Magnoliopsida > Fabales > Fabaceae > Arachis > Arachis hypogaea. The sequence goes on from NC_092045.1 coordinate 2,088,054, forward strand.
GAGAAGAAAAAAAGAAAATATAGTACCGTCATGTAGAAATGCATCTTATTTTTCAAATTTAAATATTTCAATGACAATGAATGATGGACTTCACTTAATTATTTTTTTTATGAGGTAGGGGGATCAAAGACCCCAAGTAAGAAAGAAAGACAAGAAACAACTATCCAGACTAAGAGCTTCTAGGGTGCAAAAAATTAAAATAGTCCAAATCTAAAATATTAGGAGGAGGCACATAAAAAATGTGTAGGCCAAAAGAATGGGTATGTCCTTTTTTAGCAAGCGTATTAGTAACATAATTTATCTCTCTAAGAATATGTGATCATCCGAAGACATTAAGCTGTTGGACATGAGTGTTGATATCAGCAAGAATCGATACACAAGGATGACTCGCAGGACAACCATTTTTCACAAATTCAAGAACAGAAGATGAGTCTTAGAGTAATCAATGCTACTATTGCTTACCTGATTAACATGCATATCCAAACTCCCTAAATTAGGGACCCAGTTATGTTTTAAGAAGATGATGCTTTTGTCATTGTCAACCCGTCAAATGGTGTTTTAGTGACATGCTCCCAATTATCGCAGACTTTTTTCCAGAGATTCGAGTTACTTTACTTTCTTTCCACGCAAGGGATAATGTCATCTCCTCCACGGTATTTAGAACGCAATACCCTTGTTCACAGGGCATCCTTCTTGTCAATAAACCCCCCATCCAACCTTCATCATGAAAGTCTTGTTAAGAGTATGGGCGTGGCGAATACCCAAACTCCCATTTTTCTTTTGCTGACCCACTTTTCTCCAACTTAACAAGTGAATTTTTTTTGTTTGTTCAGTTTCTTCCCAAAAAAAATTCTTATATTTACGATCAATGAAATTCCAGGTAGTAATAGGGAGTAAAGCAGTTTGCATTGTATATAAAGAAATAACATAAAAGACAAATTTCACCAAGATATTTCTTCCTGTCAAGGAAAGAAAAGACGCCTTCCAGGAGTTGAGCCTGGTGCTGAGTTTGCTGAGAATTTTATCAAAAGTGTTATTTAAAATCTTGAAATGGTGAAAAGGAATCCCAATGTACTTTCCTAAATTGTCAGTTCTGGTGAAACCCAAAATTTCACTGATTTCTTCTATGATTGGGCCCCAACATTTAAAAAAAAAATATGAATTTTGTCTCTGTAATTTTTTGTTCGAAACTCTCACAAAAAATATTGAGACATCTATTAATGATACTAGTTTGCTCTATATTCTATAATATATTTGTTTAAACTTTAAATACCAAATAACACACAAATTATCTCACTGCTAAAATACTAACAATTTTGGTAAAGATTAAGTTAATATATGTTCTAGAAATATATGATAAATTTATTATTAATAAAAAATTTTAAATATTTTTATTTAATGAATATTAATTTAAATTTTTTATATTTTTAATTAATTTTTTTAATTTACAAACTTAACATGTACTATGTACTTTATGATATAAAATAGATAAATTCTTTTGGTAAATGTATTATTATATGAGTGATATTTTTTGCATATAAAATAATATTATTTTTGTGATTAGGAAACCAAGTAAGTGTTGATTTTACCTTTTATATTCGAATCAATATAAATAATTTTAACCAGTATATTTAATAAATTTTTTTATATAATTTAACTAACGTGCTTTAAAGATACGTATTAATAAGAAGATATGTTAGTTAAATTTTTTTTTTATTCTAACCCGAAAAGATGCTTTTGTAAAGATACGTACGAGCAAATTCATGTTTGTGTTTTTTGAAAGTGAAAATATAGGAGAATAATGTTTTTTAACCAACTTAAATAATAGATTAAAAAATAAAAATTAATTTTAATTTTAAAAAACAATACATTTTACCGAAGATCTAGCATAACTCCAAACACGACAAATTTCAATTAATGATGACATGTTAATTTAGTGCAGTAAAGCGACGCTAGGAACATTGACGTTCACATTAAGGCCTTGTGTTTAGTAAATATGGCTAAAGAATTCCGGATACATTGGTTATGGGGCAGATTAAATGCTAAATAAACTACGCTCACAGTTACAGTCACAAATGAACGACATTTGTTATTATATCAGTGCTTTAAATGTTAAAATTTGTATATTATTTAAAAATTATTAATTTATTATTTTAGAATATTTTATTTAATTTGATATATTTTAATTTTATTTATTTAATTATTAAATTAGATTTTTATATTTCTAATTTAAAATTTTTCATTTAAATTTAATAAAAAAATTATAAATATCTTTAATTATTGTAATCATAACATAAAAATGATTAGAAGAGTGTCAAAATATATTTTGATTTTATGATAAAATTATAATGTGAATAAATAAAGTTTAGTGAATTTTTTGTTGCATAAAAAAATTAAATATAGAATTAAATAAATTTCTTTACTTCAATTTTTAAATTTTGGCATGAATAAATTACGTTAAATTTTTTTTTTGTTATATTAAAAAATTAGATAAAAAATAAAATATTATTTTTATATTTAATTTCAATCTATTCTTTTTGATATATATTTTTTATTCAATCTGAATTTTTATCTTTTTGTTTTTGTTTTTTGTTTTTATCATGTTCATTTATATGAAATATTATACAAAATATATCAAATTGGTATATTTAAAATTATTAGCTAACAAATAAGCATATAAGACTAATAATTTTTAAAATTTTAGTAAATTTACTAAAATAAACTTAAAATTTTCTTTTTGGTTATTATATACTTCCTTAACAAGTGTCTTTATAACAACTTCTAATAAAACCCTATCTTCATTTTCACATATCATATGGATTTGGAATAAATGAAACATATGGGTGGCATTTATTTTCCATGAATACTCATACTCCGTATCTTAGCATTCACGGTGCCCCAATATATTGTATTTAAATCTCAAATAACACTACATCTTAATTAATATTGTTCTTCGGGCTTTTGCTTGTGATTAAAAGATTCTTTTTGTGTAAGACAACAATAACTTCAATTACAGCATATGAATATATAATAATAATAATTACAAATTAGTAAATTAAATTGATCTCTTCATCATTATTAAATATCTTGCTCTACAACTTAATTAGCTAGCTATAACAATAATACACAATTGTTAATTTATAAGATTCAATTAAAATTTGAGAGTTTAATTAATGTTCACTTCTATTATTTATACACATATATTAATATATAGTAGTATATATAGATAAGTTTTATATATTATTAAATCAATGAACCTTTATATTGAAGGGAGATAGGGAGATAGTATGGCCGTTAAAATGGGCCAAATTTATTGGGGTAGTCTGTTTACCTATTTAAATGGGTGGGTTTTGTTTAAATTTTGGGTTAAATAGGCTGATTCTGATTAATCTAAAAAAAATTACAAGTGAAACGAGTTAGTCTGTGGACTAAACGGGTGGTTTGTTTAATTTTTTTTTAAAAGAAGTAGCACTTTTCAATAGGTATTTGACCCTATCTGACCCAAAAATTCGACCAATCAACTAAAAAATATTATTTGTTTAAGGTTTTTGACTTAAAAGTGATATTTTTGTCAAAATATTTTTCAAAAAATAAAACAAAAAAATAAACAGATTGGCCCGTTTAATCCATCAGACTGATAATAAACGAGCCGAACTAAAAAATTATGGCCCACAAATAAAATAGACTTAAATAGTTCAACACATTTAACCCACAGACTTAACGGATTGGGCCTAAATGAGTTGAACTAGCCTATTTGACCGTCCTAGGGATAGTACATTATTAGAACACTTAATTTTATTTCCAAGATTTTATGATATTAAGGAAAAATAAAATTGTCAAATATTTTTTCAATGTCCACGAAAATAGGAGATAGACAAAACCCTACTATAGCATTTAAATAATGTGCATAGTATCTTGAGAAGTAACATAGTCGCATGTAATTCATGAATGCTACCGAAATGAATGTAATGTGCCTCACATTTGGAGTCAGAAATTAAAGTAGTAATGACTCCATGCATGAATTGGTAGCAAATAATTGAAGGTATATAGTGTATTGAATGTTTTTGTTATACCAGTTACATATATTGGGAGTCCAAAAATGGAATGGGTTCCACAAATCTTAAGGACTAAGAACCATATATGAAGAAATTTTTGAGTGCTGACACAAACAATAAGGTTGGTGAAATCAAATTTAAATTGAAAACAGGAAAACTGAATTTCCCCCGTGACTTCCATTAAAATTGGCTGAGTCCCACTAGCTAGCAGGTTTTGAGTGGGGGCATGCAATTACAAGTCTTATATTTAATTAATTATTATTTATCCTTTCGATAATTCTATATATGCACAACATATTTTAAATGAATAATTAAGTATGTGATAGAAAATAAATAAAATATTTCACGAATGTAAATATTCGGACACTTTATATAAATAAATGGTTGCCCTTTAAATTTATGCAATTGCATTCTTTTAAATATGAAGACGCAAATACATTGTTTCATATATTTTGCTAAGATTATTATCAAAATTCAATCTTGTTAAGACTACTCCGCATGTCTATATATATGAAGATAAGATATGAAAAAATGATACCATATAAGTTGACACTGAAATGGTACAGAAACAGCAAATATCTTGTTCAACGTAAACCGCTACTAGTTCCAGCGGTTTAGGGACACTTCTCCACACATATAAACTGCTACTGCCAGTAGTGGTTTATGGCCAAACATCAATAAACAGAAATCGCAACAGCCTCTGACAGTTTCTGTGTTCTCCCATTTGCATGTAATTCGCGGCTGACTATAGCGGATTATGTGTTTTCGTAAACCGCTACTGCCAATAGCGGTTTTTATAGATACATGAAACAATGTATTTACCTCTTCATATTTAAAAGAATGCAATTGCGTAAATTTAAAGGATAAACAATTTATTTATGTAAATGGCCCTAAATATTCTTTATAAATATTGATTTAGAATGAACTTCTTTTAGAAAGAAATTTCCTTTGTAATATATAACTTAAGTGACAAAATAAACAAAAATGGCATTATTTATATATTTTTGGATCCTATATTAAGGTTACTCAAAATAAAAATATCTAAAATTTTCTAAAAATAATAAATATTACATTAAAAATTTGTCATGCATGCATACAGAACAATGATGCTAGCTAGTCATCATCATAGAGGAGGGGGTGTTTTCTTTTTTATTTTATTTCTTTTTTGGGTATATTATTGTCTTTCTCTTAAAGTAGACACGAGACGTTGACCTACTATTAGGTCAAAAATTGAAGATTAATATACTACCTTTACACACTTAGAAAGTAGAGCATGCATGCATGGCTAAAGCCTAAAGTATACAAAAGAAGGCAGAGAGTCATTATTAATTTTTCTTTTATTATTATTATGTGTATGTTACGGTTCCGTGATGAACAGATAGAAATGATTAGGTAAAGTCTCTGTTTTTGAAGATTGATGATGGCAATGTCACCCGCGCCAAAACAGGGGAAGAACCTAATAGTAACACTCTCACTATACCTGTTGGGAGTGTGAACGAAACGTTTCACACTTTTTGTCTTTTTGTTTCGTATATGAAATCAAGCATTATTCGCTAGGTATCATTTTGTGAAATAATCGAAGAATATATTATGACTCAAGTAATTGCCTTTCTACACTTTATACGACATACTTGTAGCAACCAACAACCATAAAGTGTTAATTCTCAACACCACCGATGACCGACCCCCCTATTTTCTTTCTTTTTAATATCATATATTTTTTTAAGGTATATCATGGATGATGTTGAAAAATTATAAAGATTAATGTAATTAGGTGAAAATTCAGGTGAAATTGATTTCACGTAAAGTTGATATCTTGGAGCATTAGATAAAAATTTAGTCAAAACTGTCGAATCATCTAACAGTTTTCAGATATCAATTTCACGTGAAGTGGACTGCACCTGAGTTTTCACTGTGTAATTAATATTGTATTGTATAATTAAGTAGCTAAAGCACCTTGTTGTCGTCCATAGTAATCTATGAAGTACGGACACTTTGCTGAGTTGCCGTGTCTGCGTGTCGAACACATTTCGGACACGACACTCACCGACACTCGTCCGACAAGCGTGTCTGCTGTGTCCAAACTGTGTCTCAATAAAAAAAAATTCTTTTCCAGACATACTTGGACACACCTAAATACCATCACGTGTTAGCGTGTCCGATCTTATTCTTAATATATATTCTTAAAAGAAATTTAGATATAGTATATAGTATTATTTATTAAAATAAAAAATATTTTAAATATTTGATATAATTAAAATAAGACATTAAAAATAATTTAAAAAATTAATTTATATTTTAATATCAATAAAATAATAAAATATCATTAGGGTTTATCTAAAAAATACTTTATATTTAATATGTATGCGTGTTCCTGTATCATGTAAAAATTTAAAATTCACGTGTCAACGTGTTCCGTATCGTGTCATGTCTCATGTCTGTGTCAGTGTCCATGCATCGTAGATAGTAATAGAATGTAACAGGTTTCGCATTTTGTTTTCTTTTATCAGGTAGTGAAAAAGGAACTTAGTGGTCCAACAAACACAAACTTAACACTTTCCTGAATCCAAGGTGATCACATTTTGTTTTCTTTCAATATGGTGGAGCCCCAAACAAAAGTGCTTAATTATAATTTCCAAATTTGAGTATCACATATATATAACTTAAAATATTTTAATTAGATCAAATCAAAAGATTAATACTTTTAATTTAAAAAAAAGAATTAATTAATGCTGATTTAAATATAATACAAAAGTAACCAAAAAAATGACGGTGGATCCAATAATCCATTGATGAGTCTGTTCCAAAACATGCACAATATTATTGTTGTTTATCTTGCTTTAGTTAGTTCACGTACATACAACTTTAGTGTCTGAACTGTGTGATGAAAAGTGGTGCTTTGCAGCAACTGTTGGATAATTTTTTAATTTTGCCCACTCTACTTTGGGTCTATGTATGTAGCTTTCTCTTCTTTTGTTATGAAGCTTCTTTCTTTATTTCCTACTACTGTATGTTGTGAATGATTATTAGAGATTTGGAGTATTAAATGAGATTTGGGGAAGATCCCACTGTTGATGTTCTTAATTCCTCTTATCTTTTGTTTTATATATATATATATATATATATATATATATATAAGTTTTTAAGTATATTAGTACATTGGGTAGCTTTTGGTAGAGAAATAGAAATAGAAAGACTAAGATTAAAATAAATCTTAGTATTTTGTTTGGTGTAAAATGAGAGTTCAAATAATAATGAAATTTTAATTTAATTTGTACAAAAGTAAAATTAGAATTAATTAATTGAAATGAAGGTATTTTAGATATAAAATATTATTAAAGTTTCAGTTCTATCTCTAAAAATTTTAGTCTCTTGTGTCTCCACTTTTTGGAAGTACTAAAATAGTAAAATTTTAGAGATAAAAACAAAAATTTTAGTACCAATATCTAAAATAACAAACATGATATTAAGTCTCAATCTCCGAATCTCTATCTTAATATCTTAAAACAAACACTAACTTAATATTTTTATAAATTTTAACTGTTTTTCTTAATTATATATTTTTTATAATTAAAATAACAGTTAAAAATTACTGGAATATGAATATTCCACTACAATTGAAAGCTATATATATATAAGGATTTTTTATTTTGGTTATCCTATCCTTTTTCGACCATACTATAGATATTTGTCATTTAGAAACAATCATTGAGAGATCAAGTCTCTTCAAAGTGGTGATAATTATTTCGATACCGCCATTTCTCTATGTCAAAACAAGATGGGCCAGGGTCATGAATTGTTTCATCATAGAAAGTGGTTACCTAGTATTAAATTCTATGTCATTGTTGATTTGAACTATATATATATATATATATATATATATATATATATATATATATATATATATATATATATATAGATATAGAAAAAGTATAAGGAGTCAATGGAATATTTATATAATGTGTACAATGAAAGTTTATGAAATATTATTAGATATATAATTATTAGTGTTATCTTTTCCATCAGTTGTAGTTTTTAGGATGAGTAGTATCATAACATGATATTAGAGCGCCAGGTCCAAAAAATCAAGAGTTCGATTCTTAGTGAATTTTAAAATCAGTTTAAATTTTTGAAAAGATGTTTATTATCCCTAATACTCAAAGACCTCAATAATACCCATAATTAAATTCATATTTTGGAATCAAGTAAATAGCTTCCATATTATGTATAAATTAAAAATGCATGTTATATGCAATACTTTTTCTATATATATACACACAAAATAATATAAATAATATTTTTTCTAAATTAAGTAGCAAAATATTTTTCTTATTCTTAGGCTCTATCAACTAAATTTCGAAGGTTATATCGGAGACACTAGTTGGCAATTGAGATCTGATAAGTCAGAGAATGTGTGACAAAATCAAAATGACCATTGAAGCCATGTGTAAATCAATTTCTAATCATAGAAATATGAATGACATTAGCCAAAAACATAGGCAAAAAGTGACACACCATAAAACGATAAGAATGGTGAGACCCTATAACTATAAGGCCATAACTTCCTTGTTCGTGTCCCTATAAAGGCCAATGGAAATTGGAAAGTCACCTATGGCATGGAATGAAAAGGTTCTTAATTAGAGACTATATAATTATCATTATATATTAGAATATTTCAATAATAATAGACAATTGATTGATGGATTGAGAGCGTATGTCTTGTTACTTGCGTTTTGCATTTATCTTTCTTATATGATGCATCCATGCCCTTCCAAGAATACCCTAAAGTGGAATTGGACCTTTTTCTTTTATAATTAATATATATATATATATATATATATATATATATATATATATATATATATATATATATATTAATTTACTATTATATCAAATAAATACACTCTTTGACATCATTATTATTAGTATAAAAGGAAAAACACATACATAAATTAGGTGAGCACGGGTAGCGCGTTCCCAATTACTCGTTCAAATTCGAACCGAACCAATTAAATTGGTTCTAAAACTAACGGATAATCGGGTCTAATTAGAACAAAATCGATGATCTTTATTATTAATTGGTTCGAGTATCGGTTTTAGATGTGCGAAACTCGAACCAATCCGTAAATCCGAACATATATTAATTAAATAAAAAAAATAAAAAATATGACTTTTAGTGAGTTTTGCAACTCGAAACCCTAACACTTTGAAAACTAGACAAATACTTCTATTGCCCTTTTGTATTTAACTTCTAATGTTTGGATTTTAACGTGTTTTGATTTTAATTAGCTTCTTTCAAATATTATTCACTAGACTTTTGTATTTGGCTTCTAATATTTCTATTGCACTTTTGTATTTTTATTAGACAAAGATTATTCACTATTAATATATTTGGATCTTAATGAGTTTAGTTTTTAATGTATTTGGTGTTTAACATATTTGGATTATTTCTATTAATATTACACATTTATTGTACTTGTTAAATTTTTAAGATAAAAGTTTGGTTTTTTTTTTATAAATTTTAAAGTTATCGGATATCCAATTATCCAAATCGAACCAATCCATTTTTAATCAGTTTAATTTAGTTTGGATATATGTACAAAAAAAACACAAATTTAAATCAAACTAAATTAATTATATTTTGATTGGTTCAGTTTTAATTTTATCTTAAATTCGAACCAAACCAACCCCGAAGACAAATAATGTAGTAGTAGTAGTAGGCCTCGGAAGTGAAGCTAAGTGTAATGGAATTGATTCCTTCAAGTCATTTCTATTTGACAAGTCACTCAATATATATAATTAGTGGTGCGATATGTCCTATTATATGTTAGGACAAGTACTCATAGCTATAGTGTTAGGGTGACCCTTGATATACACAAACTGAGTAGAGCACACTTCTATTATTGAGAGCACCATGATATGTAAAACATTGCATGTGAGAAAAGTCTTCATTGAATAAAGACAAAAAGAGACTAATATATATCTTCTTGTGGTAGAAAAGATAACATGCATGTCGATATATAATGATTATACATGCATTAATACACGGATCATGCTATGTATGTGTGTGTAACACTATCATGTTTACACTATGAATATGAATGAATGTACTATAGAGTAGTATAGACTATATAGTGTATGTTAGGGGTGTAAGTTACTGAACCAAACTGAAATTTATCGTAAAACTGAACTAAAATTTACAATAACCGAATAGAAAATCGAAAAAATTAAATTTTTTATTTTTTTTTCGAATTAAACCGATCGGTTTGGTTTGGTTTTAGGTTAATTTGGCAGAAACCAAATCGAACCGAACCAAACCGAAGAAGTGGCTTAGTAATGTATTAAAATGGAAATTTTAGAGTTAACAAATGTATTTGTTTTATGTTTAGTTGTTGGAATGAGTTGAAATTGTGTTGAATTTGAATGTCATGTAATATTATTTCAGTTTATTGATTGTTTTGAATATCATTTGAGATTAATTTTCTATTAATTAGGATTTAAAAACGAAAAAACTGACCGAACCAAACTACTTTTAACTCAGTTCGATTCGATTTGGTTGTTGCATAAATAACAAATTGATTGGTTGGTACTATGTAAAAACCAAACAAATCAATTCGGTTGATTTTTGGTCCAAAACTAAACTAAATCGAACCGATAACACCCCTATTATATGTGGACTTATTACAGAGGGAAACAGAAAGTGGAACCAATTTAACGAAAAGGGTTCAGGGTGTCAATCATTAAGGAGGGGGGAAAAGATTTCATCTTCATGATTTTGATGGGTTATGTTGCTACATCAACATGCTTGTTTGTGCTAAAGTGCCATTTATATATATTGCTATGTAACGTAAAGATATGGAAAAACTTTTTACTTTTTTAGAGTCCATGCAACTACTCATATCATCACTTCTTCACCTACACCTCTTGCTCTCTCTTTTCCCTCGCTTCATCATTAAAATGTAGATTATCATTCATAAAGTGGATAGTTAAGGGCTTAATCTCACCAACACTTTAAGAAAAAGTGAAGAATTATTGGTTAGTGTTGATTTAATTACATACAAGGTAAAAATAAGAAAAAAGAATCGGTCATTTAATATTTTTTGTAAAAAATAACAAAAATAACCAATATAATAATCAATTAACAAAAAATTTAAATACATACAAAAATTATTCATTTAAAATTTTTAAAAATAAATATTTAAAATTTTTGCTGATTAATTTTTTACTAATTATTGTTATTCGTTTGTTTCTTCAAATTTATTCTCATTTCCTCCATCCATTAGTTACACGCAAGGATTGAGCTTATATATATAAAAGGGTCCACTAAATTGGGGCCAGCAATTTGATGGTCCTTAAGACATAATTTAGAGTAGTAATTAAGGATAGGCATGATGATTAATCCTCCAAATTCCATGCATATCCAGTTTTCATCAACAAGTCACAAAATGTTCAACATCTTTTTTCTTAAAAGAATTATTTCAATTACATTTATATTTCCCGAGGATTTGATAATTAAAAAAAGGGAAATGGTATTTGAATTAAATGAATTGTCCAGGCTCTGAAGTGCAAAATCAACATATATGAAATTCAACTACCTAAACCCAACACCCTCACCTGGACCAGATTTTTACACTTCACTGATCACTGAAGCTCCTATTCCCTAAAGATTCCTCCTTTCAACAGAATAAAATAAGCCCTAACAAATAAAAAGATTACTTAAATTATTAATGTGGAGCAATTATGATGAAGCCTGAAGGACTGAAAATGATATATAAAGTACTACACCCTTGTAAGAAAACAAAAACTCCTAAGAGGATTGTACATGAATAGGGTAAAATCGGGTGAAATCTAATTTATGTTCGATTCTAAATATATATCGAATCTATTTTTTAGATTAAAACTTAGTCCTAAATCTGATAATATTTAAATATTTTTGGGCTACAATTATATTGGATATAAATTGGGTGAAAATTGGACCTTTAAATTTTTTACAATAATTTATAAAAAAATTTATTTATGATGTACTTATTTATAAATAAAAAAAGTGTTACCGAGAAATTTATATTCATATTTGAACTTGAATATTTGTTCATAAATTTTAATTTAATATTTTTTTATCTATTTTTTAATTCAACAAGTGTGATTAAAAATAAAACAATAAGCTTATAATTAATATAACATAATATTGAAATTAATTTCAAACATATATATCTTTTTTAGTTCTCTTAGGGTGCATATGGATCGAGTGAAATTGGGTTCGCATTGACTTGGATCTGACTCTAAATAATGACCGATCGAGTCTATTTTTAAGATCTTTACCCGATCTTAGACGCCAATAAAATCACACCTAATTAACTTCTAAAATGATCGAATTCAGACCAAATTTTTAGACCGGATCAAACCATATACACCCTGAGTGCAAATACCCTGTATAAAATCTATAATATTTGAATAGAATACATGTGTTATAGAAAAAATGATGAATTAGAAGCATTATTGAGCTAACCGTAGTAATAAATTAAATTATGACATTGCACCTTGCTAAAATCACCATGCATGAATGTCTTGAAAGAAATTGAAGTTAACCTTTCTATATATATATTATGCTATAGTTTTGGTAACCCTAGAGAAGTAGAGGTTATGTAGTTGTCACATAATAAAAGCCTCCTCATCATTCGTCACGGAAAAGCTTAACTACAATTCTAACGAATTAAACCTTCTCCAACATCCAGTAGCTAAAATCATGATTAACAAGATTAAATTATGATTACTTTCTTTGCGGCAAAGTCATGACGATAAGTTGACAACATTCAAGAATAAGAATAGAAATAATTATTAGCACCTTATTAGTATTAGCTCTAGAAAAAATACCTAATTTCAAATGCACTTATATATATATATATATATATATATATATATATATATATATATATATATATATATATATATATATATATATATATATTGAGATAAATTATGTGAGATAGAACTATAGTATTAAAATGCTACAATAAGATTAACCTCATCTATTGACTGGCTTGGAAGTGTATGAAATAAAATTGCTGAATAATTAAGTTTATGTTACTGTTCCCTCAATTAAACCACAAAAAAAAAATATCCCCCCTTAATTATGTATGTGATATCACCATGAAGTTGTTTTCATTATATATAACAATCAATCAAGCTATGGTTTTTGCTATATAATAATAATTAAAGGTTTGTGAAGTGGTTAAGGTTGTTTGACAACTAGAGGTACATTAGTTATATAAAGTCAATTTGTTAATAAAGGAGGTAATCTAATCTTTAATAAACTGATCGATGATTAAGGTTTAAGGTACTATATATTCTGATCTTTTATGATTTTCATAGCCATATAATAACTTTTTAATGACAAATGCATGCTCTCTTTCTTAAATAGATTGTAGCAAATTAAATTTTCTGAAATTTTTTGTCAGGGTCCAGGCCCAAATATGGGCCCAAACAGCCGAAAACCAGGAGCCCCAACCCTATACAAGTCCAAAGAGTTAAATAAAATAGAATGTGTCCAGAAAAAGACAAGTACAAGCCATTGCCAAATTAATACCAAGTGTTACTGGGCCTGGGCCTGTTTAAATACCAAAAAAAAACATGCGTGTCTGGCATATACTCAAACCTTGTGAAGTCATGGCCAAAAAAATAACACTTGTGAAGTCATTAATTCTAGCGGGTCAAGATGATGACAGATAAAAAAAAAAGGGTCTCAAAATCATATATTTATTGTTTATTTCTTATATAATATAATAAATACAAAAAAGAATTACAAGGTAAAGGATTTACATAACATATACTAATTTGTAGTGATCCGTTAAATTTTTTGCAATAACTAGTTGCATGCATTAAAAGCGAAACATAAAGAAATACATGTCTCTAAGGAATATAATGGATACTCCATCATCAAGTTTTGAGTTTGTGTTCCTTGCAAGAAATAACAAACCTCCCTTCACATACTTTCCTTTCTTTTCCCACTCTTTATCTCCACTCAAATTAGCTCATCCATATAAAGCTATGCTGCAAAAACACAACAGCAGAGTTAGCTCAATCTTTTAAGCCATGGACATCAAGCTTGAACATGACAAAGATGAGGAAAAGCTCCCTCTTCTGAGAAACACAGAGGTTCCAGAAGCAGAGAGGAACCTTGTTCAGCAAGCAATTAGCCAAACATTTGAGAGCACAGCACATTTGGCAAACCTTCTTCCTACAGGCACCGTCCTCGCATTCCAGCTTCTGTCTCCGGTATTCACAAACCTTGGCAACTGCGACTCGACCGCGAAGACAATGACTTCTTTCCTTGTAGCTATCTGTGGCGTGTCCTGTTTCCTTCTATGCTTCACTGATAGCTTCAGAGACAGCAAGGGAAACATCTGCTATGGTTTTGCCACGGTTAGAGGCTTGTGGATCATTGATGGATCAACCACTCTTCCACCTGAAATTGCTGCTACGTATAGCATCAGGTTTATAGACTTCATGCATGCAGTAATGTCGGTTTTGGTGTTTGCGGCGGTTGCATTGTTTGATCAGAATGTGGTGAATTGCTTCTTTCCAGCACCAGATAATGAGACACAGGAAATACTCACTGCATTGCCGGTTGGAATTGGTGTCTTCTGCAGCATGTTCTTTCTTGTATTTCCTACAAAGAGACATGGAATTGGCTTCCCACTTTCAACAAATTAAATCTTTTTTATATTCATGTGTGTAAACAATGAGATAATCATGTTTGGAACAAATTATCTGTGACTTCAAGTTCAAATTCTATTTTCTTGTAATAGGAAGGAAGGAAGGAACCCTTGGAATTCCTTTAATATATGGATCATATTGTTAATTTTGACCAACATCTTTTAATATCTCCCAGGAAATAGGGAAAAAGAAAATTCAACTGGATCAAAGTCAAGATATGACAATGCAAAATCACCACGTTGGTAAATTTCAACATAAAAAATAGCAATCTGTTTCTGTTTTATTTCATAATTAATTACTCTGACCTATTCCTCCAATCTACCGTGTATAGCTTTCCTCCGTGAGCAAGTTGAATTCATAAATCATAACTGTCATGCATGCTTTCAAGCAATACAAAAACCCACATGGGATACAAAAATATTCCACTTTGAAAAATACAGCAAAAAACAACATTATCATGTTTTTCAGTTTGTGTTTCTTTCACGAAATGGCATATAACCTCTCTTAGCATCCCTTTCTCTCTCTTTGGAACTACTCAAGTTTGCCTAACTATAAATTTCCAACAATCCAATGCTGCAAAGACACAGCACAAACGTGACCAAAACAGAACAGAAGATAGAGGCAGCTGAAAGGTCTTTCTATAAGCCATGGATGCTGAAGCAAGTGGTACCCAGAATCAAGAAGAAAAGATCCCACTCCTGAGCAATGCAGAGATTCCGGAGGCAGAGAGGAACCAGATTCAGAAAGCCATTAGTCAGACATTTGAGAGCACAGCAAACTTGGCAAACCTTCTACCTACTGGCACTGTCCTTGCTTTCCGTCTTCTGTCTCCAATCTTCACAAACGAGGGCAGCTGCGACTTGGTCAGCAAGACCATGACTGCTGTACTTGTAGCTATCTGTGGTGCCTTATGCATCTTGCTATGCTTCACAGATAGCATAAAATACAGCAAGGGGAACATCTGTTATGGGTTTGCCACATTTTCAGGCCTGTGGCTTATCGATGGATCAACCACACTTCCACCAGAATTTGCTGCTAAATATAAACTGCGGTTTATAGATTTCATGCATGCAGCGGTATCAGCTTTGGTGTTTGCAGCAATTGCATTATTTGATCAGAATGTAGTAAGTTGCTTCTTTCCAGAGCCATCTCTAGAGACAGGGGAAATCCTCACAGTATTGCCTGTGGGCATTGGCATTTTCTGCAGCATTTTCTTTGTTGTATTTCCTACAAAGAGACATGGAATTGGCGTCCCACTTTCAACAAGTTAATACTCATCTTTTACATTCATGTTTGTAATGAACTTCAATTTCAATAATTTTAATTGATTAGTGATTTATCATGTTGGGAACATGCTATATGTGGCAGTCATGTATACTTATTCTCAAATGTGGATAAATTATATAACTACTTCGGTTAGAAGCAGTTGAAGTTGGTTAGTTTCCCATTTGTATGTTGTAATGCTCAATATTGTATTGGAACCGTGTATGTAACCCCAGTCAGTGAATGGATAATCAACCCTTTTCATCACTTTCTTGTCCATGTGGTGATATGTATATTCACTTGATGGAAGAACCTCGTTATTTATATGGCATGTTATCCAATTTAGTTTTCCCTTTTCAATAATTTCGTTTAATATTTAAGGCTGTTCTAAAGCTATCACAAGAAAGACTTATCTATCAACTCATCATTAAGCCAAATATTCTACGGATAATTGATTGCTTCAGAAACCCCTAAACAAGTTGAATCTACCTTAAATAACTTGTCTTGCTCCTTGTCTCATACTTTCACAACCGTTTTCCAGAAGAGATTTGATGCATAGTTAATTTATCCTCACCATAGACTTTTAACATTAGCCTGTCATCTTCCCCTGACACAACCAGAAAGAGGATAGGTCAATATTGTCTCTTCAATGAACATTTATTCAGCATTCAGTAATAGCCATCTAAATATTGACTGTGTTTGGACTTTGGAGTAGATATCATTGAATAAACTACCAATAGAAACTATTAATTCCCTTAGGTGGAAAATTGCATTATGAAAAGAGTGAGGAGCATTTGGAATATAGCCAATTTATTGTAACTAGAGTGACAACTCCTCTTATACCTAAAACAAGAAGAGAGCAGATTATGAGTCATAACAAGTAATTTTGCAATTACCTGAATTTAATTTACCCAAGACTTTGGAAAATGCAATGCGCATACATGTGGTATAAAATTTTACAAGCTTTAACTTTCAGCTTCAACAAATTTCTGTTTCAGTTCAGCAAGCAGTAGCTCAGTGGCTTCTCTAACTCTTTTCCGATCCCAAAGTCCAACTATTACTGCATTCCATATTCCCTCATCTGGAATGCAGCCATCTAATACCATCTCATCAAGAATTCGAGCAGCTTTGTGCAGGTCTCCCCTCTTGCAAAAACATTTGACTAAACAATCAAAAGTGCCAACTTCAATTGAAACACCTCTAGTTCGTGTACTAAGATACAACTGAAATGCACGGGGTGGATCAATACTACTACAAAGGCCTTGGATCACCATGTTATGCATTCTAACATGAAGCCCCCAAGTCACTCGACTTGGCTTAATACCGCCAAGCACCATCTCATCGATGAAGTTCGCGGCTTCTTGATAGCTGCATTCAGCACAGAAGCCCTTTATGATTTTCCCGTACAGCACTGCACTTGGTTTCAAACCTTGAAGCCTCATCCTGTCAAGAACATCCACAGCTTCCCTATGCTTTCCTTCTTTGTATAGCCCATCAATTAAAGTTGTATAAGTGACATTGTTAGGCAAATGACGTTTTATAATCATCATTTCTAAAAGCTCTAATGCTCGTAATGAATGCCCACTTTTACATAAACCGTCCATCAAAGAAGTATAAGTAAAAACATTTGGCTCAATGCTGTTTCTTTTCATCTCTTCAAGCAATTGCATGGCTTCATCCAAGTTATTAGATTGGCACATCCCATGTATCATACTACTATAGGTAACAACAGATGGTGCATATTCTTTCTGCTCCATCTCATCAAACAGCTCTTTTGCCTGACTGACTTTTCCCAGTTTACATAGCCCATTAATCAATGTGCCATATGTATAAGAATCTGGCTGGCATCCCCGGTTTGGCATCTCGCGAAATATCTGCAAAGCCACGTCAATGGTTTCATTGCTCTTACAGAGGGCTTTGATTAAAATGTTGAGGGAAACAACACTAGGGGGAATGCCTGTTCCTCTCATCTCCCTGTAAAAACCAAGGGCCCTCTTTAAATGGTTTTCCTCCACAAGAATATTCATTATTGTAAGATATGACTTCACACTGGGCCGCAACTTAAAGTGTTCCATCTTCAGGAATACCCTCATGGCATCAAGTGGCCTATGCACACGTCCATAACCTCTGAAAATAGTTAAGAATATGTCCTCTGTAACCTCACAATTTTCTTGCTTCATTCTCTCAAGCAATCCTTCTGCTAACCGAAACTGGTTCACAGTAACCAACTTAGAGATCATGATACCAAAAGTCTTGTGATCATGACGAAAGCCATTGCTATATTCAGCTGTTGCTGAGTCAAACACAAGGAGAGCTCTGTGTATATCCCTTTCTGTTTTTATCAGCTGCTCAACCAGGGAATTTGTAATTTGCTTTGGCCACTTAAACAATGTTTTGGAGCCCATAACTCCAAATCATAACACAGAGAAAGAAATGACAGATTTTGAAAACTTTCAAAGGCAAAGCATCACGAACAACATTGCTCAAGGGTAGGAGCTTGTTTTATGCATAAAAGGTGTATGGAGAATTTCATCAAACATGTGTCGTGCATGATGAGGTGGGTGACCAATTCAGCCTCAACCTGGTAGAGCCGGTCAATAATCACATATTAATAATTGGAAAGAATCCCGCTAGGGAGCCAATAGATTATCAATACAATGTGTACAATGGGCTGTTTATTTGGCCTAATATGAGTTAAAAAATGAACATTCAGAATAAAATACTACTAATTTCTCAAACACAATACACCCATACTATCTAGAATAACCATTCGGGGGTACCAGGGATAATAACCATCTGATATCCTACTGAATTGAACATCCCTAAACCCCCATTGTACACATTGTAGTTGTACAGATACTCCATTGGCTCCCTATACTTCCTCAATTGGAAATGATCAAAACAACAATAAATAAACAAAGTAATATTCAAGAAGCTCAAAAACGGTTTCACCTCACTTACCTATTAAGCAAGTTGTCAAATCCGACCGGTGATCGAACCGGTCAGACTATTGGGTCATTGGTTTAACCGGTTGACCCGGTCTTATTTAACTAAAAATATAAAATAGTCAAGAACATAAATTAAAATTTGACATACATGTCTTCAATAACATTTGAACAACAATCAAGTCTCATTCTAAAAATAACCAGTACAAAGACATAAAATTAGTCGGTATCTACAATAGTATCTTAATTTGACACAATAAGAATAGCAATCCATAAACTATGTCCAAGGAGTAATTTCAAAGTCTAGGTATCTATCTTCATCTGATGTTCTTGGGATGATGGTGTTTCTGATGAAGCCATCTTAAAATTTCATAAAAGAAAAAAAAATTCAATCAACTAACTAACTCATAGCAAAACAAACCAGTATCATTACAGCAACAACAATCAACAATCAACAAAATTCATAATCAGCGATACCAATTCATAAACCAATTCAACAATTAACAAAACCACTGCATATTCAACAATTAAACCATATTCATAATAGGGGTGTTCGCGGTGCGGTTTGGTTCGGTTTTTGAAGAAAAAGCCATCCGATCCGGTCGTTTAATTAAGCTGCGGTTCGGTTTGGTTCGGTTTTTTTTTCAAGGTCATCCGAACCAAACCAAACCAATTAAAATCGGTTTGGTTTGGTTCGGTTTGTTCGGTTTTTTCAATCAAATAAAAAAAATTCTACCATACTATTATGCAATGTCATAAGATTGAAATCAACAAGCCAAAATACACAATAGCTAACAAAGTCTTGATCTAATGAAATATAATGACAATAGAATTCAAATACGACAATTAAAGAAGTTTAATAGCTCAACAGTCAACACAACTGAAAATAAAAATAAATTGTCATTAAACTGATAGCAATTAACAAAGTTATGGTGTCTTCTCCAATAAAATAGCTAAAACTTCATAATGCAAACCAACCTGAAATAAAAAAAAAAACAATTACATAATAAGAACAACAAGAACAACAACAACAATAATTATAATAATAATAATAATAATATAAGGAGAATTAAACCAGCAATGAACAAATTACAAAAACAAGCAATAAACCAAGCAATAAACCAAACAATAAACAAATTAAACCAGCAATGAACAAATTAAACCAGCAAGACAGCAATAAACCAGCCCTAAACCAGCTATAAACCAAACAGAATTGGCACTTGATATTACATACGATCTTATAAAGTTGTATGTCACTTTCACTAGAGATTCATTTTGCTTATATGCTTGTTGAACTGGTAAACTAACCCAACATTTTAATTAATACATATATATAATATAGTTGGATGAATAATTGAATATAGGAGTAGTTTCCATATTACCAAATAAGTAAAAAAAAACGTACACACAGAAGGAAAATATATATAGTTAGCGGAATAGTGAAAATTAATTGATTTTTTTTTTTTTTTTGGTTTCAATGAAAATGAATTGATTAAGAGGGAATTGAAGGAACGTTATAAGGGTTCATAGGAAAAATGGAAAGTCAAGAAAGTGTAGCTGAATTCAACAAAATTCAGAACCTTCTAAAATGTTCACATCCACGCCCACAAAACCTTCTATTTAATTCATATACAATGCATGCTAGCTAACTGCATAATTAAATCATGGCTTCCACAACATTTAAAAATACATGGCCTATTGATGATGGTCTAAGATAATTTTTAATAATTTCAGAATACCAACAAATTGGCACTTGATAATGTGAACAATAAACAATAAACAAGCTATAAACCAAGCAGAATTGACACTTGATAATGTGAACAAACAATGAACAAGCAAGGCAGCAATAAACAAGCAAGGATTGGCACTTGATAATGTGAACAAGCAATGAACAAATTAAACCAGCCCTGAACCAGCTATAAACCAAACAGAATTGGCACTTGATAATGTGAACAATAAACAATAAACAAGCTATAAACCAAGCAGAATTGGCACTTGATAATGTGAACAAGCAATGAACAAGCAAGGCAGCAATAAACAAGCAAGGATTGGCACTTGATAATGTGAACAAGCAATGAACAAATTAAACCATCCCTGAACCAGCTATAAACCAAACAGAATTGGCATTTGATAAACAATCAAACAACAAATATATAGAACAATGAAACTGGAATGATTGATTTATTGATTAACAAGTTAACAACAACCAGCAGCAATCCATCAATGAATAACCAAGTCAGCAAACAATTCAACAAACAGAACAAAATCAGCAACAATGAATCAAATTACCAAAATAAATCAATAATTTAACCAGCAACAATACCTAACAAAATAAATCAATAACCAGCAACAATGAATCAAATTAACAATGAATCAACAAGTCAGCAATAAAGTACACAATATCAATGAATCAACGATTTAACCAAATTACATACCTGATTCGGTGGCTCGGGCTCCATATCTGACTTGAATCGATGACTGAGTGGGAGACTTGAATCGGTGACTGGTGGGTGCTGTGCTGTGGGTGGCGACTGGCGAGGGTTGTGGCTCTGCTACTGCTGGGTGCGAGGTTGCGAGGGTCGGGCTCTGCTACTGCTGGGTGCGAGGAAGGAGGGTCGGGCTCTGCTACTGCTGGCGCTGGGTGCGAGCCTGCGAGGGACGAGGGTCGTGCGCTGTGTGCGAGGATCGTTCAGGCTGTGGTGCGAGGGTGGTGCGCCACTGCAGAGAGGAGAGCGCGACGGTGAGAGGCTGAGACTGAGAGCTTTGGATTGGGGGTGGGAGGCGTGGGGTTAGGGCTCGCTGAGTGATCGCGCTCAATGGAATTGGGTTTTGGCCGTTTGGGGGTGGGGTGGGGGGTTTTGGGGGGAGGGGAGTGGGTTGGTTTTTTAGGGTTTTTTTAACTAAACCGGTTCGGTTCGGTTCGGTTAGAGTTTTCCTGGTCAGAACCGAAAACCGAACCGAACCGCAAAAAAACTGCAAAACACATTTTTTCGGTTTAGTTTGGTTCTCGGTTTTGTTCGGTTTTCGGTTTTTTCGGTTCGGTTGGTCGGTTTAGTTCGGTCCGGATCGGTTTTGAACACCCCTAATTCATAATCAGCAAAACCCCTGCATATTCATATTCAGAAACCAATTCAACATTTCAATTTAACCACTGCCATATTTATTTCTAATCAGCTCATAAACCAATCAACAATAAAATTCACAGCAACAACATCAATGAATCAACTTGGAAAAAAAACTGGAAAATAAATTAAATGCTCTCCTGTTGTTGCAGAGGCAGAAGGTGGGCAACGAGCAGCAGTTCAGGCGGCAACAACCACGGAAGAGAGGCGAGGGAGGGGGGAGGAGGCGCGGCGCGGGGAGACATGAGCACTCACCAGGAAGCACAGCTGCAGGAAGAGAAGCAAGACACGAGCAGTGGAGCACACCAGGCGTTGGGTGTGTGATGGTGGACGACGACGACACGCTGCACGGCCGCAGGAAGCACAGCTCGAGCACTCACCCACGGAGGCGCGAGTGGCCGAGTTACACACCACAAACGAAGGAGAGAGGCGAGACGCGACTCGCGAGCACACGATGTGGAGGATCTGTGAGAGGCACAGCGATGGCAGCGAGCGTGTGGTGGCGGTGAACCGAGGTGAGCTGCCAGCGCTGTGCCTCTGTGGTATGCTGTTTTCGAAAGTTAGCGTGAGAGAGCTGGGGATGGGGTGGGTTCAGAGTTCAAAGTTTGCTATAAGAGAAACCAAAATCCTTTCCTCATCCTATAAATGTTTGCTGTGATGACATTGATCAATAAAGCAATTAGATCAAAAAAAACATGACCAAGTGAAGAACAAGTGAGCACTGAGCCACTGACCTTCAAAGACCACGCCGACAGACCGTTGATTCAAATCCACTTCAAGAAAGTAATTAACTAATTATCCAACAGAATCAACAATACCTCAATTGTAATTTCGGTATCAATCCTAGGGCTAGACAGAAATGTGTTTATGAACCAAGGAGATTTCCACCCTGAAGGTGATTCAAGGCTTATCCTAAAAGGTGTTTCATTAAATCTAAAATCAAACAAGCAGTCAGTCAGAAACAGTGCAACAATTGCCATCAAATAATCAACACAGTCACAATCTAAGTACAATTAAATCACAAAACAAAATAGTAAAACACAACACACAAAATCAGCAAAAAACCAGAGCTAATCACAAGACATTCACTAATCAATAAAATCACAACACACAAAACCAGAGCTAATCACAGAAACAGAGCATAAAAAAGTAAATAAAAAAACGAAGAACAACTGAACAAGTGAAGAACAAGCGAGCAAGACATTCACTGACCTTCGAAGACGATGGCGACAGACCCTTGATTGACGGACGACGCCGACCAGATGACGGCGAGAAGATGAAGAGAGCAGGGGATGCGCCGAGAGCTCGTGGAAGAAGAGAGCAGGAGTTGCAGACTTGGGGGCAGTGGCTACACGGACGGATGGCGGCAGTGGATCGACAGACCGGCGGCGGCAGCGACAGCTAGGGTTGGAGAAGAGGGAGTGATATGGTTTAGATCATTATTCTGAGAATCGGACTGGTCATCAAACCGCTCTAGTCTTGGTTCACTGATCTACTGATCCAACCGTGGTTCAACTGGAAAAACTGTTTTAGAATAAAATAATAAATAAATTATAAATAAACATCCTAAAATATAATTATAATCTAATATAAATCTTAAAATATCTTCCAAATTTAAACACTACATGAAATGTCATCAACCAAAGCCATATGATCTTATTAAAATACAAACTCAAAAGTTAAATAGTAAAAGAAATACCTAAATATTAAATGCCAACATGAAAATTTGTCATCCTATCATCAAAATTCACAAAAACTTGTTAAGTACTCAACATTAGAAGCTATTAGTTTCAACTTTAACAGAATACAAGTTCATGAACAATTAAGAAACTCTTTCAATTTTCAAAACACTTTCAACCTCTTGGTAACAAATAAAATGAATAAATTACCTCAATTCTCTTGTAACTCCTGGTCTGGGGGCTGCAGGGCACATTCTTCGCTTTAGTAAATGGTTAATCAATGATGACTTTCCAGCTCGAACCTTTACAAAGTGACATGAATAATTCACTTCAACTTAGTTATATTCATTTGAAACAAGTACTAAAGAGTGAGAACTAGTGTAAAACTTAAAAGAAAAATAAACTTATTTTCATAAAATGAAAAACACAAGAAATAGCATAAAGATTATACACAGCAATCAGATAGATTATTTTGGTTATGCAATTTGCTGATCCAAACTTTCACTCAAACAATGTGTTTCACTATATTTATATCATTTAGGAGTTATAAGAATGCTGCAACAGAGAAAGAGGTACAAAATTACTACCCATACCGTTTAAATTATGTTTTCCTTGTATAGATATTAGATAAGGAAAGAAATTCTTTTGAGCAATAAGAGAAATTCTTTTGCCAAATAATTATTAAAGGAATGACACAACTAAAATTGACACTTAATTGTTACATAACCCATTGGACGAGGAAGCAGTCCTTTGGCTCTGCATTTAATATTTACATCGCTAATTCCTTTGCTAACCGGCCTAGCTTCATTGTACCCTTTGCAATACATACAACACAGAATTAAGTATGTGGCATGTGAAACTTCCTAACAAGAGGTCAAGAGCTAGAAAGAAATTAGTTTATAGCAGCAGCAGCATAACAAATCCATTTTTAGCACTAATTTCAACAACAGTTACCTATTCCATAGTCAAGTGCAAAACCTGTTCACAAGAGCAGAACCTGTTCGATTCACATCAATTTATATTTTTTTCATATTCATTAGAACAAAGATACTTAGTAATGCAATGCAGCAAACTGAATTACCCATGACATTATCAGTCTACAACTTCTATGTATATATCATCTGCAATAAAAGGAAAAAGTGAAAAACCCCAGTAAGCAGCGCCACTAACCTTCGACGGAGAGCAGGACGATGAAGAGACGATGGCGAGCGGCGAGACGACGCGAGCAGCTCGAAGCTTCGAACAGAGAAGCCACGAATGGATGGACGACGTGCCGAGCTAGAACAGAGTCTGGGTTTGGGACAGGGGAAGGAGGAAGCATCGGAGGCGCCAACAACCACGACCGGCGGCGGCGGAACCGATGAAGAAGCTAGGGTTTGGTTTGGGTTTTGAACTTTGAAGATAATGGGTGGCTTTACTTTCCCTTTCTTTGCTGTACTGAGTAACACGAAGGAGGGAGTGTGGGTCTGGGGGAAGGGGCGTGGACTTGGGGTTTCGTTTTTTCTTCTCAAATTAAGCAAACGGCGTCGTTTTCTAAGAACCAGCTGGTTCTCGGTCCGGTCCAACCGGCCGGTTCTCAAATTTTAAGCGGTTTTTAAATTTACGGTTTTAGACATCGGATTGAATCATTTTCATCACCGGTTTTTTATTGGACTAGTTCGACCGGACAGTTCGGTCCAATTTTCAGAACCATGGTTTAGAGTTCTGCAGCTTGAGTGAGTGAGTAAGATGTGAAGAGAGATGCTCAAGTGCTTAGCCAAAAATGACACCGTTTTCTTTGAACCAGCCAGTTTCAAGTCCGATCCAACCGGGAAATTCTTGGCCGGTTTAGCAATTCTTCAATGGTTTTCTAACCAACGGTCAAGAGGCTAATCGAACCGTGATTGCTGTCGGTTCACTGTTAGATCGGTCAAACCGACTGATTTGGTTCGATTTTTAAAACCATGGTTCAGACTTCAGAACTAGCCTAGGGGTTTTTGGTTTTTTTAAAAATACGTCAAACGATATCGTTGTGGGGTTTTAGGGACAGGGGTTTTAAATATTTCAAAACCGATCCAAATTTCTCAAATCTGATGGTTCACTAATTTTTATAAATTCAACCGAGTCAAACCGGTTCTCACCGGGTTTGTTTCTTATCCAGTCCAATGTCTAGATCGGATTGACCTAGAGACCGAGTTGTCGGCTTTTCAAATTGACTACTTGTGCGGTGGACGAAATTGTGATCATCAATATTGGCTCTTTGGCATATACACAAAAACTATTGTGTCTCTTGGTTAAATTCACAACTCCGTTCAACTAACCAGCAAGTGTACTGGGTCGTCCAAGTAATAAACCTTACGTGAGTAAGGGTCGATCCCACAGAGATTGTTGGTATGAAGCAAGCTATGGTCACCTTGTAAATCTCAGTTAGGCAGATTAAACTTGTTTATGGGTTTTCGAAAATAAAAATAAGAAAATAGATAGTAAAAAGGATAGAAGACTTATGCAGATTCATTGGTGGGAATTTCAGATAAGCGAATGGAGATGCTGCATGGCTCAAGGACGCCTGCTCTCCTACTGCTTCTACTCAATCCTTCTTACTCCTTTCCATGGCAAGCTTTATATAGGGGTTCACCATCAGCTGTGGCTACTTTCAATCCTCTCGGGAAAATGATCCTATGCGGTTGTCAGTCGCACGGCTAATCGTCTGGAGGCATCACCCATGGTTGATGGCTACATCCCATCCTCGCAGTGAAAACTAATGCTCACGCACTCTGTCACAGTACGGCTAATCACCGGTTGGTTCCCGCTCCTACTGGAATAGAATCCCTTGATTCTTTTGCGTCTGTCACTAACGCCCAGCAGGTTGCAAGTTTGAAGCACGTCACAGTCATTCATTACCGGAATCCTACTCGGAATACCACAGACAAGGTTAGACTTTCCGGATTCCCAGGATCCTACTCGGAATACCACAGACAAGGTGAGACTTTCCGGATCCTCATAAATGCCGCCATCTATCTAGCTTATACCACGAAGATTCTGTTGGGAATCTAAGAGATACACATTCAAGCTCTGTTGCATGTAGAACGGAAGTGGTTGTCAATCACGCGCGTTCATAAGTGAGAATGATAATGAGGGTTACTTATCATCACATTCATCATGTTCTTGGGTACGAATGAATATCTTGGAATAAGAATAAGAGAAATTTGAATAAAAGAAAATAGAACTTCATTAATACTTGAGGTACAGCAGAGCTCCACACCCTTAATCTATGGTGTGCAGAAACTCCACCGTTGAAAATACATAAGCAAAGGGTTCAGGCATGGCCGAATGGCCAGCCCCCCTAAAACGTGATCAATGATCTCCTAAGATGAAGAATAAAATAAAACTGAGACCAAAGATGAAACGTGGTCAAAAAGACATCTAATACAATAGATAAATGTTCTATATATACTTAGACTAGCTCCTAGGGTTTACATGAGTAAGTGATTGATGCCTAAATCCACTTCCGGGGCCCACTTGGTGTATGCTTGGGCTGAGCTTGATTAATCCACGAGCTGAGGCATTTCTTGAAGTTGAACTCCGAGTTATGACGTGTTTTGGGCGTTCAACTCCGGATCATGACGTTTTTCTGGCGTTTAACTCCAGACAGCAGCGTATACTTGGCGTTCAATGCCAAGTTACGTCGTCATTCTTCGAATAAAGTATGGACTATTATATATTGCTGGAAAGCCCTGGATATCTACTTTCCAACGCCGTTGAGAGCGCGCCAATTGGAGTTCTGTAGCTCCAGAAAATCCATTTCGAGTGCAGGGAGGTCAGATTCCAACAGCATCAGCAGTCCTTTTGTCAGCCTTCTTCAGAGTTTTGCTCAAGTCCCTTAATTTCAGCCAGAATTTACCTAAAATCACAGAAAAACACACAAACTAGTCTAGAAATGTGAATTTAACATAAAAACTAATGAAAACATCCCTAAAAGTAGCTTAAACTTGCTAAAAACTATATAAAAACAATGCCAAAAAGCGTATAAATTATCCGCTCATCACAACACCAAACTTAAATTGTTGCTTGTCCCCAAGCAACTGAAAATCAAATAGGATAAAAAGAAGAGAATATACTATAAATTCCAGAATATCAAATGAATATTAATTTAATTAGATGAGCGGGACTTGTAGCTTTTTGCTTCTGAACAGTTTTGGCATCTCACTTTTTCCTTTGTAGTTCAGAGTGATTGGCTTCTCTAGGAACTTAGAATTTCGGATAGTGTTATTGACTCTCCTAGTTAAGTATGTTGATTCTTGAACACAGCTACTTATGAGTCTTGGCCGTGGCTCTAAGCACTTTGTCTTCCAGTATTACCACCGGATACACAAATGCCACAGACACATAACTGGGTGAACCTTTTCAGATTGTGACTCAGCTTTGCTAAAGTCCCCAGTTAGTGGTGTCCAGAGCTCTTAAGCACACTCTTTTGGATCACGACTTTAACCACTCAGTCTCAAGCTTTTCACTTGGATCTTCATGACACAAGCACATGGTTAGGGACAGCTTGATTTAGCCGCTTAGGCCTGGATTTAACTTCCTTGGGCCCTCCTATCCATTGATGCTCAAAGCCTTGGATCCTTGCTACCCTTGCCTTTTGGTTTTAAGGGCTATTGGCTTTTTCTGCTTGCTTTTTCTTTCTATTTTTTTTCGTCATTTTTTTTTCACTGCTTTTTCTTGCTTCAAGAATCAATTTCATGATTTTTTTCAGATCATCAATAACATTTCTCTTTGTTCATCATTCTTTCAAGAGCCAACAATTTTAACACTCATAAACAACAAGATCAAAAATATGCACTGTTCAAGCATTCATTCAGAAAACAAAAATTATTGCCACCACATCAATATAATTAAATTAAATTCAATAATAATTTCGAAATTTATGTACTTCTTGTTCTTTTGAATTAAAACATTTTTCATTTAAGATAAGTGAAAGACTAATGGATTTTATTCATAGCTTTAAGGCATGGTTACATACTAATGATCATGAAGTAGAGACACAAAACATAGATAAACACAATAATTAAAAACCGAAAACATAAAGAAATAAAGAACAAGGAATGAATCCACCTTTAGTGGCGTCTTCTTCTTGAAGGACCAATGATGTTCTTCAACTCTTCTATGTCCCTTCCTTGCCTTTGTTGCTCCTCCCTCATTGCTCTTTGATCTTCTCTTATTTCTTGGAGAATGATGGAGTGCTCATGATGTTCCACCCTTAATTGTTCAACATTATGGCTCAAATCTTCTAAGGAGGTATTGAGTTGCTCCCAATAGTTGTTGGGAGGAAAGTGCATTCCTTGAGGCATTTGTTGATGATGAACTTCCTCATGTTCTTCTTGAGGGCCGTGAGGAACTTCTCTTGTTTGCTCCATCCTTTTCTTGGTGATGGGCTTGTCTTCTTCAATGGAGACATCTCCATCTATGATAACTCCAGCTGAGTAACATAGATGGCAAATAAGGTGAGGGAAGGCTAGCCGTGCCATGTGTGAAGGCTTGTCAGCTATTTTGTAGAGTTCATTGGAGATGACTTCATGAACTTCCACTTCCTCTCCAATCATGATGCTATGAATCATGATGGCCCGATCCACAGTAACTTCAGATCGGTTGCTTGTAGGAATGATAGATCTTTGGATGAACTCCAACCATCCTCTAGCTACAGGCTTGAGGTCCAGTCTTCTTAGTTGGACTGGTTTGCCTTTGGAGTCTATTCTCCATTGGGCACCTTCCACACATATGTCCATTAGGACTTGGTTCAACCTTTGATTAAAGTTGACCCTTCTTGTGTAGGGGCGTTCATCACCTTGCATCATGGATAGGTGAAACGCCAACCTCACATTTTTCGGACTAAAATCTAAGTATTTCCCCCGAACCATTGTGATATAGTTCTTTGGATTCGGGTTCATACTTTGATCATGGTTCCTAGTGATCCATGCATTGGCATAGAACTCTTGAACCATCAATATTCCGACTTGTTGCATGGGGTTGGTTATGACTTCCCACCCTCTTCTTTGAATTTCATGTCGGATTTCCGGATACTCATTCTTTTTGAGCTTGAAAGGGACCTCGGGGATCACCTTCTTCTTTGCCACAACATCATAGAAGTGGTCTTGATGGCTTTTGGAGATGAATCTTTCCTTCTCCCATGACTCGGAGGTGGAAGCTTTTGCCTTCCCTTTTCCTTTTCTTGAGGATACTCCGGTCTTAGGTGCCATTGATGGTGATGAAAAACAAAAAGCTTAGGCTTTTTACCACACCAAACTTAAAATTTGCTCGCCCTCGAGCAAAAAAGAAAAGAAAAGTAAAAGAAGAAGAAGAGAATTTGGTAGAGGAGGAGAGAGGTGGGTTCGGCTATATGAGAGAAGAAGGGGTTTGTGTTGTGTGAAAATGAAGAAGAAAGGAGAGGTATTTATAGGGAGAGGGAGGGTGGGAATTCGGCCATTTTGGGTGGGAATGGGTGGGAAATTGAATTTGAATTTTATGGAGGTAGGTGGGGTTTATGGGGAAGAGGAGGTTGATGTGAATGGTGCATGGGGTAATTGGGAAGAGGAATTGAGTTGATTGGTGAAGGTTTTTGGGAAGAGTGACATGGGGAAGAGTGGGAATGAGATTTAGATAAGGAGAGTGTGATTAGGATTAAAAGAAAAGGTAGGTGGGGATCCTGTGGGGTCCACAGATCCTGAGGTGAAAAGAAATACCATTTCTTCACCATATAGGCATGTAAATTGCCTTCATGCATCATTCTGGCGTTCAAACGCCCATTGGTGCATGTTCTGGGCGTTAAACGCCCATGTAATGCATGTTTCTGGCGTTGAACGCCAGTTTCATGCTTGTTTCTGGCGTTCAGCGCCAGTTTGTCCTCTGTGTGCACATCCTGGCGTTAAACGCCAGGTTGTTGCTTGTTTCTGGCGTTCAGCGCCAAAATGGTGCTCTGTTCTAGCGTTGAACGCCAGCCAGATGCATCTTACTGGCGTTGAACGCCAGTCTGCGCTGCCTCCAGGGTGAACAATTTTTTTCTTCTGTTTTTGACTCTGTTTTTAATTTTTTTGATTTTTTCGTGACTCCTCATGATCATGTACCTAATTAAACACAAAAATAACAAAGAAACAAAATAAAATAAAATTAGATAAATAAAATTGGGTTGCCTCCCAACAAGCACTTCTTTAATGTCAATAGCTTGACAGTGACTCTCATGGAGCCACAAAGTGATCAGGTCAAATTAGTGTGGTCCCAACACCAAACTTAGAGTTTGGATATGGGATCTTAACACCAAACTTAGAGTTTGGTTGTGGCTTCACAACACCAAACTTAGAGTTTGACTGTGTGGGCTCTTCTTGACCTTGAACTGAGAGAAGCTCTTCATGCTTACTCTCTTTTGTCACAGAGGGATGGCCATGTGCCTTAAACACAAGGTAGTCCCCATTCAATTGAAGGACTAACTCACCTCTGTTGACATCTATCACAGCTCCTGCTATGGCTAGGAAAGGTCTTCCTAGGATGATGCATTCATCATCTTCCTTCCTAGTATCTAGGATTATGAAATCAGCAGGGATGTAAAGGCCTTCAACCTTTACTAGCACGTCCTCTACTATTCCATAAGCTTGTCTTATTGACTTATCTGCCAATTGTAATGAGAACAAGGCAGGTTGCACCTCAATGATCCCCAGCTTCTCCATTACAGAGAGTGGCATAAGATTTATCCCTGACCCCAGATCACATAGAGCTTTTTCAAAGCTCATGGTGCCAATGGTACAAGGTATTAAGAACTTTCCAGGATCTTGTTTCTTTTGAGGTAGAGTTCTCTGAATCCAAGTATCTAGTTCATTAATGAGCAGGGGAGGTTCACTTTCCCAAGTCTCATTACCAAACAACTTGGCATTCAGCCTCATGATAGCTCCTAAGTATTGAGCAACTTGCTCTCCAGTCACATCTTCATCCTCTTCAGAGGAAGAATAGTCTTCAGAGCTCATGAATGGCAGAAGGAGATTTAATGGAATCTCTATGGTCTCTGTATGAGTCTCAGATTCCTCAGGATCTTTAATAGGAAACTCCTTCTTGCTTGAAGGACGCCCCAGGGGGTCTTCCTCACTAGGATTTTCGTCCTCCTCCTCCCTAGTGCATTCGGCCACTTTGATCAAATCAATGGCCTTGCACTCTCCTTTTGGAATTTCTTCTGTATTGCTTGGGAGAGTACTGGGAGGAGTTTCAATAACTTTCTTACTCAGCTGGCCCACTTGTGCTTCCAAATTTCTAATGGAAGATCTGGTTTCATTCATGAAACTGAAAGTGGCCTTTGACAGATCAGAGACTATATTGGCCAAATTAGAAGTGTTTTGTTCAGAATTCTCTGTCTGTTGCTGAGAAGATGATGGATATGGCTTACTATTGTTCAGCCTATTGCGTCCACCATTGTTAAAGCCTTGTTGAGGCTTTTGTTGATCCTTCCAGGAGGAATTTGGATGATTTCTCCATGATGGGTTATAGGTATTTCCATATGGTTCACCCATGTAATTAACCTCTGCCATGGCAGGGTTCTCAGGATCATAAGCTTCTTCAGAAGCTGCCTCTCTAGTGCTGTTGGATGCATGTTGCAGTCCATTCAGATTTTGAGAGATCATGTTGACCTGTTGAGTCAACACTTTGTTCTGAGCCAATATGGCATTCAGAGCATCAATTTCAAGAACTCCTTTCTTCTGAGGTATCCCATTATTCACGGAATTCCTCTCAGAGGTATACATGAACTGGTTGTTTGCAACCATGTCAATGAGTTCTTGAGCCTCTTCAGGCGTTTTCTTCAGGTGAATAGATCCACCTGCAGAATGGTCCAATGACATTTTCGAAAATTCAGAGAGACCATAATAGAATATATCTAACATGGTCCATTCTGAAAACATGTCAGATGGACATCTTTTGGTCAGCTGCTTGTATCTTTCCCAAGTTTCATAGAGGGATTCACCATCTTTTTGTTTGAAGGTTTGAACATTCACTCTCAGCTTGCTCAGCTTTTGAGGAGGAAAGAATTTATCCAAGAAGGCAGTGACCAGCTTATCCCAGGAGTCCAGGCTATCCTTAGGTTGTGAATCCAACCATATTCTAGCTCTGTCTCTTACAGCAAAAGGGAAAAGCATGAGTCTGTAGATTTCAGGATCAACTCCATTCGTCTTTACAGTCTCACAGATCTGCAAGAACTCAGTTAAAAACTGATAAGGATCTTCAGATGGAAGTCCATAAAACTTGCAGTTTTGTTGCATTAATGCAACTAGTTGAGGCTTAAGCTCAAAGTTATTGGCTCCAATGGCAGGAATGGAGATGCTTCTTCCATCAAACTTGGACGTTGGCTTTGTGAAGTCACCAAGCATTCTCCTTGCATTATTATTATTATTATTTTCGGCTACCATATCCTTCTCTTGTTCGAAAATTTCTGAAAGGTTGTTTCTGGATTGTTGTAATTTAGCTTCTCTTAATTTTCTCTTCAGAGTCCTTTCAGGTTCTGGATCAACTTCAACAAGAGTGCCTTTTTCCCTGTTCCTGCTCATATGAAGGAGAAGAAAACAAGAAAAGAAAGAGGAATCCTCTATGTCACAGTATAGAGATTCCTTTATGTTAGTAGAAGAAGAAGGGGGTAGAATGAAGAAAAAAATGAATAGTCTGTTTAAAGAGTAAGGATAGGAGAGGTGAAGAGAAGTGTTAGTGATTAATTAATTAAATAGAATAAGAGAAGAGAAGAGAAATTTTCAAAAATAAAATTTGAAAAAGGGGTTAGTATTTTCGAAAATTAAAGATGAAATATAACTAAAATTAAAAATTTAAAACAAAAAGAAATTTTTTGAAAAAGAGAGGGAGAATTTTCGAAAATTAGAGAGGGAAAAGTAGTTAGGTGGTTTTGAAAAAGATAAGAAACAAACAAAGAGTTAGTTAGTTGGTTGAAAAAGATTTGAAATCAAAATTTAAAAAGATAAGAAGATAAGAAGTTAGATAAGATATTTTGAAATCAAATTTTGAAAAAGATAAAATTTTTGAAAAAGATAAGATAAAAGATAAAAAGATAAGATAAAAATTTTAATAAAAAGATATTTTGAAAAAGATTTAAATTTTTTAAAAAAACTCAACTAACAAGAAACTACAAGATAAGATTCTAGAACTTAAAGATTGAACCTTTCTTAACAAGAAAGTAACAAACTTCAAATTTTTGAACCAATCACATTAATTGTTAGTTAATTTTCGAAAATTAGATATAAAAGATAAGAAAAAGATTTTGAAAATATTTTGAAAAAGATTTTTGAAATTTTCGAAAATTATAAAAAATGAAAAAGATATGATTTTTGAAAAAGATTTTGAAAAGATAAGATTTTTAAAATTGAAATTTTGACTTGACTTGTAAGAAACAACTAATTTTTAAAATTTTTGACTAAGTCAACTCAAATTTTCGAAATTTATGAGAAAAATAAGGAAAAGATATTTTTTTGATTTTTTGAATTTTTAATAATGAGAGAGAAAAATACAAACATGACCCAAAACATGAAAATTTTGGATCAAAACACTTAATGCATGCAAGAACACTATGAATGTCAAGATGAACACCAAGAACACTTTGAAGATCATGATGAACATCAAGAACATTATTTTGAAAAATTTTTGATGCAAAGAAAACATGCAAGACACCAAACTTAGAAATCTTTAATGCATGGAAAATATGAATGCAAAAGTGCACAAGAAAAACAAGGAAAGACACAAAATAAGAAAACATCAAGATCAAACAAGAGGACTTATCAAGAACAACTTGAAGATCATGAAGAACACTATGAATGAATGAGATTTTCGAAAAAATGCAAAAAAAAAAATTTAAAAGCATGCAATTGACACCAAACTTAAAAATTAACATAAGACTCAAACAAGAAACACAAAATATTTTTTATTTTTATGATTTTCTAATTTTTTTGTATTTTTATTAATTTTTTTTCGAAAATATAGTTTGGAAAAACGAAAAATAAAAAGAAAAATTTTTGAAAAAGATTTTGAAAAGAAAAGTACCTAATCTGAGCAACAAGATGAACCGTCAGTTGTCCATACTCGAACAATCCCCGGCAACGGCGCCAAAAACTTGGTGGACGAAATTGTGATCATCAATATTGGCTCTTTGGCATATACACAAAAACTATTGTGTCTCTTGGTTAAATTCACAACTCCGTTCAACTAACCAGCAAGTGTACTGGGTCGTCCAAGTAATAAACCTTACGTGAGTAAGGGTCGATCCCACAGAGATTGTTGGTATGAAGCAAGCTATGGTCACCTTGTAAATCTCAGTTAGGCAGATTAAACTTGTTTATGGGTTTTCGAAAATAAAAATAAGAAAATAGATAGTAAAAAGGATAGAAGACTTATGCAGATTCATTGGTGGGAATTTCAGATAAGCGAATGGAGATGCTGCATGGCTCAAGGACGCCTGCTCTCCTACTGCTTCTACTCAATCCTTCTTACTCCTTTCCATGGCAAGCTTTATATAGGGGTTCACCATCAGCTGTGGCTACTTTCAATCCTCTCGGGAAAATGATCCTATGCGGTTGTCAGTCGCACGGCTAATCGTCTGGAGGCATCACCCATGGTTGATGGCTACATCCCATCCTCGCAGTGAAAACTAATGCTCACGCACTCTGTCACAGTACGGCTAATCACCGGTTGGTTCCCGCTCCTACTGGAATAGAATTCCTTGATTCTTTTGCGTCTGTCACTAACGCCCAGCAGGTTGCAAGTTTGAAGCACGTCACAGTCATTCATTACCGGAATCCTACTCGGAATACCACAGACAAGGTTAGACTTTCCGGATTCCCAGGATCCTACTCGGAATACCACAGACAAGGTGAGACTTTCCGGATCCTCATAAATGCCGCCATCTATCTAGCTTATACCACGAAGATTCTGTTGGGAATCTAAGAGATACACATTCAAGCTCTGTTGCATGTAGAACGGAAGTGGTTGTCAATCACGCGCGTTCATAAGTGAGAATGATAATGAGGGTTACTTATCATCACATTCATCATGTTCTTGGGTACGAATGAATATCTTGGAATAAGAATAAGAGAGATTTGAATAAAAGAAAATAGAACTTCATTAATACTTGAGGTACAGCAGAGCTCCACACCCTTAATCTGTGGTGTGCAGAAACTCCACCGTTGAAAATACATAAGCAAAGGGTTCAGGCATGGCCGAATGGCCAGCCCCCCTAAAACGTGATCAATGATCTCCTAAGATGAAGAATAAAATAAAACTGAGACCAAAGATGAAACGTGATCAAAAAGACATCTAATACAATAGATAAATGTTCTATATATACTTAGACTAGCTCCTAGGGTTTACATGAGTAAGTGATTGATGCCTAAATCCACTTCCGGGGCCCACTTGGTGTATGCTTGGGCTGAGCTTGATTAATCCACAAGCTGAGGCATTTCTTGGAGTTGAACTCCGAGTTATGACGTGTTTTGGGCGTTCAACTCCGGATCATGACGTTTTTCTGGCGTTTAACTCCAGACAGCAGCGTGTACTTGGCGTTCAACGCCAAGTTACGTCGTCATTCTTCGAATAAAGTATGGACTATTATATATTGCTGGAAAGCCCTGGATGTCTACTTTCCAACGCCGTTGAGAGCGCGCCAATTGGAGTTCTGTAGCTCCAGAAAATTCATTTCGAGTGCAGGGAGGTCAGATTCCAACAGCATCAGCAGTCCTTTTGTCAGCCTTGTTCAGAGTTTTGCTCAAGTCCCTCAATTTCAGCCAGAATTTACCTGAAATCACAGAAAAACACACAAACTCATAGTAAAGTCCAGAAATGTGAATTTAACATAAAAACTAATGAAAACATCCCTAAAAGTAGCTTAAACTTGCTAAAAACTATATAAAAACAATGCCAAAAAGCGTAAAAATTATCCGCTCATCATTGTGTCAGTCTGGTTTTTTCAACTATGTCTATTATCAATTCAAACATACTCTCCTAAGTGTTACAACAAACGAAACTAAGGCTGCATTTGGAAAGAAGGTTGGGATATAGAGACTGAGAGATAGAGACTAAGAGACAGAGACCGAGAGACAGAAATTAAGAGACAGAAACTAAATTAAGTTTCTGTATTGTGTTTGTTGTAAAATAAACTAAACTTAATTATGTCTCATTATCATGTTTTGTTTAAGATAAATATGGTGACTGAGGAATAGATTTAGATTTTGAAAAGTTAAATGAGATTATTTATTAAAAAAATATTATAAAAATTTCAATCACCATCTTTATAAATTTCAATCATTTGTGTTTCTATTTTTTGGAAGTCTTGAGATAGTGCTTGGTTGATGCATATGTTCGTTATAGACATAGGCATAAAAGTACATGTCTAATGTTTGTTTTGTAAGGCATAAATTTATAAAGGACATGGTTACTCACACTTGCACACTAAACACATGTAATTTGTGTCTCTTCAAAATGGTGACACAAAAATTTTTAAAGCTGGACACATATTATACTATTTTTTTTAGACAATTTTACCCTTGCTAAATTTATAAAATTTCTAACACTACCATCCTTCCTACATTCCCTCCCACTTCATCTTTCTAAAGGAGTCTCAATTCCTCCATCTCCTCACCTCCATTTTTCTTTTCTTCATATTGATCTATTCCTCTTTCAATATAACTAAATCTTGTTTTCTTTCTCCTCTTCATCTTCGTCTATTCACCTTTTTTCTTCTTTTTCTTTGGCTATTTCTCTTCCTCTTTTACTTCTTGTTGCATCAAACTTTGTTTATGTCCAAATCCTCCATTGTTGCTGCTCTGTGTCGCATCTATCATTGTCTCTAATGTCATCAGCTTTCAGATCTACCATTATTCTTTTTTTTTTTTGACTTGCTTCTGTCTCCGTCTCTCTTGTTCAATAACTTCATCATTTTTGCCATATTTGAGCTCGAAGTTACAACAATAGTTACTAGCCTTACTAGTGGATCTTTGAACTGAAGATAGAAGAAAGAACTTGGTGTTGTTGAAGGCAAATGGCTAGAATCGTTTGATGATGGAGCATTCTTTGCTTTTATATATACACTATATATATATATATATATATATATATATATATATATATATATATATATATATATATATATATATAATATTGTATATTTAATTTAATTTATTTTATTTATCTGAATTTTGATTAATGTTTGTTAAATATCTTAGGTTATTTTGTTTGATTAATTTTTTTATTAGTTCAAGAGTTGTTAACTATGGTAGAAAAATGAAGGTGGTTGTTTAGACAGTGACAGAAAAAAATAGTAATGGTAGTGGTGGTATAATAGTATTTATTGGTAAGGACAATATTGATATTTTATAAAGACTTAATTTGTTGTTGTATTTTGTGCTTACTTATTAAATAAATTGAAAAAAATATTTGTGTCACTATATTTATATCTTCAATATTTATATATTTGTATTTATGTTAAAATATACATAAATCAAATACAGTATGCAAAACTAAATTTTTAGTTATAATCTCTAGCTATCAAATTCAATATTATGTTTCATTTCTCTAATTCTAGGAGTTAAACTTCAAAGTGGACCCTGATATTCACAAATTGCACTGATTTAATCCTTAATTTACCAATTGCATTGTTTATGTCCCGGACTTTATTAAAATGCATCACGTTGGTCCCTCTCTATATCTCCGGCCAGTTTACCTGCCACCGACAATGACATGGCACTGACATGCCACGCTGGCGTATATAACGGCTAGCTGATGTGGCAATTGGAACTATTTGACCCATTGTGGTCCTTTTGCCTATTTTCAACCCTAATTTCAGCATCATATCTCTATCATTGTTCATCTTCTTCTCTTTGCTCAGGAACGTTCTTCAACAGCTTCTTTGTTGTTACTCTTTGAAACTGAAAGCAAAATCATGATTGGATGTTGCCCACCTTATAGAGACATCCTTCTCCAACCATTAGAGCATTGTGGATGCTGTCAAGAAGGTGGATGTTGTCATCAATGCCATCTCTCGTGTCCATATCAGGCGCCACAGCATTGGCTTGCAGCTCAACTTCATTAATGCCATTAAGGAAGCCGTCAACGTCAAGGTTTCATTCAATTTATTTTAGTTTTTAATTTCATCATCAATCAATTAATAGTCTAGTCTTGTATGTCCATAGCGCTTCTTGCTGTCGGAGTTTGGACTGGACCCAGCGAGGATGGGGGAAGCATTAGAGACAGGAAGAGTGACATTTGAGGACAAGATGGTTGTGAGGATGGCGATAGAAGAAGCAAACATCCCTTTCACATACACCTCCGCCAATTTATTTGCGGGCTACTTTGCGGGCAGCCTGTCTCAGATGGGAGTCTTTCGTGCCTCTCAGGGAAAAGGTCCACCTCTTCGGAGATGGCATACTCAAGGCCGTTTTCGTCGATGAAGACGATGTCGCCACCTACACTATAAAGACCATCAATGACCCCCACACCCTTAACAAGACTCTCTACCTCAGGCACCTCCCGACAACATTCTCTTGCAAGAAGACCGTCGAAATACCAATTGTTTCACACTGTTCACATGATCAAGGCCAGTGAAGACAAAAGCTTTAGCTGCATTAAACAAGAAGATGATGCTAATGACAAAGTTGGTGTCACATTATCAAAAGAGAAAAGACCTTATGACAATTGTAGGGGATGCTTTGAAAACCAACATCACCACATTAAGCCCTCTTGTGCTTTCAACATCTGAGCAGTTGCTATTCTTTACAACATTAGTTGCCAAGAAACTTTTAAAGACGAAAATCAAAGCATATATTTTAGATTTCAAGCTTACATTCGAATATTTTTGCATCCATGCAAAAGGCAGGGCCGTTTTGGATGAGTTGAAGAAAAACTTGCAGCTATCTCCATGGCATGAATTGGCTTATACAAAAGCCAACAAAAGGGTCAAGAAAGGTGATAGAGTATAACAAATAGCATTTGGTTCTGGATTTAAGTGCAATAGTGCAGTATGAAAAGCTCTCAAGGCCATTAACCACAACTTCCCAATTGAGGTTCCAAGGGTTTCATCTTTCTAATTCTAAACAATGCAATTTCACATATCATTCTTTGACCTTGACTCGCACATCTAATCATGATTTTGCTTTCAGTTTCAAAGAGTAACAACAAAAAATAGGAGGACGTTCCTGAGCAAAAAGAAGAAGATGAAGAGCAATAGAGATGGGATGCTGAAGTTAGAATTGAAAATAGGTAGAGAGACCACAATGGGTCAAATAGTTTCAATTGTCATCTCAGCTAGCCGTTATATATGCTAGCGTGGCATGTCATTGTCATGTCACTGCCGCGGCAGGTAAACTGACTAGAGATGTGGAGAGGGATCAATGTAGTCGAAGATATAAACAATGCAATTGATAAATCAAAGATTAAATCAATGCAATTCGTAAATTTTATAACCACTTTGGGGTTTAACTCCTAATTTTAGTCTCAACTTTCAAACACTACCCTAGAGAGTTCTCCAGAATGCAGACCAATAAGGATGGGAACTAATTCACCTAGGTAGCGTTTGGTTACTGAGACATAGACACTGAGACATAGACACAGTGGTACACGGTGACACATGTCTGCTGTTTGGTTTGGTGAGACACAGATTTTCGAAGGACACGGGAGGACACGGATGGACACGGAGACACTAAATTTGTGTACCTCCAATTTGGTGAGACACTGAGATACAACTTGTGAGACACTAATTTTTTACTCTTTTACCCTTATTGAGTTTTTAAAATTTGTCTTCTTATCTTCCCAAATCTTTTTTTTTCTCTTTCTCTTTTAGATTCTACAACTAAATTTACTTTTCTATTTTTTTCAAAAAAAATTTGTACATTTAATTTTTTTATTTATTTAAATTTTGATTAATCTTTGATAAATTCTGAACTTTAATTTTCTATTTTTTTCAAGAATAATTATATATTTAATATTTAAATGATAATTTAAGATGGTATTAGAAGAAATAAAAAATTATTAGAAGAAATAAAAATTTAATGGTGATGGCATGCATTGTTTGGGATAATAGGTGTATTGTAATGATGGTAAAACTTATGGTTGAATAAAGGGTAATTCAGTCTTTTTTAAATATATGTGTCTTGTTTCTTATTTTTGCCAAACACAATACATAAACACAAATATTTTATGTGCATGTCTTTAATGTCTGTATCTCTGTGTCTATGTCTCATCAAATACATCAACCAAACGGAGCCCTAAGTATGAGTGTATCACACATTGGGCCTTTCTTGTTTCGGAAAAATACAAGACAAATGAGTATACGAAAAAAAAAGCCCATTGGGCACCATCCAAAAAGGGAAATGGGGCCCACAACAACACGAACCTCAAAGGCTCAAAACATCAATTCGATCATTGCACGCTTTTGAATTGAATTGAGCCTTCAAAAACACAAAATACAAACTTTTCAAAGAACCAAAATCCAATGCAAAATTTCAACAAACACAAGCACACTCAGTAAATATTCTCTCTCTCCAATTAATTTCCCAACTATAAAATCAAAATAAAAAATATTAAAAAGAAACAAAATAATAACAAAATTCGCAAAAGCAAAAGCCGAAAGAAAACCTGAGGGTGAGGGGGTGGAAAAAAGGTTCATCAAAATTAAAAACAACGTGGGAAGAGAGAGAAGCAGTCACACATGCACACACTAACACAGAGTCAGAGTCAGAGAAACATTTCATTTCATTTCTTCTCATTTTTTGTTTTAAAAAAGAAAAATTTTGAAACATAAACAAAAGAAAAAACAATTCTTCTTTCTTCGAGTTTGGTTTTTGTTTTTTAGTTAAAAGGTCCTGTTTGACACGAACATCAAGCAATCGCACCGTTCGTTCATAAAAACGAAATAAAAAGAAAGAAAGAAAAAAGAACAAAAACAGATTATTATTATCACAATTATTAAAAAAGGGGGATTAATTATGAAAGGTGGTGATGGAGTTATTGTAGTCAAGAGCAACTGTTGTTGCTTTTGGTTAATTATTTTAGGTTTTCGATTATTATCTTTATTATTATTATTATTGTTTTTCCTTTGGCTTTGGTTCTTTTATTCTTCTGCATGCTTTCATTTCATTGTTCTATCTTTTCAATCCCATATTACACGCTGCTTTTCCATTATCCTTTTTCAAATTTCCAAATTTAATCACCCAATTGATGATTTTTTGTTATTTATTTATTTTCATCTATCAGGATAACAATCCTGTGCCTTTTCCATTCCTTGACTACTACGGAATTTTGATTTTTCAAGAGAGAGAAAGGCCTCAAATCAAAGAGAGAGATAGAGAAAAAGAGTAGCATAAAAAAATTAAACAACAAAACGATTCCTTTTTGGTTACCCTAATTTTGTTTCTGTGCTGCTTTGTTCTTCTTCTGCTGCTGCTGCTGCTACTGGTGCTGCTCCTTTTTCGTTGTT
Organism: Arachis hypogaea; assembly: GCF_003086295.3. NCBI lineage: Eukaryota > Viridiplantae > Streptophyta > Magnoliopsida > Fabales > Fabaceae > Arachis > Arachis hypogaea. The sequence goes on from NC_092045.1 coordinate 2,130,300, forward strand.
TTGTGGGTTCTGGATTTCTAGGGTTTGAAAGGGGAGAAAGTTTCGATCTTGATCGGGTTCGAAAATGGAGGGGGAAGCTGCTTCGGATGCAGAGATTGAGAACAATAATACTCAGAAGAGGGAAGATGCTGTTGGTGATAACAGCAATGAGAACAACAATGGAAGCAACAGTAAAATTGGTAACTCGAATGAGGGTCAGAGCAAGCCCAAGCGACAGATGAAGACCCCTTTTCAGCTTGAGACACTGGAGAAAGCTTATGCTTGTAAGTGTGTTGTTCAGTTCTTAGAAATTTCATGCTGTTTATTTAGTGATGTTTTTGAAGTTGAAGGGTTTTAGTTTACTCTCCTGGGGTGTGTTCAGTTTTTGTTTTAACTGTTATGTGTTAATTTTGATGGAAATTTTGGTGCTTTTTTATTAGTGGAGACTTACCCTTCAGAGACAATGAGGGCTGAGCTCTCTCAGAAGTTGGGGCTGTCCGATCGGCAGCTACAGATGTGGTTCTGCCACCGCCGGCTGAAGGACAAGAAGGATTTGCCACCTAAGAAGCAGAAGAAGGCAGTGCCGGCGCCAGTGCCAGTGCCAGTGCCAGTGCCGGCACCACCTGTGCCAGATTCTCCTCCAGACCTCAGGCTGGGCCCTGAGCATGTTAATGAGTATGGATCCGGGTCAGGTTCGGGCTCCAGCCCGCTTACCCGCCCTGAGTTTCGAAATGTAGTTCCCCGGGGTGGTATGCTGGGGTACTATGAGCCACCACAAGCTATGATGGAGCTTAGAGCAATTGCTTGTGTGGAGGCACAGTTGGGGCAGCCACTGAGGGACGATGGACCCATACTCGGAGTAGAGTTTGATCCTTTGCCCCCAGGTGCTTTTGGGGCACCCATAGGTATGTATATTTGTGTCGCTATCTTTGCTTATATTTAAGTGATGTATTGCATGTTATACTTGTGTTAACTGTATGATGCATTATGTGTTATTAGTTTATTTACTTGGACTTTAGCTCTCTTTGCTCCTGTGCGCCGGAATGTGATGTTCAGCTTTGTTTGCCATCTGTATAGCTTGATCGACATTTTCCTTGTTTGGCCACTCAAACTTCTGGTATTTTCTTGTGATGCAGCTGTTACAGAACAGCAAAAGCGACCTAGTCTTGCTTATGACAGTAAAATGTATGAAAGACACGATGTTAGAACAAATAAGGTTGGTTTTCTATATCCTGTAACTGCTCAATATCTTGATGACTTGGTCAGTGAAATGAGCCTGTCTTGAGCATCATTTTGTTTTTTTTGATATCATGTTATAAAGATTGGGTGTTTTTTTAAATCTGTTCCTTTTTATGTCAGAATCTAATCTATAGTGCATATGCCTTTAATTCCTAATTGGTTTACGCTTTCACCTTCCCTTTTTTCCCTGAATCACTTAACTGTACGGGCTTCAATATTGATATGGGCATTTTGTTTCTTTAACTTCTACACTTTTACACGCATTTTAGATAAACATCTAATGTTGCTATTGTAGAATTTGGTGTTCACTTGGCATAAATGTGTGTGGTTTGTTTGAGTCAGGATTGCCCTTTGTTCAATCTTCCAAATAAGTTAAAAAATGTAAATAAAAATAGCATGTTACAAAATTTTTCTAATGAAATTAGTAGCAAGTATCGACACAAATGATATATATCAATAATGTTACATAATCCTTTGACTGAGCTTAGAAAATAGCGAATATCCGTAGTTTGCCATTTATGAATAGTTGAAAACCATATAAATGTTGATGTCTCTGTCTGAGTCTTGCCATTTTCAAATAATCAAATTTGTGTCTCTGTGTTGTTGTCATGTGTCCATGTCATTGTTGGTGCGTCATAGGTTTTTCATCTATTTCCAATTAGCAGTTTGAAGAAACTAGGCATCTTTCTTTATTTATGTTTAAATTAATTTCCGGTCTGGGATGAATATCTTAACTTCTTGGTGTTTTATTTGATATTCTGATTTTAAATTTTAAATGAGCTTTTCTTTTTCAGGCTATGGCGAGGACATTACCGGAATATCCATTTCTTCCAAACCAGCCTGGCATTAGGTCAGATGCCTTTGGACAATTAAATCCACCTCATTTACACGATCCAACGGATGGTCCTTCCAGAACTTCCTTTCCTATAAATGAACAGCTGCACAAAATTCATGCTACCCAAAGTCATTCTGCTCGTGTTCGCGTTTCATCTCAGCAAGACAAGCAAGTGATTCCTTATCCATCTCCTCCTCGAGAAGTTGATGTTGCCCAGCCAAGGGAATCATATGCAAACATAGCTAATGCTGGAATAGACTCCCACTTCGCCGATCATCCGATTGCTGGTCAAGAAAATCCTTATGCTTTACCCAGTGGACAAGTTTTGCAGAACGATATGACAATCCGAATAGAAAAGAAACGAAAGGTATAATTGTTCTGTAAATTTTACCAATATATGCTATTGTCCTCAAGCCATGAAGCTTATTTTAATAATATTTACATAAGGCTGATTTGGTGGTTTTAAAACTTCATTTAGATTGATGATGCCAAAATTGCAAAGGAGGTTGAAGCCTATGAAACGAGGATGAGGAAAGAGCTTGAGAAGCAAGATAACCTTAGACGAAAGGTATTATTGAAATGGATATAGCCTTTTACCGTATTTGTGCAGATCTTAAAAGGAATCTTTAGCTGACCTTTTTTACCCTCTTTCTCTTAGAATGAAGAGCGACTAAGGAAAGAAATGGAGAGACAAGAACGTGAAAGAAAAAAGGAAGAAGAGAGACTGATACGCGAGAGACAGCGAGAAGAGGAAAGATCTAGGCGTGAACAAAGACGTGAAATAGAACGGAGGGAAAAGTTTTTGATGAAAGAACACTTGAGAGTAAGTTTTAGTTATGCCCAATGGTTATATTTTTCTTCTCTATGTTCTTATACAACTTATCCGATTATCCTTTTTCTATTGCGTTCTACATTAAAAAAGGCTGAGAAAAGAAGACGAAAAGAAGAGCTTCGCAAAGAAAAAGAGGCCGAGAGAAGGAAGGCTGCCCTTGAAAAGGCAGCTGCCCGTAGAATAGCTAAGGAATCTATGGAGCTTATTGAGGATGAACAGCTGGAATTGATGGAGCTGGCTGCTACAAGCAAGGGACTTTCCTCGATTATACAACTTGATCTTGATACATTGCAAAACCTTGAATCATTTAGGGGTCAGCAATTTATCTTTATGTTGCTTATGGAATCTAAGATTTGTGATTCATCGAACTTTCAATGTACATCTGTAGATATAAGAAACAAAGAAGGTTCTTCTACTGATACTGTATTATTGTAATGTAGATTCATTGTGTTTTTTCCCACCTAAGAGTGTAAAGCTGAAAAGGCCATTTGCTATCCAACCTTGGATTGACTCTGATCAGAATGTTGGCAACCTCCTCATGGTATGTTCTTATACCAGTCTTGCTTTCAGTGGCAGTTATCTATTGCTATGGTTCTGTGGAGAGTGTTTTTTTTTTGGGAGGGGGGGGGGGGATTCTCCAGATAGCTTCTGATGGTGATGTGTCACTCTTCATGAGTGGTCGGATAATGATGCCCTTGTGTTTGTTTGTATGAGATAGTGATGGTTATTTAAGTAAGCCTATATGTTACGTATATATGCAAATCTAGTTGTGTACCACTGAAAAATGTGTTTGCATATCTTATTATGTGTTTTATTGATGTCATTCTTTCAGGTTTGGAGATTCCTGATTACTTTTGCTGATGTTCTTGAGTTATGGCCTTTCACTCTTGACGAGTTTGTACAAGCATTTCATGACTATGTGAGTCAATTCAGCATTTGCTCATGATTTTTATGTCAAATGAGTTGTTTTCATGTACTCGTTTTCTGACGATGGATGTTCAACTCAAATCATCTGATCACAGGATTCAAGATTGTTGGGTGAGATACATGTAACTCTTCTTAAAGTTATAATAAAGGACATTGAAGATGTTGCAAGGACACCTTCAACAGGATTAGGAATAAGCCAGAATGGAGCTGCTAATCCTGGAGGTGGCCATCCAGAAATTGTGGAAGGAGTAAGTTGAGATGTTTTTAAAAATTTATCCATCCTTTTCAGGCAAATTTAATAATAGTTTTTTCTGTTGCTTTTCACTCTAGTAATACTGTATTTTCTATGCTAGGCATATGCATGGGGCTTTGACATCCGAAATTGGCAGAAGAACTTAAATCAGTTGACATGGCCAGAAATTTTCCGACAGTTAGCATTGTCAGCAGGATTTGGACCAAAGCTGAAGAAAAGAAGTATTACATGGTCATATGCAAATGATAAAGATGAGGTTTATTTTCTTTCTTTTGCTTTGTAGTTTTCACCTTAAATACTTGGCTACTCCATAGTATAGGGCATATTTATGGTAGCATTTCATTCTGCTTTCTTGACTTGCCTCTTTTACCGTTGAATATTTTCATCTTCCATTTATGATTTTGCATGCATGTTAAATCAACATTCAATTTTATCTTTATTTTGACAGATTAAGTGGATCAAAATGTATTATAATTGCAGGGGAGAAGTGGTGAAGATATCATTTCTACACTTCGTAATGGTTCAGCAGCTGTAAGTGCACTGGCAAAAATGCAAGAGAAAGGTCTATTAGCTCCTCGAAGGTCAAGGCACAGGTTAACTCCAGGAACAGTTAAATTTGCTGCCTTTCATGTTCTCTCACTTGAAGGTAGCAAGGGTCTAACAGTACTTGAGCTAGCGGAAAAAATTCAGGTTAATTATTCTTCATTTTAAGTGCTCTTTTTAAAACATTGTCAGCTCTGTTCTAATGTGTATTTTCCTTCCAGAAATCTGGTCTTCGGGACCTGACCACCAGCAAGACACCAGAAGCATCAATTTCTGTTGCTTTGACTAGAGACACTAAGCTTTTTGAAAGGATAGCTCCATCAACCTATCGAGTGCGTACTGCATTTAGAAAGGATCCTGCTGATGCTGAGTCCATCCTTTCCGCAGCAAGAAAGAAAATTCAGATATTTGAAAATGGGTTTCCAGCTGGTGAAGATGCTGACGATGTTGAAAGAGAAGAGTCAGAAAGTGATGAAGTTGATGAGGATCCTGATGTTGATGATCTAGTAAACCCTTCAAGTGCTGATCCAATTTCTGGACATTTTGATGAACCAAATGTTTCCACACCAAATGGAAAAGAAAATTTGGATAATGATGTAAAACTTGATCAAAATGAGTTTGAAATAGATTTGCCTTGTTTTCCTGAGGATGGTTACAAGGAAGCTGATTGCCCTGGCTCTGTCACCGAACAACCTGTTGTTTGTGAAGATTTGAATACTGGAAATCCTGATCAAGATAATATGGAAATTGATGAAAGTCAATCTGGAGAATCCTGGGTGCAAGGACTTGCTGAAGGAGAGTATTCTGATCTCAGTGTAGAGGAGCGTCTAAATGCTCTAGTTGCATTGATTGGTGTGGCAAATGAAGGAAATTCTATTCGTGTTGTTCTGGAGGTGAACTTTATTCCTTGTAATGTATATCTATCTGTGAGTTGATTTTTGCGTTAATATTTTTAACTTTATCTGGTGTGCTTTTCAGGATCGTCTGGAAGCAGCAAATGCTCTGAAGAAGCAGATGTGGGCTGAAGCACAGATAGATAAAGTTCGTCTGAAAGATGATACTATTAACAAACCAGATATTCCATTACTTATTGCCAACAAAGTTGAAACACATGACACATATCCTGCTGCTGTGGAGGGCAGTCAAAGTCCAATGCTGGACATCAATATTAATAGTATTAATATTGAAACATCACCTGGCACTGCAGAAAACCAAAAGCCAGCACCTGCTGCACAGAGCTTGCATGGTGAAAAGTCCTCCCAAATTCAAGATTTGTGCACAGGCACAGGTCCAGATCACCCTCAGGTGCAGGTACCTCCACAATATTCAAAAAGATCACGTTCACAGTTGAAATCTTATATTGCCCACATAGCAGAGGAGATGTGTATCTACAGGTCTTTACCCCTTGGCCAAGATCGCAGACGTAATCGATATTGGCAGTTTGTTGCTTCTGCTTCTAGCAATGATCCTGGTTCTGGTAGGATCTTTGTTGAATATCATGATGGCAATTGGGAGCTTATTGATTCTGAAGAGGTAAATTGTTTATTCAATATTCCATTGTTTGATCCTTGTTTTGCTGCTCAACTGCATTCTAGATTGGTTTTGACATAGGTGCAATGTTTCTCCAAATGTTAATGGGTTAATAGTTTTGTCTTTATCATTATAATATTATTTATAAATTATTCTATCATTTCTATACAGGCCCTTGATATTCTTTTGGCAGCATTGGATTCAAGGGGGATCAGGGAATCTCATCTGCGCTTGATGCTGAAAAGGATTGAGAAGTCCTTTAAAGAAAATGTTCGAAGGAATACACAATGTGCCAGTGCCAAAATAGGAAGCAAAGATAAATTTTCGATCAAAAGTGAAGAAAATAATGAACCATATTCAATACCTGATCGCCATGATGGAGCTGACAGTCCTAGCAGTACTCTTCATAACTTGAACTCTGACAAATTGGAAACATCATCATCCTTCAAGATTGAGCTTGGGGAAAGTGAGAATGAGAAGAAAGCTGCCATACAAAGGTATCAAGATTTTCAAAAGTGGATGTGGAAAGAGTGCTATAATTCATCAATATTATGTGCAACAAAATATGGGAAAAAGAGATGCAAACCTCTGGTGGACGTTTGTGACCTCTGTCTGCAACCTTATTTTGTTGAGGACTCCCACTGTAAATCCTGCCACAGGACTTTCGCTACAAATAATGGATTTAGTTCTACCAAGCATGCATTTCATTGTGGAGACAAGTTACCCAAAAATGTTCCTATGGAATCTTCTCTTCCCTTGCGGACAAGATTGCTTAAGGTTCTGTTTGCTTGTATTGAGGTGAGTTGATGATAGCTTTGCATTGTTAGAAGTTGCTTCCCCGTTAAATTTTTAATGGCATCATAAAGTTAGGAGTATACTGTATTTACATTTGGAGTTACAGGCATCAGTTCTCCCCGAAGCATTTGGAACAATTTGGACGAATGATGCTAGGAAGCATTGGGGTGTGAGGTTGAGCAAATCATCCTCTGTTGAGGAGCTTTTACAGGTTCAGTTCTTAACAGTTTTATCTTCTGTATTTGCATCATTTTAAAATTGGCAATCAATCCCGGACATTAACAACTCATTTTTCAGATATTGGCCTTGTTTGAGAAAGCTCTACGGAGAGATTTTCTATCATCAAACTTCTCTACAACAGACGAACTATTGGGACTGAGCAATATGGGTGGTAATGCTTCACTTACTTCCACTGATCCTGAATCGGTAGCTGTACTTCCATGGGTTCCACAAACTACTGCAGCAGTGTCTCTCAGGCTTCTTGAGATTGATTCATCTATCAATTATGTACATCTTGAGATACCTGAGCCATGCAAAGAGAAAGAAGCGAAAGAGTACATCGTGAGTTTCTCTCATTTTTCTCTTTTAGTAGACTGTTTTGAGTCCCTACTTTTATAATAGGATGAAGTTCTCTTGAAAGGTTGATCTATTTTTCTATAATGCAAGAAATATAGTGGATACTAAATCTTCCTTAAACATATGATCCTGATGTTTTACTTTTTACTTTTGAGCATGTGGGTGGAGGGCAGGAGATCTTTTATTATATATAATGAAACTCAAAGCATCTAACTCGCTCTTTCTTTCTAGCAGAAGCTTCCTTCAAGATATACGTCCTTCAAATGCAATAGAGAGGTTGAACCAGCAGAGTTAGGGCATGGTGAATTCATTAAAGATAAATCTGCTTCAAAGAAAATTGTTCGAAGTGGTAATAAACGTGGACGAGGGTCTAATGATCAAGGACGGGGTAAAAAGATGTCTAAAAGAATGTACAGTTCCAAACGAGATACTGGCCGCCGAAATGTAAAGGTCAATGAGAATCTAAGTGACAAGCTAAAACAGCAGGGACGAGTACTACAAGGATCAGCTGGTGGTCGTGGTCGCCGAACGGTAAGGAAACGCAGAGTGGAAAAGAGAGCTGTTGAAGATTTGTTGCTGGGCCATACCGCAGTGAGTCATAGCCCCAATATTGACAGAGAACCATTGAGAAGATTTGATGAGGAGTGGGATGGTGAAAGGGGAAGTCCCATGACTCCCGTCCACATTGAAATTGATGACAATAGCAACAGTGCCGAAGAGGTGGAATCTGATGACAACGGCCAAGCAGTAGAATATGATCAAGGTAACTGGGAGGTGGGTTATAATGGCATTCCCGCCAACAGTTGGGGTAGGGACTTTGCTGGAATGAGTGATGAAGATGTGGATGCTTTTGAAGATGACAATGACAACAACAATGACAACGGCATTGAAGAGAATGAAGAAGAGGATTCGGAAGCAGATGTTATGAGTGAGGGTTCAGATGGCATGGCAAATAGGGTCATAAATGAAGAAGGCTCAGACTCATCTGAATCTGAAGATTCTTATGATTAGAACATCCATTTAGTTGATCGAAGGAATATGATTTGCATCTCAAGGCTGTATTACATTTTTTCGATATTGCAGCTTCGCAAGAACCTGAGCTCCAAGTCATGTTGCTTGAAGAGTTAGTAGCTGAGTAGATTTATAGTGGTATATGATCCATGCAGAATGGATCCCTGTATTTTTAAGCATGTTGAAGCAGAGGGCCCTGGCAGCCAGCCTCATTTTGTTTTTGCTCTTCTGTTATTGGCCCTTGTAATAGACACTCATTGATTAATAAATCTTATTACACCTTGATTATCTTTTTGTTGCTTGGAATAGTTACTAAGTGAAATTAGTAAATTACTGTATAAACTGTAATTTCAGAGTGCAATGCTTCCATCTTCAATCTAACATTGTAGGGTTTTATTTGCATGGATGATATTACAGTAACACAGTAATCACAAACCAACCCATCTAAAATGCAGGACTAAAAAGGAGAAAAAGAAGAATGGGAACAAAAAATGTATAAGACTATTATCATACACAACATATACTCTGCAATTGTTGCACCCGAACTTTCCTAGTTTTGATTTTCTGCCCCAGCATCAACCTTGTCTGTGACTAGTATGTTGAACTTGATCCTAAGGTCACCCCTCTTTGAAGGATCCTTTGGAAACGGCATACCTTCTCCTGCAACCACCTCTTCATAGTTTGGACTAATCACATTGTTTACAGCAATGGTCAGATCCCTGCCATCTAGAGTTGTAAGATGGACAGTGTAGCTTGATTGTGCTTCAGCTTCGGTAAGTGATATCTCTTCTGTGACAACCAAATCATTACCGTCTCTTGTAAACACATGGTGAGGCTTCTCATCAATGATGAACACAATATCTGCAGCAATTACATTTGGCTGCTGGTTTCCTTTCTCCTGGAATGTGACTTTTGTTCCCTTTTTCCAGCCAGGTTTGATTTCAATGGTCAAGATTTCCTCCACAGGACTAACTTTCCTGCAAGTAACAAGTCAAAACGACGAAAATTATTTTTCCTTTTAGCTTCAGATTCATTCAGAATAGAAGAACAATCCAGCTAAACTCAACTACTAAATAATGATACAACTATGAACTATCTAAAGTTGGAAACATGTACTTTCTTACCTTAAACATAAAACTAAATTTTTGAGTCCAAAACAATAGGACTCACTTTCCATTCATGAAATTTACCAGAGAAGACAGTTCAATCATAAACTTACCCACTTGCATCCACAACTTCCCTTGAAATCTTCATCTTTTTGGTAGTGCCCTTGTAGAGTTCCTCAAGGGTGCAAAGTAGTGTGTTTTCAATGGGAGGAGCCCTGCGTGGACTTTGATTCATGGGTGTGTCTTCTTCTCTAGCTGAACTGAACATGTCACTGCCAAATATTCCACCAAAGGATCTTGACACCCAAGATCCACCATAACCACCCCTCATGCCCCTTCCCCTTCCCATTCCCATTCCTCCATAGGGGCTTGAACATCCAAAAACTTCAGCAAAGATGCTTTCTGCATTTCTGGGGTTGAACCTAAACATTGTTGGTCCATCCCCACCATGGAAGAATGAAGCTCCACCACCACCACCACCACCACCAGGAGGTTGTCTTTTCCCTTTAAGGACATCTTCTCCATATTGATCACAAATTGCTCTCTTATGCGGATCACTTAGAACCTTCAACAAAACCAATATACCAACTTAGAATTCTATCTATTCATAGCATCAAACTCCAGAGGTTTTAAAATCCCTAATTATCAACATCAATGATCATGATTAATGAGTATCTAGCAATTCAAATCTAAGAGGCTTGAAAGAAGGTGTACCTTACCTCATAGGCTTCAGAGATCTGTTTGAATTTAGTCTCAGCATCTTTGTTGTTGGTTGGATTCTTATCAGGGTGCCATTTCATGGCAAGCTTTCTATAAGCTTTCTTCAAGTCTTCATCTGTGGCAGTTCTCTCTACCTCCAAGGTCCTATAGTAGTCCAACCCCATATCAATTTCGATTTCTCCTCCTTTTTTTTCTCTCTTCTAAGAGGTCTTTCCTTGTTGTTGCTTAAGTGTAGGTAGATTTGGTTCTCTGTTATTGTTATTATTATTGTGTTTTTGACATCAAATTTTCTGACGGTTGTTTTTAATCTAATATTCATCTAGTTAACTAGTTTAGAACTCATTAACTTTTTCAGCCTCTTTCTTAAGTCTTAGTAATATGCTCATCATCATGATAAGATAAAATAATAATTGTTGGATATCATTGTATTTTTAAATTGTTTTTAAGTATCCATGTGATGCACGGGTGGAAAAAAGATGGGATAGCCGATAGCGTTCAGTGAGAAACAGAGTAGGAACGGAATGCAATTATTTTTTTTGGTTGGTTTTCCCGATATTTTTTAACTTCGACAGGTAAAAAACTAATTTGTCCCATATTAAACTCTATTTAGACGAATTCAAATCCCGATACTTGTGCTTTGCCATACGAAGGAATAAGTCTTGGTAAAAAAGCATGACCAAAAAACAAAAGTCTTGGTAATAAACTAAAGAGACCATTATCCCCTCTACTTTGTCATTTTGGGAGACATTCAATTCGAAATTATATTTTTACAATTATAAAAATACTATTTATACATTAAAATTATTAATTAAAATAATATAATTATATATAATTTAATTTATTTTTAATATATATTTTATATTTTTATATATATTATATATTAATAATTAATTTTAATACCTAATTTTAATATATATATATATATATAATATAATAATAATTATTATTATGATAAAAAGACTTGATGAAATATATAAGTAGATAACTCATAAAAGCATGTCATCAACGGTAAAACGTACTTTGATCCTATGATAATCGATTTTTTTTTTTTGTGCATTATTGTCTTGTATCAAATTTGGATACAAGAGGAACGAATCAAGAATCCAAAAGAGAATACCCACTCTGTTAAACTTGATGCACCATGTTGAAAGAGCGCAGTACAAAAAGTCAAAAACCAAGGATTACTATACACAAGAAAGATATACTTTGCAACATGATTAGACGGCTAATCTAATATAGTCTGGTCTAATTCCATTATGGCCCCAGAAGTTTCCTAAGTCCAGTCTTTTGGTCAGATGTCAACCTTGCTGGGAACTTGATATCAAACTTGATCCTAAGGTTACCCTTCTTAGAAGGGTCTTTGGGAATTGGCATTCCTTCCCCAGGAACCACTTCTTCATAGCTTGGATGAATCACATTGTTTATGGGAATGCTAAGAACCCTGCCATCTAGAGTTTTCAAATGGACAGTGTAACCTGTTAGAGCTTCAGAAAGTGAAATCTTGTGTGTCACAACCAAGTCATTTCCATCTCTTGTGAACACACGGTGTGCTTTCTCATCAATCACAAACACAAGATCTGCAGCAATCACATTTGGTTGCTCGTTCCCTTTCTCCGGGAACGTTATCTTTGTCCCTTTCTTCCACCCCGGTTTTATTTCTATGGTTAAGATTTCCTCCACCGGCAAAGTTTTACTGCAATGAAACAAACTTTTTGTTAATGTTGCAAATGGGAGCAGTGCATGAAGTTAGTCTCACATCAAAGAAATCAAGGAATGATTGGAGTGCTTACCCGCTAGCATCAGCAATTTCCCTTGAGATCTTCATCTTTTTGGTAGTGCCCTTATAAAGTTCTTCAAGGGTGCAAGGCAATGTTCTTTCTATAGGAGGTGCCTTCCGTGGACCCTGACTCATTGCCCTTCCTTCTCCAAATGAACTGAATATATCATCACCAAAGATTCCACCAAATGACCTTGTTCCACCGCCTCTCGTGCCGGCACCGGCACCGGCACCGGAACCACCACCTCCCATTCCCCCGAAGGGGCTTGAAAATCCAAAGAACTCGGCAAATATGTCATCTGCATTCCTGGGATTGAACCTGAACGTTGTTGCCCCATTACCAGTTTGGAAGAATGAAGCACCACCTGCACCTGCTGCATCTGGAGGTGGCACTTGCCCTTTTAGCCCTTCTTCTCCATATTGATCATAAATTGCTCTCTTCTGTGGATCACTCAGAACCTGCAAGCATCAAAAACCAATACAACTTAGTTGCATAAGAACAATGAGACATAAATATAATGATTGGAGGAACATCCTATAATTCATTACATACCTCATAGGCTTCGGATATCTGCTTGAATTTAGACTCGGCTTCTTTCTTATTGTTTGGATTCTTATCAGGGTGCCATTTCATGGCAAGCTTTCTATAAGCTTTCTTCAAGTCATCATCTGTGGCACTCTTTTCAACCTGCAGAATCTTATAGTAGTCTACCCCCATGATCACACTAATGTAGCAACCAACTTGATTTCGTTCTTTTAATATCAATTTGCAAGTTTCGATCGGAGTTCAACTCAATTCAATTACAAATAGCTAACAAGCTGGACTTAATACTGAAGAAAACGATGAAACGATTTATCGAGAAGGTGCGGCAATGCTTCCAAGACCAGAAGCATGTAGAACTTTCCATCAATATCTCGATAATGCCACCACTTTAGATGAATGGCCCTTTTTGGGTAGGCCCGTTTTCGCTAAAAAGCCCATAGTTGGCCCAAAAAAAATCACAAATTATTATTTTATCGGGCAAAAAAGGTAGTTAAAGATCTTGCAACTCACGTGAGATAGCGAGTATTACGCTTCATGGCATGAATGCATGAGATGAGGTGAGGTATGTCCTTTTAAGGCAAAAGGTAGACACCTTTTTTCTTTCAGGTGGTTATAACTAACTACTCATAACTAAGAGAGAGAAGGTTAATTAGAGTGTTAAATTTGTGTTTAGTTAGTTTAGTTGCGCGGCACGCTTCCCGCGACAACAACCCTCGTCATCGATTTCCGCCATTTTGAATCGTTATAACAGACTGATACCGAGCTGAAGAATCAAACTAACTTTCAGGCAAAATGCAAACCGTTTTGATTTCGTTTCCTCTCCTCACTCCCTTCAACATCTCATCCTCAGATCCGCACACTTCCTTTCGTCAAATTCCTTTCTCCTCCACTCGCTTCTCCTCGCTTTCCATTCCCTGCGCCACCGCTCGCCGGAGTTGCAGCGTTCGAGCTTCTACAGGCGAATCCGCTCCCTCCACCATTGCTCCAATAATCTCCGTCGATAACAACGATCCCGGCGATTCCACTGTGATCGTGATCCGGGCTCACAACTGGATCGGCCTCCTCCAGATCATCACCAACGTTTTCAAGGTCCTCGGCCTCAAGATCGACAGAGCCACTGTCGAATTCGAAGGTGAGTTCTTCACGAAGAGGTTTTTCGTCACTGACTCAGATGGAAATAAGATTGAGGACTCCGAGAGCTTGATGAGGATCACGCGAGCGCTGGAGGAGGCTGTTGGTGCCGGCAGCAATGGCATCGGCGTCCGGACGGTTCCGGCGTTGGCCAGTGCAGCGGTGAGCAGAGGAGTTGTAGTCCGGAGGCCTGGGTTTCTAGAAGGGCTTGGGGAGCATCGGGCTAAAGCTGAGAGAATGTACAGCTTAATGGACGGGTTCTTGAAGAACGATCCCATCAGTCTTCAGAAGGATATTCTTCATCACGTTGAGTACACCGTAGCAAGATCGCGGTTTAGTTTCGATGATTTTGAAGCGTACCAGGTAAGCTGCCTTCAAGCTTAATTGCATTATCATTTTGTTCGGCATAATGATTGTGTATGCGCAAGTTGTTACCGGATGGAATTCACAGTTGAGTAATTCAATAATGCCACTGGAAATTTTAGAAATGTTCTTAGCGACTTTGTAATACGTGTTCCTGGATATCAAGTGAAGGAAGTTGCCAGCTATTTTGCTGATTGATTGCTGCCAAGCAATCCCAATGGAAAAACCAGAAAATAGTTGCCAATTATGTTCAAGCAGTTAAAGAAGGGTCGATTGGTGATCTAGTAATTTTGATGGTAGATGCATCATTAATTATTGAAATTCTTATGAGGTTGCGATTTGAAGAGTAAGCTGATGAATGAATGTATGGCATAGTGCGGTTTATGCAGTTATGCTTTAATTTTTTTTTATGTGAACTTGTCATTGAAGGAAAAGCTTATCCCGTTAAACTTTTTCTCTGTGATATCCTAATACTATAGCCTTGTAGTTGTAGGTTATATAGAGCATAAATGATATAACTGAACTACCTTGGCTTAATGATTGTCATATTTTAAACAGTTTATCATTAGAATATTGAGCATGTGTAATGGTATTTGTAGGCATTGGCACATACTGTAAGAGATCGATTGATTGAACGCTGGCATGATACTCACATTTACTTCAAGAGGACAAAACCTAAGCGCCTCTACTTCCTCTCGCTTGAGTTTCTTATGGGTACTTAAATTGATCCGCTAAAATATGATTTACATGTTACAACAAATATCCTTATTCAATCTTTATTTCCTGTCTATTTCTTTCTCCAAGTTATTTTTATTTATAAGTGCTTGCAAGTTGTGAATATAACTTCCATGACTTATTTATTAAATGAATAAACTAAAAGTATAGACCAATGTGTAACTAAGAACACCTGTTATTTGGATATCAGGCAGGTCTTTGTCAAATAGTGTCATTAATCTTGGTATCGAGGATCAATGTGCGGAGGCCCTAAACCAACTTGGATTTGAATTTGAAGTTGTGGCTGAGCAGGTATTACTAACATTTGATCTAATCTTTTATTTTATTTTATATTTTTGCTTTTATCCAGAAAAAGACCCACTCTACTTGTTGTAATATCATTTATCCAACTTGGTACTCGAGGTGGTTATGAGTATTTGTTAACGTTCATGTACATTAAATCTTTGACAAGGAAGGAGATGCCGCCCTAGGAAATGGTGGCCTTGCTCGTCTTTCAGCATGTCAAATGGATTCTCTAGCAACTTTAGACTATCCTGCGTGGGGGTAAGGTGTTACTATGTGATTCTATTTTGAAACATTATTACCTTCATAAAGTTTTCCATTGTTAAGATTTTAAACATATATATTAGCTGTGAACTTGGCCTTATGACCTTTAATGTCTAATGCACTTTGTTATTGGGCCTCATTTAGCTGTTGTGATGCACCGAAACATTTTCAAGCCTCTAAACAGTATTATATAACGTGTTTGCATGATGCTATATATCCAATAGCATTACAGCGGTTTGTTTGGATAATTTAATTTCTAAATCACGGTTCTCATTCTTGGAGTGTCTTTATCCTAAAACTTTGTGGATTTGAGAGTTCTGCTCTGTATGATCAGAAATATCTTATGTGAACTTCTGTAATAATTATTCATGCAAAACCCTATGAAGCACAAAGGATTAACACATCCTACAGAGAAATCAATTTTTCTGTGTCATTATTATGCTTATATTAAGTATCAGATACTGAATGATGTCAAAACTGGGATTAAAAGTATAAGACTTCTTATGTTTGTGCTTTGGTGTGGACAAAAATATTCCCTTAACTAATGATTGGGTGCTGTGAGCTGAATTTCATTGAGTTGATTTTCATTTTGCAGTTATGGATTGCGTTATGAATATGGATTGTTTCGTCAGATCATAGTTGATGGCTTTCAACATGAAAAACCTGATTACTGGCTGAACTTTGGAAACCCTTGGGAAATAGAGAGAATTCATGTAACATATGAAGTGAAGGTTGTCAAGGGCTTCCTGTTTTCTTCTTTTTGCTTCATTTTAGTTTTTCTACTTTCTAGTGATGTAGCCCTTTATTTTTATCAACTGAACATTACAATCTATATCATCTCTATGTTTTGCTGGTTGGGTTAGTTCTATGGGACTGTTGAAGAGGTAGAAATGAATGGAGAGAAACAAAAAGTTTGGATCCCTGGAGAAACGGTAAGCTTAGTACTTTTTACCTGATTTAAAGTAGTATTCCTGCCTCTTTTCAATATCGAATGTTCATTGTTGGACAAAGAATCTGTTTTCTCATAAAAAGGTGGTACTAATAATATTTGGTAACTTGTTTTCACAATTCCAGGTAGAAGCTGTGGCTTATGACAACCCAATACCTGGCTATGGGACAAGAAATACCATCAACCTTCGGCTTTGGGCTGCTAAACCTAGTAGTAAATTTGATTTGGTGATTTATTCTCTTATGACATCATCTGCTACAAATTTAGTTATTGTTATTGTTGTTATTAACTTTATGAGCTATTTAATCATAATCATATATGATCAACCAATACTCAAAGTGTACCTAGATTAGAAACAGATGAAAGTTTGTTTATTTTAATCCATTCTTGCAAGTGTATTTTGTCATCTCTCTCATTTGATATTGATTCAGGGTGAGTTATTGAGTCCTTTATCCCACTGTTGTTTGCAGGAGGCCTATAACACTGGAGACTACATTAATTCTGTTGTCAATAGACAGAAGGCTGAAACCATAAGTAATGTCTTGTATCCAGATGATCGCTCTCATCAGGTATTCCCTCCAAAAGAAAACAACTAAAAAATGATTTCCTCATTGTTATTATCTGTTCAGACTGTTTTATTTTCATTTTTAGCTTTGTCTCCATGCTTGACAATGAAAGCTAATATCATCATATTTTTATTTGTTCAATTATGATTGGAAGAATGAGTCTCCCATACTGCTTTCTCTTAGGATTAATTGCTATAGTTATGATATTCTCTTATTGTATCAGTTAATTTGATAACAAAACTTTGCTATGTTGCTCGTAGAATCTTTTATAGAAGCTTAGTTTATAATTAAGCTTCCTGTGTCACGCAGTTCTTAAGTATCTGTTGAAGCTTGTCTCGTGTGTGCTTTTAAATTTTTTGGCTCAACATTATTGTTCATAGAATCGATTATCTACTATTTAGGAGCAAAGGCTCAGTGAAGGCACTAGGTTGTATTTCCTCTGCATTTTTTGTTGTTTGCCTTGATCTTCCCTTATTAATGTGTGCTATAATGCATTGTTGTATATGTGTCTCAAGTTTTCATTGTTAATATTTCATGCTTTTTAATTGTCATCTTCACAATGTTTATTAGTTCCATTCGTTTAGGAAGTTTGTTTAGTCTATTGTATCTTTCATAGTAGGATAAATTTGTCCAGTATAATGTTTTTCCCCTATTCTGAAGAATATTCAATTCTTCTTCTCATATTATACTTTATGTTCAGGGAAAGGAGCTGAGATTGAAACAACAATATTTTTTTGTCTCAGCATCTTTACAAGACATCATGCGAAGGTTCAAAGAAGAACATACTAACTTTGATGAACTGCCAGAGAAGGTTTAGTTTCAAATGTTTTGGGATTACAGACATTCATTTGTTAGTTAGTGTGTGATCTATAGTAATCAATAACATGTTATTTTTATTTTATTTACTCATTTTTATTGTTCATCAGTGATGCTGAGAGAAAATTATGAGTTCTGTCTCATACCTTACATTATGCCTTTCCTCTAAGTAGGTTGCTCTCCATCTAAATGACACCCATCCATCTCTTTCAATTGCTGAGGTCATGCGGATGTTAGTTGATGAAGAACATTTAGGTTGGCATAAGGCATGGGACATTGTATGCAAAATTTTCTCTTTCACAACCCACACAATGGTAACTGATGGAGAGAAAATCCCTGTTGATCTACTTGAAAGTCTTCTCCCTCGCCATTTAGAGGTATGATCTGCTAAGATAGTAAGATATTTGTTTTCTGTATTTTATTTAATATTGTACCTTAATCTGTGATTTATTAGTCATTTGAGTGGCAAGAAAACAGATACGTTCACTCATATTGTACCATTATATTTGGCTAAAGCATGGGATTATTTTACTTCATGGTGCACTAACTATTCAGAAAGTTTTCCATATTGAACATCAGACTTTACTAATCAAGATGGGTTTTTTTGTTGTTCTTTTGTTCTCATGAAAATAATTCCCTTTTAACTAACTAATTAAATTGAATTATTTACCGAGTATCTTATCTGCCTTTTTGCAGATTTTATATGAAATAAACTTTAACTTCATGGAGGAGTTGAAGAAAAGGATTGGTCTAGATTATAGTAGACTAGCCCTGCTGTCCATTGTTGAAGAAGGTGCTATGAAGGTACTTTTGGAACAATCTGTCTATAATTGATCTAGTAATGCTTAGTTTGCTATAGTATCTTTCTTTTTTTCACCCCTTTTTCACTATGAATTGTAAATTACATAAGTCCATATTGTACTATCAATGGATGCCCTGTTAATAAAAAAGGGTAGCCCGGTACACAAACATCCCACATTAACGCAGGGTCTGGAGAAGGGCTGCACCCTAAGGGTGTAATGTATGCAGCCTAACCTGATAATTACATCAAGGACTATTTCTACGGCTTGAACCTGTGACCTTGAGGTCACATGGAGAATATGCAAGGCTCTGTTAATGCAAGGCAAAATATGCTGGGAAATTTTAAGCTGTTAAGAATCAGGATTAAGTCATCAATTTATATATAGCACATGCAATTTAAATATATTTTTTTCATGGCTCAATAGCAACTTCAATGCCAATGGTATGTCCCCTATCAGTTCAGGTTTGCCTGTGTTCTCGTTCTTGCTGTGTTTTCAGTTACTAGCCTTTCTTACCAAAGTGCTTTGCCTTCCCTTCTTGTCTCTCTAAAAGTTGGGTCTATTGGTTAAGTAAACAACCTTAATTTGTTACCCAATCCAAACCTAAACGATTTCAAATATATAGACTTCTGAATGTGTTATATTGTTGTAACACTTGATACACAAACCTTTGTTTCTATTAGCAGTTTGGCACTGAATTCAAATTTCTGCAATGCATAAGCTCACTTAAGTTGGCAGCTGGAAATGAAGGGCCTTGATAAGTAATATGTGAATTACGAGTGGACTTTGTATAAATTCATATGATACAACTTAGAACAATCTTTTTCTCTGTAAGTTAATAAATTAGGTAACTTTTAAGCTGAACAAAAGCTTCATGCTTTTGAATCCTTCGAATTTTTGAATGGTAAGTCTACTATGAAAATGCTTGTGAATTCCAAGATCTATGATCATGATGCTTACAGTCTTGAACATCATATTTAATTAAATTCTGTTTAATCTTTTATATGCTTACAAATAACCAGATTTTTGTGATTATATGTTGGATTTGCAGAACATTCGAATGGCAAACTTGGCAATTGTTTGCTCCCATACTGTGAATGGTGTTTCAAAATTACATCTAGAAAAACTGAAGACAAAAACATTTAAGGTATGATTTCATCATTGATAATAGTCTTTTTCACCTAAGCTAGTGTGTAGTCTTAAAGTGATCAAGTTTATGGCTCAACTTTGCAGGAGTTTTATGGGCTATATCCAGAAAAATTTCAATGCAAGACAAATGGTGTGACCCAGGTAGGTAATTGCAGTAGCTGTTATAGGATGTGTGTAAACTTTTGTTTGATCTCCTGTCTCATATATGTATAGCTATATGAAAGGATTAAAGTGGCTTACTGTTGAATTGGGCCCGTATATTAGAGTGTAATCAATGTTTGTAAGTGTGTTACAAGAAAGGTTGTCTATACAACTAGTTCTACTCTATGACATTTGTTTCTCTTTGTTGTTGAAAGGCTTGAGTTTGTTATTTACATCTTAACTCATTGGCGTATAACATCAAGATGCTTATGCCTTATTGTACAAATATTTGTACATATTTTTCTTAGAAGTAAAATCGATTTGTGGAGAACTATGAATATTTGTATACTTGGTATACTATTGAGCATTTTATTTTTTATTTTTCATTTTTAGAAGTGCAATTGCATGTGCAGCAACTAATAATCCAGTAAATTGATATTTGTCAGCGTCGGTGGATTGTGGTGAGCAATCCCGGTTTACGTGATCTTATATCAAAATGGCTAGGGACTGAAGCTTGGATCCGTGATGCTGACCTTCTGTCAGGATTGAGAGATCATTTGGACAATGCTGATTTCCATCTAGAATGGAAAATGGTAAAATTCCAAAGCTTATTACTATCCTTCGAGAAATTTCTTCAGATTTGAGAGAACTAGATATGATCTGATCTAATATACTTTAGTGCCGTTCTGATACTGTAGGTTAAAAAGGTTAATAAAATGAGGCTTGCTGAGTACATTGAAGCAATGAGTGGTGTGAAGGTTTGATTGAAATAATTTTACCTAAACATTACTTCTGTCTTTGATTTCTATGGTAGAAAACTAGAAATCACTCTTTCCTGACTTTGTCTTTATTGCAGGTCAGTTTAGATGCAATGTTTGATGTTCAGGTCAAGCGGATACATGAATACAAAAGACAGCTGCTTAATATATTTGGAATTATCCATAGATATAATTGTCTCAAGGTGTGTGTTTATGGGTGCCTTGGTACTAAAAGAATTTACTGATATACAAATGCCAATTTCAATTGACACAATTATCCTTTTCCCTCAAATAAAAATATATTTGTGGTTACTATATATATTCAGGTAGCTGTTGTTTTGTCTTAATCTGATATCTCCCACTGTTATGGTTTGGACGCCTGATCACCTACATATGAATTTGGAGATATACTAAGCCATAAACTGAGACTTACATTACTTGCTTTCTTGCAGAATATGGATAAGGATAGTAGGAGAAAAGTTGTACCTCGTGTTTGCATAATTGGTGGGAAAGCTGCTCCTGGTTATGAAATTGCAAAGAAGATTATCAAACTTTGTCATGCAGTGGCAGAAAAAATCAATAATGATACTGATATTGGAGATCTTTTGAAAGTGGTATGTTTAAAATGTTCATCTGTATTGATTTTATCACTCTTGCACCTTTTTTTTTTGGATCTCGAGTATCTTAGTCTTATTATCAAGAACTCAATTAATTTTGGTTGTCCCGACTGAGTTTTCTGAAGGGGGTTGGGTCTCCCAGTAAGAACTATTTCTATCCCTAGGGATCAAGGCACCTATCACCTTAATGAATCCCTCATCCGTCACTCTTGTTCTTTTTATTTATCAGTATTTGTTCTGGTATTTATCTTGTTTGACCCAGACACATTTCTATTTGATAGGTTTTTATCCCTGACTATAATGTTTCTGTTGCCGAATTGGTAATACCTGGGGCTGACCTTTCTCAACACCTGAGGTTTGCAAATTTAGTGCTCATTTATTTTAATGACTTTGTCAAGTTTGTCAATGTTGCTGATTAGTATCTGTGTTTTGCTTCACTCCTTATCATGTTTTATCAATAATACTGTAATACTGTATTCACGAATACCAGACGACTCAGGGCTGTATAGAGCTAGTTTTGCGAAATGCAGTGCAGGCATTTTGCTTATTGACATCAATATCTTTCTTATAGCACTGCAGGAAATGAAG
The DNA here is from genome assembly GCF_003086295.3 of Arachis hypogaea. Classification (NCBI taxonomy): domain Eukaryota; kingdom Viridiplantae; phylum Streptophyta; class Magnoliopsida; order Fabales; family Fabaceae; genus Arachis; species Arachis hypogaea. The sequence goes on from NC_092045.1 coordinate 2,152,126, forward strand.
CATCGGGAACTGGGAACATGAAATTTTTGATGAATGGATGTTTGCTTTTAGCAACAGCAGATGGATCCACAGTTGAAATAATTGAAGAAATAGGGGAGGATAACTTGGTGGGTGATAACTTTTCTTGTTACTTAATGATATATGTGATCTAATAACAATAGAGAAAGGATTTCAAATTAAGGAATCAGGTTGCATAGGCTTATATTTTATTTTCTCCATTTTCAGTTTCTATTTGGCGCAAAAGTGCATGAAGTTGAAAAACGGCGTCAGAAAAGATTATCTAATTTGGCACCCCTACAGCCTGCGAAAATACCCCTACATTTTGCACGGGTATTGAGGTGTGAACAAAATATATTACCATCTCTAATGAAATTATATAGATGAAGACTATGGTGTCTTTGAGATTATACCTAATTTATTAAAAAAGATAAATATATAATATTTAATAAATTTTAAATTTTTTATTTTTTATTTTTTACCTTTAAAAGTAAATTAGGCAATTTAGGTATCATAATAAAAGACATCATAAAACTCACCGTTATATAAATGGATCTATGTTTTCCTTCATTTCATTTTATTTTACTTTTGGCGGGTTGCTGCTATTAATCTGATACTACAATCAGGATGGTTCGAGATGGATATTTTGGGCATAAGGATTATTTTAAATCCTTATGTGAGACGGTGGAATTTGGATTTGGTAATGATTACTATCTTCTTACCTCTGATTTTGGGAGTTACCTTGAGGCACAGGTACTTGGTTCATATGCTTTTGAGGAGTCTAAATACTCATATTCAGTCAGTTTTCTGCCCTCCAATATATTAATATTTTAATTTAATTATTTATGATAACAGGCTGCTGCTGATAAAGCATTTGTCAACCAAGACAAGTGGACGAGAATGAGTATCCTTAGTGTTGCCGGCTCCGGGAGATTTAGCAGTGACAGGACCATTCAAGACTATGCTGAGAGCACATGGAAAATTAATCCCTGCAGATGCCCCCTCTGATTTGTAGCTAGCTACCACTATAATACTATATTGGGACTAACTATGCTCGTATAATGGCCCTTGGCCAACATAACCGATTTGGTAGATTTTGACTCAGTATAACCGGCAGAAAGAAAATAGTACTATATAAATAAGATGCTAGTAATTGAACTTTAAACTTTTGCTCTCAAATTCTTCAAATTTTCACACTTCAACGCTGATTAATGATTTTTAAGTGGTGATTATCTGATTTCGACCGACCGAAGTACATAATTTATTTAGGATGGCTATTCTCATAAAGATACTTTTATGTAAAATAATATTAAAAATCGTTAGATAATTTAATAGATTTTATTAAATTACTTAATATAATATATTAATATTTTAATTATTATTTTTGCATGATGATATTTTTATTTAAATAATTATTTTTATTTATTTTAAATCATAATTTTAGAAGTTTTTTCGTACAAATTAATGGAGATTATTTAAGACTAAGTCTTCGTTCAGTTCTTTCAATTGTTTTTGTTTTATTAATTTGTTAAGAATCAGTTTGAGTAAATAACATAATTACGTTTTTTTAGAAAAAAATTTAAAATATAAAAATTTTAATTAAAGTAATTTATAAATAAATTATTTTGTGTTTAATTTTTTAATTTTAAAAATATTTATTTAAAAAAATAATAAAAAAAATTTTATTCTAAGAGAAGTCATTTTTTTATTTTTCTATAAATATTTAAATAATTTTTTAAAAAATTACAAAGTAAGTTTAAAAATTATACCAAATTTTAATGTTAGAATTTTTATAAGTTAAAAATTAAAAAAAGAAAGAAAGTTATATATTGCAAAAAAGGTATTTATTTTCCAAGGACACACAAAAAGGTTGCTAGTTACTACTCCATTGCAAAAATGAGAATCTTGTTACCTAGCATGTTATGTAAACCAACCTTACAATAAATTGTGAAATTGTCACTCAATTTTTTTATTAAAACAAGGGCATAACATTCTAGCTTAAGAAAAAGGCTTGATAAGATTTTCATAACATAAAATTTTATCTTTTTGTTCTATAAATGTTTATATATAATTTATGAAAGTTATTTCTAAAAAAGTTTTCATACAAGCTTATGTTATTGGTTAGGGGTGCACATGGCCGGGTGAAGCCGGGTTTGATGTGACTCAGACCCGACCCGAAATATATACCGAATCTATTTATTAGACCCGAATCCGGTCCTAGACCCAATGAAACCAATACACTTTCAGGCCACAATTATACCGAGTGAAAATCGGGCCGTTAACATTATATTACGTTGATACCTTCTTGTAAGCTAGCATGTAAAAAAATTTAAATTTCCAAGACTCCAACCATTAGTTAACATGGTAAAATTTACTTAGAAAAATATAACAAGAACCAACCCTTCTTCAAAATTAAAGCATAACCACAATCAATACTAAAGTATAACCACAATCAATACTAATATTGTCTAATAATACCAAATATTTAAATTAATACAAATAACACAATCTTATGTATTAGTCTAAAGTCTTATGCATTCTAAACATAAAACATTAATTTATAGTCTTATAATGACTAATAATACAAAATATTAAGGTTTACAATACTTAAATTCTACATAAGAATAGTCATAATCTATCACTAATAACACAAAATATTAATTGTGTATGATGACCGGGCCACCGGACCGACTTCGGGTGATCCGAGATATGGCCTGGACCCGACCCAAAATAATGACCGGGTCTATTTTTGATACCCGTACCCGACTCTAGATCCGATGAAATCACACCAAATTAGTCCCTAAAGTGTTCGGGGCCGGGCCGGGCCTTCGGGTCGTCCGGGTCTATGCACCCCTATTATTGGTAAAGTAGACTATGGATCCATTTGAAAAGCTTAAAAATAAATTTTTTGTGCTTTTAATTTATAAAAAGTAGTAGTATTAATATTTAGTGCAATTTTTAAAATTAAATTACAGGTTTTCAAGAAGTTATTTAAAAATTGATAGAGAAGTTAAAAAAAATTACTTCTCTCATAATATTACTACATTTTATTATATTTCTTTTAAAATAAATATTTTTAAAATTAAAAATTCAAACACAAATAATTTATTTATAAATTATTTTTAATATAGTCATTTATTATTTAAACTATTTTTAAAAAAAAAATTAATTAAACTGTTTACCTAAATTCTTTTGCTGTGATTAACACAATTCGCAAGAAGTACTTGTTAAAAAAGCTGTTGTGCTAGATCTTTCATATGTTCTGTTTATTCTAATTTCTTCATTTTTTTTGTTCCACATATACTATCTACCTTGCTTGTGGAGAACTGACTGGAGTTTCTTCATGGTGCAGTTCCCACAAAATTTGGTGCAGAAATGATAATATCTTTAGGTTTATACATCTCATTATCTTAAAATTCATTTACTTAAAGCTTAATCTTAAGATACAGTATTTTTCATAAATTTTACAGTATCAGTTAATTACAAATCGTCATACGAATAATTTCTTTTAATAATTATTACAAAATTTGAATACTTTTAATAATAACTTCTACTTGAGTTGTGATGTGAATCAAAATTACACTATGACATGGGAGTCGTTAACTAGTGACTGCTGCTGAGTGCTGTCTCTGCCCCTCTGAAGAAAGAAAGAGAAGGAGGCTGAAGGCAGTAATCAGTTGAAGCAATGGCGTTTGCGCGCTCTCTTCTTCTTTCCGATTCCATTAACGTCGTCGTCTTCTTAGCCTTCTCTCCTCTCCTCCACTCTTCCCTCTCAGCTTCAGCTGAACCTACCGACCAATTCACCTCCCAAATTCACCAAATCAACCTCAAAATTGCTCATTTAGGTAACACTTCGTAATTCTTTTTTATCATCTTTCGCTTCTGCTTCAATTTATATGCATCATTCAGGAACAAAAGTTCTCTTGAACTTCTTGCTGAGGGAAAATTAGTAATTCGAATGCAGAATCGGTTCTTGAAGAGAATAATAACAAATTAAAGGAAAGAGATGCCTATCTGGAACAGGTTGAGAATCGAATGAATGAAATGTCGGAAAAAATCCTCCTTCTCCAATCTGCTCTCTCTAAAATGAAGGTGTCTTCCACCTGTTTGTAATTATGCCATTGGCTTGTTTTCTTTAAAATTATCACGTTTTGTTCTCTTATTGTTTTGTGCTCCTCTCACCTACATTTTTTAGTCTGACTTTGTTTTTATGTGGGAAGCAATAATATAACTCGATTTGATTTTTCCCTCTCAATTTCTGTATTTGAGTTCCATTTGTTGCTCTTTTTTGAAGACTGATTCATTGGATGCCGAAAAACGAGTTGAAGCTTTGGAGGAAGAGGTCTTTCTTTTCCTGCAAGCTATTTATATAAGTGAATAATTTCACTACTTTATAACTTTTTGGATCGAATTGAAAGTTCAACTGATATGAGAAATATGCTTGGAAATGCATAGGTACAACTTCTTTGGTCTGCCCTGAGAAGGAACAACTTTGAGCTTCATATTCTGATATCTAAAGCACAAGATACTGAAAAGACACTCGAAGAAGTCACTTTAAGAGTTGAAAAGGTAGCTGATATAATGAATTTTTTCACTTTATATCCATTTTAACCAAAACATTAATTTGATGCTTGGTTGAGACATATCATTGATCATTGCATTTATGTTATTTCGTTCAGATGAACAATATTGTGACTGAACAGTGGATTCAGGTTCAGCATCTTGAGCAGGCTCTTCATGTTACCAAAGTATATCAAGTTTATTTACTAGAATATAAATTCTACTACACATTAGAGTATTCTTTTCACATGCTTTATGAACTTCAGATTGATTTTCCTTTTGTAATATTTGTGTGTTTGTATGTGTAAAAGATGAGGACTCTAAAGGCTCAAAGGCTAGCAAGCTTTACAAGATGCACATTCTTGAGGGTAATGTTGAAGTTTTTGGTATTGTTGTTTATCATAGTGTATTATCCCCTGCTAGAAGATACTGCCCAGCAGTAAGCACATTTTGTATATGCCATGACTCATAACTTCTGTCTCGTCTCTTCCCATGACATTTCATTGTTATTTGTTCTATAGATTACCAACACCCTTCTTGATGATCTTCGAGCACTGCATTCCTATGTATCTCGTGAAAGGACTTCAGTCAGTTCACTTGTCTCACGGGCTATGGATCAGTTCAAGCGATGCTCTTCAATGGCTAAAAAGTATCACCATCAGGTTTTCTAGAAAACACACGTCTTTAGGAACTAGTGTCTAGTGAAACAAGATGATCCCTTATTCACTTATGAGAATTTGAAGCACTATCTGTGTGGAAGTTTAATGATAAATAGATTTTATATGATGTTCATATGTTTGTTGGTCACTTGGTATTTCAGACTACTATTCCAGTACCGTTCATTATTATTTGCCAGTTTTTTTGCGTTCCTGTAGTTTTTTTATGCTTTTTAAACATAAATATTTACACAATGGTGTTTACTTTTGGGGATAGGGTGAGGCCTTTTCATTGTTCAACACGTAAGGCATTATTAGTTTAAGAAGCCAATGCAGTTATAATTGTCTTAACACAAATTTATGTGCAGCTTCAAGGTTTCATAAAAAGTTTGATGAAGAGAAATGAATTCACTGCATCTCTTGCAAATGATGAATTGATTTTCTTCCTGGTAAGCTTTCCAGTTACTTATCAAAAAAAGGAGGGAAGAGGAAGGAGAGGGGTAGGGGAGAAAAAAGAGGGGGGGGGGGGGGGGTTTCATTCTAAGATATTGACAGCTCTTTATTACCAGAGATTATCATTCTTTGAACAAAAGCTCATATTTCCATTTCAGGCTTCTGCTGTTATCATCTTCCCTGCAATTAGTGCCTGGGTATTGCTCTCATCATAATTGGTTCTTACCGCTTTCTAAGGTGACAACTGACAAGTTTCTTCCGACAACTGTGTTGAAGAACATGAGATATACTTGATCTCGATCTTGTGTATGATATACTTGGTTATTTTGATTTTATACAAATTCTGAATGATTATAGGGAATAAATAAGTGGATCAGGAAAAGAAAATGACGCTTTTTATTTTTAATATGGTGGGAGATATGGGGTGATACAGCATTATGGAGAATAGGGGTGTTTTTCCTGCGTATGGTACCAGAAAACTGAAATCGGACCGAGCGATTTAGAGCAAAGAATTCGGACGGTCCGATTAGAGGAGATCTAGAAAAAAATATTTTTTTAATAAAACTCGGAGGGTCCGATTTGATTTTTTTTTTTAAAAAAAAAAAACCTAGAAACGGAGGATCCGTTTTCATTAAAAGGAAAAATTAAAAAAAACAAAAATTGGAAACGCAGGGTCCGTTTTCAGTTCAAAAAAAAAAAAAAACAAAAGGTGTAAACGGACGGTCCGATTTGATTTTAAATAAAAAAGAAAAAAACAAAAACTAATCGGACGGTCCGATTTGTGGTAAATGAATTTTTTAACAAAGAACTCGGACGGTCCGATTTCTCTCTGTCCCATATTTGTGTCTAACACCTATATACACCATAACCAAACACAACTCACACACTCCTCCAATATCAAAAAAAATTAGCCAGAAAATGAAGTAGATTTGCTTTAGCCCATTACTTTTTCTACCTTTTAGTTCATTTATTTTGTATTCTTATTTTTGTTAATTATATTAGTCATATTATTATTATTATTATTGTTATTATTATTATTAGGTTTAATTACTTTGTTGGTCTCTATAATTTCGTAAAATTTTTAATTAGGTTTCTATGCTTTTTTTTTTTAATTGAGTTTCTGTACTAATTTTTTTTTCAATTAAGTCTTTCTTAATAGTAATCGGCTTAATTTTATAAGGACTCAACTAAAAAAAATTGGTATAGGAACCTAAATAAAAGAAAAAAAATAGGGACCTAATTAAAAAAAAATTAATATAAGGACTCAATTAAAAGAAAAAAAAATATAAAGACCTAATTAAAAATTTCGCAAAATTATAAGAACCAAAACAGAGGAATTAAACCTTTTTATTATTATTATTCTCTCAACCAAACACACTCTTTTTTCCCCGTGAAAGCAGAATATCTTATCCGATTCACAGAGAGTCTCATATTTGGCATGGAACTGATGGAAGACACGACATGGGAGCAGAGACTCCAAGCCCTAACCCACATCATAACCAGCCCCACACACGAACCAGGCCTCCACTCTCAACTCTTGATAGCCACCCAGATCCCCTGTTACCTGAACTGGGACTACCCTCCATTCCTGTGCCCCTCCGATCCCTCCCTCCTCAACAGATGGGGCTTCTCACTGTTCCTCAGAAGGGTCTTCAGAACGGGTCCCCCTCAAACCTCTTGGAGGAGCAAGTGCCCTTTCCAGCAGCCACCACCACTGATTCTGGCAGAGGGGGTGGAGGAAGCTCAATGGGGCCACCAACAGAGAAGGCTATACGCTAGGAAGAGGCTTTCTAGGAAACCGCTTGGCAGAGATGTTAACCCACTCATCCCCATCCTCGTCCCCAATGTTCTCTTGTTTTCCCTTGTCTTTTGGAGTCCACTTCGCAATCCAGATTACAACGATTGAAGAACAAGGTAGAATTCGTTAACATCCTCCTAGCGGCGATTGTACGCTAACACGATTAACATGTTACTGCTTATTGGACTATCATGATATGTGATTCTTTGACCCTACGTCTTACGTTATCCAAAATTCCAATGCGATTTTTTTGTTAAAACATGGAGTGAACTGTGGCAAAAAAAAAAAAAAAAACACTAAGCTTTGACAATTCTAAGATTTTGTACTTATAATAAATGGTGCGAGTTTAAAAATGATAGTGGAATGGCTCAAAGTAAAGGTGATATGATCCTTTGTGATTTCTGGTGTCATAATTCCAGATAGTGCAACAAGCTTCAAGACATTTTGGATCAATGACTTGCAACATTTTTAATCCTTTGAAGATTACAATGTGTTGTCATATAGTATGGTAGTTTTTTTCTTAGTTTTGCTTTATTCTCTGTTTTGGATGTATGAACTGATGCAGAGACACCATTATGAAATAAAATCAACTTTTCCATTAAAAGGAAAGACGCGAAACCTTCTTGTCATTAAGGAAGATTAAGAGAAAAAAAATGGTCTTATGCTAAGTCTTTGTCTCTTGAAAATGAATTGGATTCGATTGTTCCTTTTGGACTAACGCCTCTTCCTAAGCGTTGCCTTTCTATTTTGATTTTCTTTCCTTTCGGAATGGCAGGCTGAAAATGTAGTTCCGCTAGTTACGGAATCAATTTCAGTCAGTGCAACAAGGTTGAAGGCTCCAATAAAGAACAAAAAGTTAACGTCATGAGTGCCAAAATTTCTCCACATATCATGCTCAACCATTACACATATAAATGAGCCTTTCAAACCATATTAATTACTTACTTCACTCACTACTTTTTTAAATAAAATACTTGCCAGCCATTTCCTTATCTTAGGGTCACAAGTCACAACATTTAACAAGGAAGCTTCTTTGTCATTTATGTTTCCTTTTCAAACCGTTCATCATTCTCTTCCCACAATCCCTCCTTGTGATTCCGGCCTATGATTATTGATTTCTCGCCTTTGCTTTACATTTGAGCTAACACAAACTAACTTTCTATTCTTTTTAATGTTGACCCCATAATAATAATAGTAATAATAATAATAATAATAATAATAATAATAATAATAATAATAATAATAACAAAAGAAAAGATAAAGAGGCATCAAGAAAATAGAAGCATCACCTTCCCTAATTATTTTTAAAATGGGTGACCCAAAGTAGTAGTAGTTGTTGAGCATGGCCAACAATGGCTCTCAAAAGACACATCCACAGCTGGTTAGTAAGTACTAACTGTATCTCCTACCCTACCAAACACCATTTTCCGATTAAAAGGGAAAAAATTTAAAAAAAGAAAAGTAAAAACTAATTTCATCACCCTATTCACTAGTAGCATTAACATATGGGCATGCCACAAAGTGTCATGTAACACACATACATAGATCATAATGCATTTAAGACCCTACAGCATACATTTGGAGTCCTAAGTTGTAGATTTTGTAGTCTCAGAATTCAGAGACCCATTGATCGATCAACCTAGATTTCGGAGCCTATATTAAACGAAAAGTCTGAAAGCTAAACTCTATGTTAATTATATTTTAAATTCAAAAATATTTGGTAACAAAAAAATTAGTTAAAGAATCTGTCTTTTTTTTTGTGACTAAATAAAAAAGAAAGGAAAAAAACAGACAGAATCAAATTAATTGGCTAAATTCATATCTAAATCTATTAGATGTTGAAACTTACTCCATGATTGACTCCAATTCGGGTGAATGTTCGCGTCAGAAGCTACTGCTTTAACCGTACAATCTGCAACACTATTTGCATTCCTCTGAATTAAAAGAATAGAGACTCTCAAATTCTAATTCATAATCTCCTGTATATATTTTGTCAAATTTCATTCCAGTATATCCTTACCAAGCATTCTTTGGTTTACTAAGAAAATAGCCTCTAGACAGTATGTTTCACAAATAACTTCACGAAATCCACTATGCCAAACTAGAAGTAAACCTCTCCAAATTGCATACAATTAAGCAAAAAGAACACTGCTCACTTCGACTTTCTCAGTGCAACATTTTAACTAACATTATCAGAATTGCGAATGATACAACCAAAACCAGCATAGTCAAAAGGAGCAAAACAACTAGCATCATAATTCAATTTAACATTTATTAATTCTAACAATAATTAATAAATGCTAAATAAATCAAATTCTGACCCTTTTTTTTATCTTTCTAGTATTACAGTTTTAAACACTTCATATTGCCTAAAATATAGAAGTTTCAAGGAGCAAAATGACTCATAAAAGAACCAGAGTTAAGTTCAGTTATAAGCATTGTAAACACATTTAGGCAAAAGCATAGTTGCTCATCAAACCATTCTCTTGCCACTCACTACCTATGGCTCCATTCTCAAACTTCATTTCCTGCATTTTCTTAACAACCCTTTTGCTGTCTCTTGAAATAATCAATGCTAGAGAGAGCCAATTCTTCAGCAAAGTCACCTCTGTCAAAGAAACTGAACAACTTCCAAACAAAGAGTTTCCTTTGATCAACAACAACAACAACAATCCTCAGCAAGAACAACCATCTTTTGTTCCTGAGACTACTGAGAACAGCTATGGCCTTTATGGCCATGAAACTTTTGAGCATCTCCCTCCCACCACCACCACCACAAATTACAAGCCATACAACACTGAGTTTGAGGACACAAGCAAGTACTCCAACAACAAGTACTTCTACAACCATGAATTCTCCAACAACAATGACCAAAATGAAGAATTCATCAACAACAACAATAACTACTACAACAAAGATTCTTATGGCAATTACCAGAATGAGTTGAGTGACACAAAGTACACAGAAGAAGGATACAACTCCATGGACAACCATAACAACTACAACAACAATGCTGGAAGCAATGGCAACAACAACAACAGGTACAATCCTGAGAGGCAAGGCATGAGTGATACAAGGTTTTTGGAGGGTGGAAAATACTATTATGACCTTGAATCTGAGAAATACAACACCAATAACCATGGTGAAGCATACAGAGGAGTAGTGAACAACCACAACAACAACAACAACAATTACAATAGTTACAACAACCAAAGAGGCAATGCCTACCATGGAAACTACAACTCAAACCAGAACAACAACCAGGAGTTCTTTGAAGATGAGATAGATGACACTCAGCCATGAAAGTGAACAATTCACTTTAACTACTGCTGTGTTTTGGTGTCATGTGTTCTCAATTGTGCTTTCTCAAAAAACAAATACAAAAGTTGAAAGAAATAGCTTATTAATTAACTTATGGAGTGCTTTTACTCCTTTGTTTATTTTATTTTATTTTTGTACTTAATATCTTGTGTTCTGAAATCCCATTGTCTCTGAATTGAGCATCAAGTAAGTATTATGCAGGCACATGTGTAATTTAATTTTTGCTTATATAGCCGCTAATAAGTTGTATGATGTCAAGTAATTAAGCTTGTTTGTTTGTTTGTTTCTTGCTTTATTTTATTTTAATATCTCTAGTTTACAATATTTTACACAATTTTCCAAAGCAGCGCAATATGTGGAAGATTAACATCAGTGGTCCATGTTACCTGACCCTACCTGCATGCTAAGCTGCTACCATGAAATTGGATACCAATTTTTTTGAACATTATTATGATGAAGCATCACTAAATCTACCGATGATGTCTTTTGGACATTGTGATGAGGAAGCAACATTATTTTGTCCAACATGGTGCATGTCCTTTTGGAAGTGTCTTAGTTAAAAAATGAAATTCTGATCACTTCATTCTATACACACTATTTTAGGAAAATGATACTTGGACAAACTTAGTAAAAATGAGGCTCTGTGCGTAAGAAATTTCCTCAAGATAAAAATTTGGACAACTATTACACTCATTCATTCATTGATTCATCAATGCTTCACTTACTCTTTGGTGTTGATGCTACTAATGCTTCACTTACCTTCTTGCAAGTTTCAACAAACAAATTTAAAGGCCGTCTTCACCTACATTAGTGTACAGTTTATATATTTATTTGCTGCCTAATAAATTGTCGAGGACTGTGAGCAAGTTTTGTGATTTGTAGTCATCAATTGGTCATTATTGCTGTTTTTAATGGTATGGGATTTTATTTAATAGTATGTGATTACTTACTTTTCTTTTACTAGTTAAGTGCTGGACAAATTTTAATAAACGTATTAGGCCTTTAGACAGGCCTTTAGACTTTTTCTAAACTGTGCTATTTGGAGTACCGTTTGAGAAAATAACTAAGAACCATAATGGTCCTTATTATTGTTATTACCCCTTTTGCCACTCTCTTTAGCCATAATTGTCACTTCAATTTGTCTTTAAAACAAGATTAGTGCCTGATGGTTGTTCTAACATTGTCAATGACCCAAGAAGTAGTTATTGATTAGCATCCTAATCAAATTGAAAAATAAAATGTTGAAACAAATCAATTAGCCTTTGGTCCCTCCGCAATTAACGGTATTACAATTCCTTTTTCTTTTTCTTTTATTTTCTTTTTAGCTTTTTGCTTACTAAACTACTAAACTAGTAAACCTTATTCTTTCTTAACATCACATAAGTCAGAAGCACAGGTGAGCCAACTCAAAATAAAAATAAATTCTTATTTTACAGATGAAATTAAGCAGCTCAATTCATATTTGAAAGTGTTAGGTTTCATAAGAATTGACTGCTAACCTAAAACACCAAACCCTAAAAAACTTCTTTCCATGAAGCACATGCAAAAATTATCACTACACCTACTTGTACTTCTTGCCACAGAAACTAACTATATATAATTAAATATCAACCTTTTTATGTCTTAGTAGCATTGCTATGGTCTATTAATCAATTTCAGAAATTAGTTTATGCATATATTTATGTAAAAGTAATTTATCAATACAGTGTAACAAGTCATTTTGGTAGCGTTTGGTGGAAAGATAGAGACGGAAAGACTGAGACTGAGAGACAGAGATTGAAATAAATCTAGTATTCTGTTTGATGCAAAATGGGAGATAGGAATTGAAAAAAGAATGAAACTCTAATTTAATTTACACAAAGGGTAAAATTAGAATTAATTAATTGAAATGAAAGTATTTTAGGTATAAAATGTTATTAAAGTTTCAGTCTTCATCTCTACAAAATTTCAGTCCCTGTGTTCCTACTTTTTGGAGGTACTGAAATACTGAAATTTTAGAGACAGAGACAAAAATTTTAGTACCAGTCTCTGAACTAAAAAACACGATACTGAGTTTTAGTCTCTCAATCTCTATCTCAGTACCTCAAAACAAACGCTAAGTGATCACAATACAATTGAAATATCTGTGATAAAATTATAGTTATCTTGAGTTTTGACTTTTGACTCTCAAAAAATCAATATTCAGCAAAACTCCCTATTTTTGTTTTGGGTTTGCAACTTAGGCCCATTGTAATAGCTTAAAGTACCAATAAAAGCCCAGATTGGAGTTTACATACTTAGATGTTGGCCCAAACTTGTTATAATTGTGGGCTGGATTTCATTTCTCTTCACGGTCTGGGCCAATTTTAGTAAATATCCTAAGAAAAACATTAATGAAACTTGTGCAGTTGGGATTTTTTATTTTTATAAATTAAATAAATGTAATAATTATTGAAATAAATAATTTAAAAAATATTTATTGAAATAAATATCCTTCTTTTACATGTAACTCGTTTAAACGAGATAAAAGAGGTGGACGTGACACTTGTATATCTCGTTTACCATGTAAATGACTGTAAACGAGATTATATTTTTTTTTTGAAAAAAAAATTATGTACTAATTACATGCTAAAAGTTTAGATTATTGATATTATTAATATTTTTTATTATTTTCAATTTTTTTTAAAAATACATGTATCTTGTTTACACTGTAAATGAGATATACACGTGTCATATCCACTTTTCCTATCTCGTTTACACGATAAATGAGATACATACAAAATTATCTCATTTATACTGGAAACGAGATAAATAAGAGATATTTATTTTAGTAAATATTTTTTAAATTATTTATTTTCATAATTATTATATTTATTTAATTTATAAAAATAAAAAAATCATGTGCAGTTGTGCACGCTCTTGAGTCTTGTACATAGTGAAATTAGGCGAATATTAGATTTATATTAAATATTTTTTATTTTTGTATTATAAGTAGAACAATTTTTATTCTTCATTAAAAGATGTTGTAACATTAACCTACATGTTATTGGTCTCTAACAACGGCATTTATAGGAATGCAAGCAAATATCATGAGTTTTAGGTCTCATCTAGGAGTGTACATGGCCGATCCGATTCGAACACTTTAGGGGCTAGTTTGATGTGATTTTATCGGATTTAGGGTTGGATAAGGGTCTCAAAAATATATCCGATTATTATTTTGGGTCGGGTTCGGACTATAACTCGGGTCTCCCGAACTCGGTCCGGTGGCCCGGTCATCATACACAATTAATATTTTATATTATTAGTGATGAATGATGGCTATTCTTATGTGGAATTTAAATATTGTAAACCTTAATATTTTGTGTTATTAGTTATTATAAGATTATAAGTTAATATTTTATGTTTAAAATGCATAAGACTTTAGACTAATGCATAATATTATGTTATTTGTATTGATTTAAATATTTGGTGTTAATTAGACAATATTAGTATTGATTATGGCTATGTTTTAATTTTAAAGAAAGATGGGTTCTTATTATATTTTTTTAAGTGAATTTTATTATATAAATTATGAAATAATAGTTAGAGATTAGATGATTTTTACATACTAAAAACTCGATTTTTATTCGATTTTTACCTGATTTTTACTCGACCTAAAAATACGTAAATTTCATCGAATCTAAGATCGAATTACGGTCTAAAAATTAGACTCGATTTATATTTCGGATTAATCTTATTTAAGCCAAATCTAATGTGCCGTGACTCATATACACCCCTAGTCTCATCTGTGTCTAAAGGCTAACGTAAACGTTCATCAGATGGCGCACTTTGAATACCAACATCATCATTATCATAATCCGTACTAAGTACTTCACTTCACTTCACTCATGATTTTCACGTACCATTGAAAATATGAAAACAACTAAACCAGAGAGGTGGTAGGAAAAAACAAAAAATAGAAAAATAGCCGTTGACATAAAATTCGAGTAAATGTTGATATTAGTTCATAAAAAATTATTTATCTTTTAATTGATAATCGAACATTTTTTAATTAAATTTATCTTTAAAAAATTTAAAGTTAGTCATGTTAATTTTTTTTACTTCTATTACCAATAGTATTAAAGTGTGCGAATATAATACGTTAAATAATACAACTCTTAATAGTATTAGAGTTTGTTAACCGTCTTAATTGATAAATAATATGATAAATTTATGAAATTAAATTAAATTAATTTTAAATTAAAAATTTTTAATATTTTAAAATTTTTCTTACTTAAATTTTGATTTGATTTAATTTTATAAATTTATCATATTAATAATTACTTAAAACTCTTAAATATATATTATAATATTATTTAATCTATTATATTAATAAATAGAAAAAGTATAGAATATTAATATATTATCTGTTAATTTATTATCAATAATAATTAATTATTATATTTTAAATACATGTATAAGTAGACACGTTCAGAAAATACATATATAAAGAATTAAAGATATTTTCATTAAACATAATTATAAAAAAATATTTTTATTAGATATATCTACAAAAATATTTTTATTAAACACAATTATAAATAAGAGTTGGCAGAAATTGAGAAAAATATTATTGATAACCTAACGAAATTGTAATAAATTTTAACACTGTCAACCAAGACTACTATTTTCTTAGAAGAGAGTTTGTAGCAAATATATTTCAATTTCGTGTGTTAATGGAACACGAATTCGAATTGCGTGTCGCCATAATCTGCCACTTAACACAGCAGTCAGTGAGTAACATTCTACGATGTTGTTGACCTGTACTTTAGATGCTTCCTATGGCGATCAAAATTCCATTGCTTCAAATAATTAAGCAACATAAACACTTCTCAACCGTTTTGATATCTGCTTATTCACCAAACTCATAAGTTAAATAATAGTAACGCTTCTCTTATTTTCTTTTTACTCATAGCTGTTGAAGTGTCACCCCTGAGAATGACTAAATTAACTGTAATGCCATTCTTTGATTACATGTTACTCCATTTATGGCATCACTTTTTAATTATACAATTATAAGCACTTTAAATATACTTGATTTAATTATACAATTATAAGCACTTTACTATTTATATAAGATAATGGTTAAAAACTAACCTTTAGAACATAAAAAATATTTAAATTTTTACTTCTTACGTTATAAATTCACAATCACAATCATTGAAACTTAAATCTAAGCGTTCCTATTTATAACACTGATGAAAATTCCGATTTCTTGAGATAAGATCAAAAGCTTAACTCAAGTGATGTTGAAGTGGGACCAGACTCTTAAATGTCTAACGTTTAAAGGAGAATGCAAGTTAGCAGACACATAAAAAATTCACCCTTGTTTTCTCCAAAACAATTCTTATATTTTTGGCTCTGTTTTCTCTCTGAGACTGTGACCATCAATTTGCCATCAGCTTCACAGAGAGACGCCATGGTTGCAGAGGTAATAGTTCCATCTTCTCCATTATTCACTACTTTGTGTCCATTGCACGAACAAGAACAAATACACTGTCACATTGTGCCTCCATTTCTTCATTTTTTTTTTTTTTGCTGATATTCTATATTTCTTGTCTTGTTTTGTCAGTAAAAGATAAAAATCATATTTTGTTTTCTGGGGTCTATTTGAAGCTGAAGTTTTTTCTTTGCCTCTCCCTGGTTTTGCTCATTGAGAGTGTATATTGTATAATATAGGTTTCTGTATGTATGTTATGCAATCTTCTTATTTAATCTCTATGGAATCGATTGTTGGTGGTATTCTTGCATGTCATATTTAATGAAATGTTGATTGAATTTATGTTATTGTGCTTTTGTTTTCTGGGAATTGACATGCTAAACTTGCATGCTATCTGTTATCTATGTATGTAAAATTTTGTATATTATTCCATTATTCCTATTGGGTTGACATAACATGTGCATGAAATTTGTATTTTTTCCGAATGGACTGACATAAGAAAGAGAAACCCTTTTCTCTCATGCAGTGTGTTTAGTTTGAATCATAATGTTAGTTGTTGTTAAATAAGTGGCCACATGAGCTAAGATATAATTAAAATGCAAACAAGAGTTTGTTGTCCACACTTTATTGTAAGAATGTGAGTTGAACTGATACATATCAGTTATATCAGTCCTAATAATATCAACATGTCCTTTCATCTGACTATGGTCCCCTCTGGAGACTATTATTATTATTTGATCAATTTTGGAAGCTAAGAGTATAGCCAGGAATTCCAGCAGATCTAATTGTTCATTTTTAGCAAAACATGTCAAAATTATATGGTTTAGGATCACAGTTTCATTGAAGTGTCTGCTACACTTTAAGAATGGTCTTTTCAACTATCCATCACATAATTTTTCCATACTATATTGTTTATGATGATATCCAAACTTGACATCAAAGGAGGATAGTAACAGAACTCTTAACAATCTTGGAATTTGAGACATAGTGTAGGAGCTTTGAACAGAAAAATGGGGGACATGGCCCCCCAAATATTCTATAAAAAGAAAATACTATTACCACTTTTTCTTCTTGTATATTATGTTGTTTAATTGGTTATTGATCATAATTTCCATATTTCACTACCTTTCTGTCATTCTAACTTAGTATATGTTTGATAGCAACACTAGGAACTTCTCCAATTTAGTACAAATTTTAATAGGAGTAGTATACTAGTATCTTGCTTTGATAGTTAGAAAAGTTATTCAGATATGAAGAACTTAACTATACACAAATTGGTATGTTTATCTTACTTATATTTCTTCTCAGAATGATGAGATGGCTATTGGTATTGGATGGCCACTTGGGCTTGGCTTCTTCAATATGAGACTTAGAGTTGTGGATTCTCTTCCATCTGCTTATTCAGTTGCACCATACTCATTGCACATACCATCCACCAGTTTCTCTTCATTCTCATCCTCTAATCTAGATACTGAGGTATTCTAAATTTTCATGTGCCTCAATCATCTTGTTCAATTGAAACTATCAAGGACGCAATTTTAAGGAACTAAGAGCATCTTTAAAAAAAAAAAAAAACTAAAACATATTTAATGCGTATTCTAGAAACATTTATAATCACTCATTTTTATTTATAAAATTTAGAAGTTATAAAAAATGTTGCGAATAAGTGATTATGTCTGCTTGTAAATCATGCATGAAATATGCTTTAGACCAATCCAAGTACACATTAACATTAAACCAAGAAAGTTTATCAGAAGCTTGTAAAGTTCTCTATTAGTTAGAGTTTCTTGTGTTGCAAGAAACAGTCGTCGGCTTCGTTCTTTCAAGACAAGAGTGTGTCTCTTGCTCAGCTAATTGGAGCTACACAAGGAGAGAGAGAAAGCTTGTACTTGTCAAACTCAATGAGGTTGGAAGAAGAGAGGCAGAAGAAACTGGCAAAGGGTTCTTACAATGGCTCTGAAGAACAAAGTGTGGAGGATATGTGTAGAGGCATTTGCATTCCCATATTGCTTCATACCCTTCAAAGGATTAGCAATAAGACTAAGAAGACTTCAAGGAACTAACACATTACCAAATATATCTACTTCTCTATCATTTAAGACTACTACAAATTTCTCAATTCTGTATTTCTGTTATTTTCCCTATTTTCTTAATCAACAGTTCACTGATGATCTGGACCCATTTCATCACTATTTTTTAGTTCATACTTCATACACCATGGGAAATATATATAATAATAAAATAGTCTACTTTTTGTTGTTTGTTACTCTTATCTAAGTTATGAAAAAACATTTATGTCCTAAACTATTCAACCAGAAGGGAGAGAGAGGGAAAGAGTGAAAGTTAAGAGAGAAAGAAAAATTGATTCTTTTCATTTAAAAATTTTCAATGAATAAATTCTATTGATCTTGATTGAGTGAATTTATTTGTGAATGAATTTATTTATACCTGTAACCAAGAGTAGAAAATGCAGAAAACAGCAATTTGTTCAATTCAAATGTATTGGTGTTTTTTTTAGTACGGCAATATCTACTAAAATTAAGTTTTTTTTTTACTAATAAATATGAGGTGTTATCTTTTTATGAGTTCTTTTTTCCTCCAAAATAAAAATATTATTCTTTAATATCTTTATATTTATTATTTACCAATTTTTTTATTTTATTTCCTGTATTTATTAAAGTTTTTTTTCAATTATAATTCATTATTATTTAATTTACTTATTTTAGGTATTAATTATTAAAATTTATCAGGCAATATAGGATAAAAAAATTAATTAGTTTCAATCATTTAATAATGTTTAATTTTAATTGATGTTTTATTCGTGTCTACTCATTAGATACTGTACTTTTTATATTTACAGTACATATTAATTGTAAAAAAATAAAAAATAATATTAATTTGATTTAATATATTAGTGGCTATCTTATTAAAATTTATTAGTTATATTGTAATAATATTCATATATTCTTTGTATCTCCTTAATATTCAATTATTGTTATTTATTTTATTTATGATATTTATTTAGAGTAATAATTAAATTTTATAATTGTAACAAGTTTCTACAATTATTTTTCAACTATTAATATTATTGGTATATTAGTATATTTTATATTAGTATATTTTTAGAAATATTAAAGGTGAAATATCAATTTTTCATGAGTTCTTTTTTCTTTTAAAATAAAAGCATTACTTTCAATATATTTGTATTTACTTTTTTCTCAGTCTATTTTAAGAAAATATTTTTTTTATAGTTATATAAAAAATAATATTTAAGCATTATTATACTAATTACTATATTAATTATATAATACTAATGGTCAATCATTAATATTTTTTAATTATTATTTTTAATCAAACATAATTAGTGACAAATTGATACATATATTAATGGTGACAAATTGATATTATATCAATTAATAATAATAATAATAATAATAATAATAATAATAATAATAATAATAATAATAATAATAGTAAAGATTTAAACAGCACACACAGGTTATATTTTAAAAAGCAAAACATATTTTTAAAAGATTAAGATATTAATAATTAAAAACAACAAAATAAACATAAATTTGTAATTCTAATTGTCATAAATATGATATTAATGTTAATAGTGGTAAATTGATATTGATATCAATAATTAATTTATATAATTATTTTTGTACTGCTAAAAATTATATAGTGTTTCTTTTACGATTTGTGAGTCTAGATCTAAAAGTCAAAGCATTCTTTGTAAAGTTTTAATCTTGTGTCCTGTCTGTTTTTTCATAAGTCTTTTTATAGTTTTGAAAAGCTAGTAAAGATTGAGATTTATTTTCAAGTAAGAAGATAACTGAAAATTTAGAAAAACCATCAACAAAGCATGCATAGTATCTAAATCCATTTATGAAATTAACTGGGCAGGTCTTCAAAGATCAGCAAAAACACATTCTAATGGTTGATGATATGTAGTTTGAGTTTCATTAAAGTGAAGTCTATGCATTTTAGTCAATAGACAAATTTCACATATATATTGTAAAGATGATCCAGAATTAGAGATAGGAATAGAACACTGATTCATTATTATATGAACTGTTTTTATTGCATAATGGCCAAGTCTTTTATGCCACAAAATTGTATTATTACTATTCTAATTACAAAAACTGTTAAAAGCACAAAAATTAGGAAGATTGGTTTCTTGATTGCTAATCATATCTGAATTACATTGTATTGAAATAGAAGAATGATTATTACTAAAAGGATTATGAGAATAGGTAGAGTTGTAAGACAAAGTAGATTTTTCAGAAGCATGTCTAGAAATTCTGAGATTGTGAAAGGAATAGATCAAATTCCTAACTATGTCCTGTAGGAGAAATTTCTTGGTAGTCTAATCACGAATAAAATAGAAATTATGACAGAATTCAAAAAAGACACCATTATCAACTGCAAACCTAGAAACACTAAGTAGATTTTGGGAAATTTGGAGTACATAGTGTTGGAAATAAGTAATATGACCACAATCCAATCAATCATGTGTCAAATAATTTGTTATTATTATTATATTAAAATGTTAATATAATAAAATCCTTAATTAAATTTAAAAATTTATCATTGTGATAGTGATCATAATATTGAGAGATAAATCTTTTATAATTTAATCTACATTGTTATTGGTCATAAGATTATTAAAAAGGACATTAATAATCTGGAAAGATCAATATATATATATATATATATATATATATATATATATATATATATATATATATATATATATATATATATATATAATGGTCTTCATTGGATGAAGATTAATATATCTTATTTATTAAATTATATATATATATATGATGCATATAGGGATATGACCATTGAACTGGCTCACTCTGAGAATTCCTAATGGTTATAATTACCGCATATTTGTCAATAGGATATTTTCAAAATTAACATAGTAATAGAGTTTCCTTTGACTTGCGACTATCATAATAATTAACAATGTATTTATTATACTTTGATTCAAGACACCTAATACCTAGGGTGCTAGTTGAATGGATATTGGATATGATTTAAATACTTGTAGAATTAATGATCAGTCAATAAGGAATCCGTCAACTCTCGGTAAAGAGTTTGAGCTCTATAATTATAATGAATGAGATGAATAAAACCTTGGCCAAGGAGATTGAATGAATGAAGAAATAAGTTTCTTAGGTCATTCATAGTTCATTATAATAATAGTAACAAGTTAGAGTTTGACAATTAAACCATACTCTAAGGGCTAACCAAGAGCTGGAAAGATGGAAGGAATTATACTTTATTCTTCTGAGGTTCTTAGTAAAAATAGATTACTTCAAACTATCAGGTCGTTGAGGAATGTTGTTAGACACCAACCTTGATTAGTAAATTTAGTATGACTAATTTACTACCCGCTTAGTATTGAAGTTATAGGGTCACACACTAATGAGTGTTCTAATCTTTGCTGTAGAATTATTTAATTATTATTTTGATTTGATCAAATAAATAATTATATTAATTCAAATAAAATATTATTATATTCTTTGCTAGCACCAAGAATATAATAATAGTATGATAATTGAGAATATTATGTGAGATTTGAGAATAATTAGTTATTCTATTTCTAAATTTGAATTTTAAATTTGGATGAGATCCTAACTGATTCTGTTTCAAATTTAGTTATAATTTGATTCATAAACTTGTAGGATTCAGATTTAGAATTTTAAGATATGATTTAAATTTAAATTGAGATTCAAATTTAAAATCAGTAACAAATCTCATACTATATATATGTATGCCAAGAGTAGAGGAATATGAGAAAGAAAATAGAATAACAAGAGTTTTATTCCTTTATCTCTACACATATAAATATATGTGAGCCTAATTCTTGGAGAAGAATTTTATGGTGTGCAAAGAGTTGTAAGAGGTTTCTCAATTTAAATGTCCATTGGTTAAGGAGTTGACAGCAAAAGTTGGTCTCGGTGTGGATACGCATAGCGCCTTCGTACCATCGAAGGAGAAAAGTGATTTTTACTAGCGTACATACAGGTATTTAGATCTTATCTACTATATATTATATTATTGGAATAAAATTTAAGCACAGAATAGATCTTTAAGGATTACTTTTTTTCTTCCACTGCGTGTTATGAACACATGGTAATCCTTTACATAGAGTAAATTTTGTAATCGAAAAGTAACATTAGCATATGAATCATGCAAAATTGAAGAACCATAGTTTTGAATGGCAATACCTGACCCATTGCCTACATACACTTGATCGGAGTCATTGTTGCTCGTAGTGAAAGTTAGCAAATTAGATGGATCGGGGGTCAAGTGATGGCTCGCACCAGAATTTGCAAGTCAGGCAGCATCGTTTATGAAGGAGGAAGAGCCTGTGAGATATGCAATTGGTTGATGGAAACTTGAAGGGGGTGGTGGAGGTTGAGCATTAAGGTAGGGAGGCTGAGAAGATAAGTTAGGGTTTCCAGAATTATGATTGAAAGACTGATCAACCCTATGATAGCAGTTTCATACCACATGACCCATCCTTCCACATAGTTGACACTGCATTTTTGTGTTATTATTGTTGTATCCAAATCTGCCTCCTCCTCTATTATTTCTACCTCCACGTCCTCTTCTAAAAGTATTACCTCTGTTGGGATCAAAATTCTGAGAAGGACACATAATGGGCTATAGGCATGCCAGAGGTTGGTTTCTTGAAGCGTTCAAGCATTTCTTCATGGGAAAGCAAAAATGCTTCAACTTCTACAATCCTAAAAGACCCGCTCTTTGCTGTTACAGAAGAAATATACACTGTATATTCTTCAGAAAGACCCTCAATAATAGCCTGAAGATGATCATCTTCTGGCACTTCATATCCCACAGCAAAAAAAGCGTCAACAATTCTTCTAATTTTGGACAAGTAATCAGCAGCGGAACCTATTTTCTTACACAATCTCAATTGACTTTTGAGACTTTGAATGCAAGCAAAGGAGGCTGCCTAAAAGTAATCATCAATCTTCGCTCATACTTCAGAAAATCTTGAGAGATGAATCACTTTTTTCTTGAAGCAATTAGCCATAGAAGCAACGAGCCATGTTATGAGGGTTCTATCTCTTTGGCGCCAGGTTTTGTATTCTTCATATTCTATTATCATTTTCTTGGTAGCATCAGTTGTAAACTGCTCAGGAATCTTGGAGGGATCGAGATGATTTTCAAGATCAAGACTCTCAATAGTGAGAATTGCAAGGTACCTTCATGTAGAATAGTTATCTTCATTTAGTTTTTCAACAATTGGGAAGAAGGTCTTCTTTGTTGAATCAGAAAGAATGATTTCCATTGTGGAGCTGAAACTAAGAAATAGGCTCTTGATACCATAAAAGATTCAGAGAAAGAAAAAAAGCATAGTAAGCTCAACTCTATGAGAAAGAGCAGTGATAGGTTTGAAAGGAAAAGGAAAATTAAAACAGAGACAAAGACTTGTAAGGAGAGTAATCAAGTTTCATTTCATTTCAGAATTACTCACTTGCTAAGCCAAGTTTGTTATATATATATATATGGTGACTATTGAAGCTCAACACTTATCAAGAAAGACACTAGTAACTAATCAAGAAAGACAGCAATGCAGTTTTGCACACTGCTCTTGTACACTATTACTCTCTATCCTTAATATGTTGTATTATCAAGAGTAAAGATGGTCTACGAATACTGTTGCAAGATCACGGACATTTGAAAGATAACTGTACGATGAATGTGGTATATAGAGAAATTTTTTAGAGCTTATAATGAAAAGATAATTTTTAAATCTCTTAGTCAAATTTATTAAAATTTATTACTATCAATTAAAAAAATTAAAAAAATTTAGACGCTAATTGGTAATACATTCTTATTTCATATTTACATTTTGAGAATATTAAAATGATCATAATAATATTTTAGGTACATATTTTGTCGACATAAAAAAAGAGTATTGAGTTATTTTTTAGTGATTTTTAAATTATTTATTGTTTATTAAAAAAATTTGTGCATTCAAATTTTCTACTAATTTACTATTATTCATATTGAGCTAATTTTTATATATTTTTACTTCACAATAAAATAATATATAATATTTATTGATAAGTTTAAATATTACTAAGTTATTTAATTTGATATTAAGTATATATGTCTAATTTATTAAAAAAATAAATTAATAAAAATGATTAATAATTATATTAAAATTACTATACTTAATAATAAATTAAAAAAATATTTTAAATATATAATATATTATGTTTTATTAATTAAATTATTATAATTTAAATTAATTTTAACCTTACCCGTTATTACACTGTGTACATATTAGTCATCACATACAAAATATATATAGCTCTTAAGAATTTGGGCCCAAGTAAAACCCAAGCCTATAACTCATCGAAAGAAAAAAAAAAAAAGAAAAAGAAAAACCCCAGAAAACAAAACAAAACCCCATCGTAGCTCGTTCATGCTAAAGAGCCTCTGTAGAACACGATGTCCACCGCGTCAGCCGCCAGGTCATTTCTGCGCTCCGCCGCCTCTCGAACTTCCGGGACGGCGAGATTAGCTGCCGGAGCTAGAGTAAGGCCCACCGAACCGCTGTTTCGTGTCCCGAAGCAAAGCTCACTCTCTAACCGCATTTTCAGGTAACACCAATCAATTGATTCCAAGACCTCACCCACTTTATGTTGAATTACATCAAAACCCTAATCCTGATTGCTTTACACAATTAGTTTAATTATTTTGTGGAATTACGGTTACTTTTTAGGTCGCCAGTGGAGTTGAGTAGCTGCGTGGAATCGATGCTTCCTTACCACACTGCCACTGCTTCGGCATTGCTCACTTCCATGCTTTCTGTATCTCGCCACTCTTATGGTTGGACCCCTGAAGGTATTCCCTCTACGCTCTCCACTTCTTGATGCTGATGTTGTGGCTGTTTGTTTGTTTCATTGTATTGTTCAGTTCTTCATTACACAAGCTATGATTTTTTTTTCTTTTTTTTTTCGAAATATAATGTTGTTGATTATACAAATGTTGGTTGTGGATTTGTATTTTTATTGGACATGTCAATGGTTGTTGAATGATGCTTGCTGTGAAGCTAAACTCCCAGAATTTTGATATGCTTTCCTAAATCATACCAAACTCTATACTAGCTGGGTCATCGAGTTTTTTCAAGTGTCGTTTCATCTTTCATTTGGTGAAGAAATTTTTATTGTAGAATGTAGGGGCTAAAAGATTTTTGGCTTTACAAAGCTGAAGACTATTATATGTACTCATTGCTAAAATCCCAGTGTGGCATAAGTAGTTCTACTTGTCCTGAAAATTGATTTTGTGACATACTATGAAAATTGAAAAGTTAGGCTTGTTATAAACTTATAATACGGTACCTTCACCTCCTTGATTTTGCTATGTTGTCAGAAATAGTAAAAAGTGAATCTGGAATAAGCTAATAACTTTATGGTGTGCTAAATATATAAAATTTTTAGAAACAAAATGTAAACATCTTCTCTTTTACAAAAAAATGTTCACTTGTTACAAAATCTTTCGTCTTCTCTTGTTTTTTCTTATTTGTACCCCTTTTATACGAAGATAGAATTTTTGTGTGAATCAGCCTTTGAAGATGAAAAATGTAGGTGGATATGAACAAATATTTTTGCTTTTCAAACATTTCTTCTATTTCTCTAGAGGAAAAATAGGCTCTCTCTTGCTCTCAAAGTAAAGGTGTGCATTTTTTCCCCTTTGTAGGGCAAGAGAAGACTAGATGAAGATCAAGCATCAAAGATGGTGTCACATGGATTTATTTCAAATTTTGGGTTTTGAAGCATTGAGAACATGTCTTCCATAGGTTTTTTAGAGGATGAGATTTTTAAATTGAATGTGGAATGATATATTGAACAACTTAACAGTATGCGTGGTAGTTTCCCTGAATTATAATTGGTCTGGAGCGAATTCTTGTAAGCAGTAACAAAGGTGCTTCATTTTGATTTATTGAGCATCTCCCGCTGTCTCTATCTGTCTTGGAAAAGTTATTATGGTTTATTATGTTTACTTATTTAGTGCACTCTGTTTCATTTTCGTTCTGATTTTAGTTTGTTATTATATGGATTGTTTACACAAAATAATATAATTCCTTTCAATTTTTTCTGGCTGCTGATGTGTTAATTGTTAGGCTTTTAATATTATGTGCTATATTCATTGGTGATATTGTGTGATCATGCAAAGAGATCTATGGCATAGAATTTGATTTAAACTTCACCTCCATTATGAATCAACATTCACTAGAGATAATTCTACAAAAATCACACTGATTGATTGTATTCACTCAGATTGCAATGATGATGTATGATGATTGACAGAGGGTTCGAGCAAAGTTAAATGTAGATGCAACTAGAAAAGGTGGTCAAACTTTTTTTTTTTTTTTCAGATTTGAAATTCACTTTTATTCCCGTTTGTCTAAAACCATAGTTTATCCATTATGATATTGCAGTTTTAAACTAAGACTAATTTGTCTGCTAACCATTCCCACAAAAATTTGAGTTATCATGATTAAGAAACTGTTTAATTATCTTAAGCAAGATCCCAGATAACATAACTGAATAATGTGTTAAAAACCCGATGTTTGTGATTTTACTTCCCTTTCTAACTGAATAGAAATAATAATAGATACAACATTCAATTCGTACTTTTTGCATTAACAGATTGGTAGAAGTAGATTTTTCTTTCTTCTTTTGCAACTCTTCATTTTGACCTGGCTGTTTTCTTGTTTAGGGTCGTGATCATTTGCTGTTGGGCTTTAGGCTTGGGGACCTTGACGTGTAATGTTTCTTCATTTTCCATTTACTGTGCTTTGCCTTAATCCATAGGTTTATGTTTTGGATATAAATGATTTTGTAAAACTTGGATTATGGATCATATTGACCTTTCTGGTTGTGATTGACTATGAAAGCAAATATATTTGAATTTCTCAAGTTCTTTTGTTTTTCAATTCTAGATGGATGATTGTTGTGTTTGGATGCGGTGCATTGCTCGTACTTTGCATGGATTTCAGTTTACATTGTTAGACATGCTTAGAGGATTTTCTTCTGGTTGATTGTGAGAACACCCAAGACTTAAAACTGTAAAGCATCCAGAGCTGGTATCATGACTTAGGTATGATTATTATTATTCTATTATTTCAACATTGTTGAAACACTTTCTAAGTGCAATTTACAATAAAATTTTTTTCCAACCTTGTAATACAAGCAAGGCTTACCCAGACTTGGGTAACTAGTCCAGCGTAATGCAATCAAATGAAACGCCGAACAACGTGGAGCACATCAAAGTTTGCTTAATATACACGCAAACTAATGAAATAAGAAAACCATAAAAATGGCCTTCACTAGTGTGATCTTGCTTAACCTTCACGAAATGTGGTTCTTGACATCCTATATTTGTTTTTCTATTTACCCTTCTTAGATATACTCTACCTCTACCAGGTTTATGTTTATCCGATTAGGATCATATTAGCATGGTCCAATAGTTAAAACACTACAATACCATCTATATAGGAAGCTCTATGATTCCATCGTATGTATACCTCAAATGTCTTGATATAATTGTTTTTCTGAGATCATCACCCGATTGTTTTAAACTCCAAAAATTTTAATAGTTATGAATCAAGCTAGTCTAAAATGAGAATATTATTACCCTTGAATATCATAAAAATTATAAATTTAACAAGAATTAAGTCCATACTTTATTATTCTACAAATCTCCTCATAGAAGTTTTTTTTTTTCGTTTTGAATAACTATGTTCTTAGTTGAGGCAGGAACATAACTAATTAATTGAAGCATAAACATCGTTCGCAAGTCCAATGCAATATATCGATGATTATATTAACACGATAAGATACTTCTCTTTTAAGTTCATTGGATACAGTTGCTGATAGAGATAGTAGCAAATCTATATAGCTTGGCACACAAGATTGTTCAAGTGCCATGAACTTTTACCCTAAATGATGTCAAGCGTGTTGAAAGGAAAATGCCGGCAAATTAAAGTGAGGAAGTATACCAATCCATCCATCCATCACCAGTTAAGTTTCACCGTTCACAGTATCCATTGCACCATAGATCAAACCATATAGCTTTCCTTTTGCATTCTTCTATGGGAATTATTCTTCAACCACATTCACCAATTCATATTCAACCAAAGAGAGGTTGTTATCTTCTTTCACTGTGAATTTCGCTGGTTCAGTTACCTCGATCCGGCCCCATTTGTCAACAGCTAGCCTCATTGA
Organism: Arachis hypogaea; assembly: GCF_003086295.3. Classification (NCBI taxonomy): domain Eukaryota; kingdom Viridiplantae; phylum Streptophyta; class Magnoliopsida; order Fabales; family Fabaceae; genus Arachis; species Arachis hypogaea. Next base: position 2,180,653 of record NC_092045.1, read on the forward strand.
ACCCTTGAACATGTCAATCTTTGCATTACGAAGAATTACGGTGGTTCCGGCCTTCATTAAGTCAACTGCACAGAAACAACAACCGGGACATAATAAATAACTGACACACTAAGGTTCCGGTTTTCATATAAGAAATTTTAACCATGTTACCCATCAAGTGAGGATATCCGAAATATAATGATATATAAGAAGGGCATTCCATAATGTAAAATCCTTATACAGATATGCAGTATGGCCTCAGCAAAGAACAAAAACCAATTACTAATTAGGATTTCTTTGTGAATGAAGAAAAGAATGAGAATGGGGAGAAGAAGATTAAATTTTTTTATACAATGTTCATGTGCATCACATTTTTATCACTTGTTATCATATATATCATCACTCATTTATCATCAGACAGTCCCAGAAACTGTTTGATCAGGATACCATCTTTAATGTTCACATCCTTGGGTAGAACAAGTTATACTAGGGATGGCAAATTGAGTCATGACTCGTGAGCCTACTAATCTACATCCATCTAATCCAATTAATTCAAAACCCAAACCAATATAGTTTCCAGGAGTAACATTTTCAATTATCAAAGACTGTAAGCCATTTTGATTTCTCAGGGACTAAATGGATTGTGATCTAATTTCTAAGCAGATTGATTCCAAGGTCCCAAATGCAGTCTCCCATAACACGGTACAAATAAATACAATGCAGATCCCATTTCCAAAGTAGAAACTGTAAAAATCATAGAGATAAAACAGTGCCCAGATAGAAAGTTTCTATTTTTAAAAACGGGGAAGTAAAAAGATCCGAAATTGAATTAAAGTGAACAAAAAGGATGACAAAGACAGGTGGGGGTAGTGAAATGAAGACCTTGTTGATTGCGAGCGGTGAAGATGATGGTGCCGGTTTCGTCGCCGATGAGGCACTCGGCGATGAGAGTGGGGCGAACAGAGGGAGGGGTGGGTCTTCCTTTGTGTAGAACAGTGTTTGAAGATAAAACATTAGCGACCAAGGTGTGACCGGTGGTACCAGGTTTGAGCTGATCCACTTTGGTGAACACTGGTTTTCTCTTGGTTGGCTTCTTGTTGTTGTGTTTGCTGCTGTCACTTCCTTCTTCCATTGATTTCAGATTCTGAAGGATCGATCAATGATCAAAAAGCAAGCCCTATCTGTGTCTGCCTTAGCTCCCAAGTTAATGGATCATTTACAAAGCCGTCCATTGCACTTCTTTGTATTAATCACTTTTTTTATTTGTTGGAATCCAAGTGACACGTCGTTTCTCAACCAATCCTCAAGTGTCGCGTGACTTATCTATAAGTCTTTCCATTCTTCCATCTTCATGCTAACTTGCTAAATCTTTACCACAATAGTTCTATATTGGTAGAAATTTAAGTACACTTAATTTATAATAATTTCACAGATTTAATTAAATTATTATTTAACAATTTTTAATTATCAACTTTATATCAAGGTAATTATCATTGAATTTTTATCTTTTATATTTAGTTCTTCTTAAATAATTGGAAAGATATATTGAATAATAGAAAAAGAGAATCAATTCCTAAGTAATTGGATAAATATAGAGTAATAGAAAAAAAAAAGTAATTAGTTGAATTAATTACTTTTAAGGCATACAGACACCCAAAAAAATTACTTTTAAGGAATATGCACATTTTTTTAAGTTTCTTAGACTGCGTTTGTTTACAAAAACAGAACACTGAGAAAGAGATATAGAGACACAAAATCGTATTTGAAGAGATATAAACAGAGACAATATATCAAGAAACACTAAATTAATATATTTTGTGTTCATTCTGACAGGAAGAACACACACTAATAAGGGACACAACTTATTTTTCATTTTTTCTTTTATTATTTTTGTTAATTTTTTATAATTATATTTTTATTATTATATTTTTCATCTCAAATTTTTTGAATGAAAAAAAAATTAAAATAGATTAAATTTTTATAATTTATTTTAATTTATCACAAAATACAAAAATACAAAATTTTATATTTCTGTCCATCAGTATCTTGTTCTATTCTATTCTCAGTGTCTTATCTTCGTAAACAAATGTAGTCTTAATATTACATTTGTCACGTTTTTGCTTATTGAACATTACACCTTACTTTCTTACACTCTAGTTATTTGGAAACTAATTTTAGTGGAACGTGATGTTTAATCGTTAAAAAAAAAACACTAAAATTAAGCTTATAACTTTATAAGTAACTGTTGCAAGGTGAAGTAAAGGCATGAAACAGCGGCAACACATTTCCCATGAAATCCAACGTTGTCGCAAGCCACAAAAAGAATAAGAATAGAGACAAGAAATCAATCTCTCTCTCTCTCTCGTGAAGGTGAAGCATATCTCTCTTGTTCAGCATTTTTAGATAACAGCAAATTCAAGTTACCACCTTTTTTTCTAACATTCAACCTTTCAATCAACAAATGGATTCTGATTTCTGGACCTCGCGTATCGCCGCCGCCAAACGCCACCATGCCCTTCACCACCATCACCAACCTTCCCACTTTGGTTCGTATCTCTTTCTCTCTTCTCACATTCTCCTGCCTCTGTTTAGATTAATCTTTGGGCACTGTTAGATCGTTTAGGAGTGGATGATTTTGATATGGAAGATGGGGTTCGACCTGATTTTCCATGCCCCTATTGCTATGTGGAGCTCGACATCCTTTCCCTTTGTTCCCATCTCGAAGACGAGCATTCCTGCGAATCCAAAGTCACGGTATGGATCTTGTTTCTGAAATTTATTGGAACCTTTATCTACATGTGCATAATAATGGAAGTCAATGATTGATCTGTTTTGTTGTGTAAATTGAAAATCATAACAAAACAAGAGGGGTTGGGTTAAACTAGCACAATATCCTTATTATTATGGTACAAATTAAAGAATGCCAATAATGTATATAAATATAATTGCCTGGTTTAAATTGGATGGAGTATTAGAACTTGTTTGTCAAAGAGGACTTATTATAAGTGATCCATAAACATGGTTATAAGTTATAACATGTGATAGACTCATGATTTATTGTTTTATCATGCAGATTTGTCCGATATGCTCAGCTAAAGTTGCGCGGGATATGTTGAGTCACATAACGCTCCAGCATGCACACTTGTTCAAAATATCCTTTCTGTGGTTATTCTGATGGTAGAAATTCATAGCTGAGAGTCGTTAAATGATTTGACAGGTTTGACTAAATTGTTATCTAACGGTTCTCAGCTATCAACTTCAGATGAAGTTAACTGCATATATGTTAAGTTGTAATTGGTTCCCTTAACTGAGGATTACTTACAGAGACGACGAAGGTTAAGAAGAGTTGCCATTCCTAACAGTCAGGCATTGTCTCTGTTGGGCCGAGATCTTCGCGAGGCTCATTTGCAGGTGCTTCTTGGTGGTGGATACCGAACAAGCAGCACTAGTACTGTGACTAATGCTATTACTGATCCCTTACTATCCTCACTTATTTTTAATTTCCCTGCTTTGGAAGCAGAAGAAATTTGTAAATCTGAGGTAACACATGTTGAAGATTCCTCTTCGAATCCGGCACCTGTACATATCTGGAAATCAAGGTGCTCTTCATTATCCTTTTCTGATAAAAAGACAATCAAAGTTCTTGCTTGATAAATCTTTGTTTTGCAGTTTTGATCCCTCATTGACATTGAGTAGTGAAGAGAGAGAGAAAAGGATGAGACAAGCTGCTGGGAGATCCGGTTTTGTGCAGGATTTGTTCCTTTCAGCATTGTTAGGAGACCAATGAAATGAAATCAAAGAGACTAATCATTAATCAAACTAACTTATATTGCATTTTGCATCCATCATTAGGATACAGTGCCTATTCAATGTTGGCCTCATTCATATTTTTGAAGCAGTGGCACTTTTGGCTTAGCTTTGATGATATATGATTATATTTACTAATGCTGAATTATGAAACTCAGTTTTTGCTGAAATTGTATCATATTCCCTATCAGGCAAAGAAAACGAAATTAGTGATCCAATTATTATTTATGGTTTATTTCAGTTGTGCAACACACATCCATGGTATCTGAAAGGCAAACTATTAATTTTGAGTTAAAGAAAGCATTGTGAAGCTATTGATTGGTATTTTATAATACTAGCTTTATTTGCAAAATGAGTTGGCAATATCATTTCTCTTAATCATAGTAATGTTGATCCCCTCCAACCAAATAAAAAATAAAATAATCACTTTTAAACTGTTGATGATTTGTTTTTTTAATGGACTCAATATTCGCCTTAATATAATTATATTCTAAAAAAATGATGGTTGTTAAATATATTATGTACTTATAGCAACAATGACATGGAAGGCACCTATAAATATTCTTCCTTATAAACTTGAATATCAGATATTTTTTTTCCTTGAAATGATTGGGGTAATATAATTGAGATTGGTCCAAACCTCTGAGCTTAGGTGTATACTGTATATATTTATTTTGTGTTTGCCATATCTGTATGTATGTATATATATGGCTGTTGCACAATCATTCTCTCCATTAAAGAATATATTATATAACCTGCAATGCAAGTCATCCAATTGACCCCACCCTCCAACACATACTACCAATAATCCAAAATATATAAGTGTGGTTAGTGATGAGTTTTGTGGTTCATTGAAGAAAGTAGATGATGGTGGAGCTATTCGTGTTGGGGTGCACAGGAATCGTGGTGTTTCTTCATGGTGCCAATTTCTTCTTCCATGCTCTCAGTCAACACCTTGCTCTCAGATCTCTCAGGTACCCTTTCCTTTCCAATTCTCTCTCTATTGCATACATGTTGATTGTTCTCTGTTTCATCTTCGATTGCAGTTTCTTGGGGTATGTAGGGTGGTAGATTTTTGAAGACAACAACTCAGCAAAGTTAATTCCATGTGCAACCACTTGCAACTGTCTTTACGCTTTGTACATGTTAGAGAATTATTAGAATCAATTTAGATCGTTTATATTTATATAGCATCTGTATATTAATTGTAGGATTCTATGTCTTTATTACTTTGATTCATTTAGCACCTATAAATACCCTTGTATATTGTACTTTTGATCAGACTGAATAACATACAGAACAGTTTGGTCTCTTGTTTCTAACAGTACATACATAAATATATTTCTTCAATTTGTAGTTACCATTGAACGTTATTCAATCTTTGTTCAATTCCTCAAAACTTGTTACTTATCTATATTATCTGCCTTGTTGAATTGTTTACTTTAGCTACGCTGGTTTCAACAAAATTCTAAAAGGTAAAAAGAACAAGAACGAAGAACAAGAAGTGGTTTAATTGAGATTATGGTAAGAACCAAAATAAACACAAATAACAGTAATATTCTATTAGAATATTAAGTGAATTTGGTATGCGTGAGATCCACTTCTCATTATGAACAATATCATAACTCTTGATATTTCACACATGGATGTCTAAATCTGTTATATGATTAATGATTTGTACATAAAGCAATAAGAATAATTGGTGATAATGTGCCTATGGACAACTTTGCCAGAGCACAAGAAATCATTGTTCTTGCATAGCAGCTGATTGACATGAACTGCATGCAACAGGGAAAAGCCTGTTAGAATGTTAGTTGCTTTCCTTGCAAGTCATTTTTGCTTAAGTAACACAAACTATAGGAAAATTTTCAAATGTGCTGTCATATCGGTGTTTCAGTAATTTTTAACCGTTGATCTTAATTATAAAAAATATATATAATATATACAATTAAGAATAACGGTTAAAAATTACTGATATACCAATACGATGGTATACTTGAAAATCTTCCCAAACTATAACACTCAATTTGATATTCTTTGTACAGTAGTACTTTCAATCAACTATATAAATTAAAGATTCACTTTTACTAATATAGTTGTGAATGAAATAATCATTGACTTTTTTCAAGAAAAGACCGAAATTCTTATCAATTAGGCTTATGTCGTTTAGCCTAAATCACAATGGGGTAAGTATTAACAGATTGAACAGGACTAAACTAGCAATATATAAGCTGTTTTGAGAGAGGCCTGTGTCTGCATAGCGTTGGTCTGCGATTTTACAAGTCAGTTCAAATTGCAAATTTTTTTTCTATCTTTTGTTTTTTTTTTTGTATTACTATTATTAAATTTATGAGTTATGATTATGACTAAAAAATTAACAAAAAAATAAATCACAGAAGAAGACACAAATCTTGTACAATAATAAATTGATATTTATGCCAATTTTAAGTTCAACTAAAGAGTTAAAGAATAAATTTTGAAGTGAAAAAAATAAGTTTTAAATAGGTTATTAATTTTTAACTCATATAAATATATTTTTATTAATATTATATATACTTACACTAGGTTATTAGATTGGTCCGCTAAAATACCAAAAAGAAAATTTGGTCTCCTAAACGGCGGGTTTAAACCGTTTAGCCCATAAATTAAATGGTGCGAATTAAAAAGTGAGAAAGTTTAGGAACTAGCAGATTTTGTAGTTTTTAGCTATTAATTATTTATCAATATTATTTTTAATGGTGTGAGATTGTATTTAATAATATAGAATCATTCAATTTCTTTTTAATAGTTAAGTGCTAACTAGAATTTAATAAAAATACGGGCACTTAGCACTCCTGTAAAAAATTATTAAAATTGCATATTTAAGTGGTACGAATTATGAATTAAACGAGTTAACCTATATATACCATGATACCTATACCTAGCTCTATCTATATCTATTGAGATTCCGTAATAGATTTAGCAAGATTAAATTTGGGCCAGTTTCGATCAACCTACATAGAGCATAAAAAAACAAAACCTACTCCATAAATACACGCTGGTTAGGCACATGTTGTTTTCCAAACACAAAACAAATTGACTTTTCTCAAGAGGAGACCAAGATTTTTAAGCGATGAAATTAAAGGATTAGTAATAATAAGGATGTTTTGTTTTCTAAACTATTTCTGCTTTTGTGTTCTGTATATGGATAGTTTATTATTACTCTATTATTTTTGCCTTACTTTCTCTAATGCCTAGGTGGAATGTGACGTTTCTTGCACTCTTTTATTTCATATATATACTAGTATTAAGCTACTCTAAAACTATATATGATGAAACACAAAGAAGTTCCAAAGTCCAGAAGAAATTAATTTATTTGAGTGATTTCTCTTGAAATATAAATTATTCTAGCATCAACAATTACTTGTTTAGTTTAATTGGAATTTTCCTTTTAAGGAGTAGTCAACGCCGTTGTTATTTTCATCAGATGCGTGGCAGGTCAACTATGTATATTTCTAACTTATCTGTTCCTCACCATATTCACTACCTTCACATATAATTGCTTGGAATATAATAACAACTTATGTGTTAAGTTTACATAGGATTGTGCTGATGCATACGGATTCGAAGTTCAAAACAAATCTTAACATATCTAACATCAAGTTTAATTAATTAATATGGTCAACACGTTTCGGACGGAAACAATTCAGAAAGAAAGGAAAGGCAGCATGCAACATATGCTGTAATAATGAAACTCAGTTATAGTAGCAGGCTAGCAGCCCACATTTATGTTTATTATATTATATTTCTTGTTAAATAAATTAAAAAGAATTAAGTTAGATTGATCTAATAATTATTTTTTGAATAATGTTAGGTAGAAAAAAAAGTTAGAATTTGTCTACCATTATTTTTTAAATATTTTTATATTGTTCTATATTACTCTTCATATTTTTATATATATCCACACTCTTTTAAAATATTCTATGATCTTCTAGAATTTTTCTAAAACTTTCTAGGATATTTCAGGATCTTCTATAATATTTTAGAACGTTTCGTAACTATCTAGAACATTCTCAAATACTTCATAAAACTATACAAACACAGTTAAATTTAATCTTCTAAAATTTACTGTAACATTAATAATTAATAAATACTAAATAAGACAAATTTTAATTATTTTTTATTAATTTTCTTTGATTATTAAATATTTTTGTATTTTTTTAGTCTATTTAAATAAATATTACGAATTTGAATATTATTTTATATATATAATAATTTATTGACCAATAACAAATCTCTAAATAAAATTTAAATTTGTCATAAATTAGTAATTCACCTGACAAGTACATTGTCAGAAAAAAAAACCAAAAGAATCATTTTATATTTTTATTCCAAAAATGAATCAAGTCAAGAGCATGCATATATATGTGAATAGGCACTTTTTATTTTTGATATGGAGGAGAGGTTGGTGTGTTGCAGTTTTATGGAGAGTACAGGAGCTTTACCTGCATGTGGTATTAGGGGAATACAACTCGGACCGAGGGAGTTGAGTACAGGAACACGGAGGGTCCGTTTTCTTTTATACCAACTCACGTGTTCGAAAAATATATTTTGTATACCAATTCGGAGGGTCCATTTTCTTTGTGTTGAAAAACAAAAAATACTAATCGAACAGTCCGATTTGTTAATGATAAATTTTAAATTTTTTCTCTCTCACAACTCGGACCATCCGATTTGGTAATTTAATTTTTTTTAAACAGAATTCGGATGGTCCGATTTCTTCTATCCCACATCCATATATAGCACCCCCATCCTCCACAGCAATGTATAACACACACACGCATGGCATATCTAAATTTTTTAGCCGTGAATAGGAGGGCAATAAGGTAGTCAAAGTCAATAAGTGGGAAAGGGAAACACGTGACAGTCATGTGGTCAAGCTTGCTGGATGAGCAAAGTTTATGCCATGTCGTAATTAGTGGTTGACACGTATGGATGGCTGCTGAGTAAAAGGGATGTGGATGGATTCTCATGCCTTCTTTCTGGACCCCACAAATTCTCATGTCGTAATTTTAATATTTTATTAGATAAAATATATTTTTCTTTAAAATTTGTCAAAAATAAAATTAAAATAAATTAAAATTTAAAAATATTTTTCGAATATAAACTTCAACAAAAAATACCTTATTCAATTTTATTTATCGCATATCTTCAATTTTTTTCCCCAATAGGTGATTGATACTCTCATATTCCTAAGCATTATTATTTGTTGGGTATCAGTATATGACTAAATTATTCCTTCGATATTAGATATTAATAATAGTATAAATACTATTTGCAGCGTATTCAATAAAAATCTATAAAATATTTATAATTGCCTACATTTGTTTATAGTATTTTAAAATTGCATGAGCGAGATTAATTTCATAATAATAAAGGTTAGCTAGCGGTTAACCTAAGATCAATTTACCACATTTAAATATATAATTCATCTTGCTAATATTCTCCGTTCAACATGTTCTTCTTTTAGATAACTATACAGTCCTATGGTATCAATTATTATTTTTGAATTCAATTTTTAAAACCCTAAAGTACGATTCCTTATGCCTTATAGTATTAGTGATATGAAATCAATATTATTAAAAACATATATAGTATTATTTTATATAGTATGAACGTATGTGAAATATTAAAATGACATGTGAATAATGGCCATTGGTTTTGTCGTATATAAATGAAGATTGTCTATTTCTTAATTACTTGGAGCTGGAGGGTTTTGATTAGGCTATAGTTAGCGTGTACGCTCGGTGGGGAACTCAGAAAATGGTGGCCTTTGGTTGAAAATTGACTATGTGGTATTTGAATTAATCTTCTTACTTGGTTCTTTTTCAATTTGTTTTCCTCGTGTCACTTGACACACATATTTCCTCGTTTTAATACATATATATACTACATAACTTTATATATGAGAAATTAATTTCCTTAGATGTTAGACCTAGGATTAGGCAAAATGAACTCATGTAGTAAACGTTATTCTCATTATCGTTAGGCAATAAAATTCGCTACACAAAGTCCATTTTTGATGGCTGAATTAATGACCTCCATTTTGATCGATTGCTCATAAGGATACACCAACTACTTTAGTTCAAATATTCCCCCGTTTAAAAATACAAATCTCTTTCAATTCTTTTAATATATTAAATTAAATTAATCTATATTCAATCCCAACACGCAGGGTATCCATCTAAAAAAAAAAGCTATTCATTTTTAAATTGAATTTATATACTATATTTTGTACAGACAACTTTAAGAACCAATTAAATATTATTGTTAAGTGAGCGCATCATGTAGATTAATTCATGAAAATGACCATCATCCATGTGTGGTTTTAAATTAGGTTAGATATTTATTTGAAGAGTAAACACTTAAATTGACCCAACAAATTTTAATTTTTAATCATTTTTGGATTAAAATTATTATTAGTTTTTATTATACGTATTACTATAAGAAAATATTTTTTCTCTGTTTCCAAACATGCTCCTAATCTGATATGCCTGTAATTATGTGGTGATCTTATTAGAGGCTTAAACTGCAGTGTTCCTTAATTAAAATTCCTTTTAATTAAAAATATTATTGTGAATATACATCATGATAATTTATAATATAAAAAAATTATTAAATATATTAGATAAGTATAGTAATATTCTAATAATTTTAACTATTAATTTTAATTATAAAAATTATATATAATATATATTAATTAAAATTAATCGTTAAAATTATTAGAACACGATGTTTAAAAACTTTTGTCTAGTATAATTAATGTACAAATAATTGACCTTCAGCAGCACATCAAAACAATAGTACATGATTCCAACGTTGCAGAATTTAATGCGCGCGGCGTAAATTGGAATCACCAGATACATACATGTAACATATGTACGTATGAAAAAATTGTAAATGTACCAGTATATCGATATTTCAATAATTTTTACCAATTAATCTTATAAAAAATATATGTAATATATAATTAAAATAAACAATTAAAAATTACTGAAACATATCCATATACTTGAAAACTTTTCAATACACGTGTATTCATTGCTTCACGTCTCCATACTCAAATTTGATTATCAATGAATGGCATACTTTTCATTGAACCTATATACGTACGCATGCATACATAGATACATACATACAGTGTGGACATATGAGTTAGTACTACGGTAAGTAGCTTGGTATATAGTACAAGAATGTGTTACATACGTACGTAGAAGAAGCAAGGAAGAAACACACATACATGCAACAGTCAAGACGCGTAACTGCACGCGTGTCAACCACTACCCACTACCCATTTCTTCAATTCCAATTAATTAATATAACAGGAAAGTTTTTACATGTACCACGGTACTTTTTTTTGGTATATTGGTATTCTATTCTTTTTAAGCATTAATATATAATCAAATATTTATAAGGATGAGATTGAATAAAAAATGTATTGACTGATTTTTTTTTTTTTTTTTTTTTTGAGAGCACCATAACCAAGAGTTGTTTCCTTAGCCTACAGAAAGGAGAGGAAATTATAATCTTGCACTTTTCTAAACAGATGACTTCCTTCTCTTTATTAACTTTAATTTTTTTGTCTCCTTTTCATTTCTCCAAAACAAATGACTCCCTTTGGCACTAACGCACTGTATATTTTATTTGCCTATTTATTTCATAGGAATATTATTATTATTATTATATAATGAGATAATACTATTTTATAATTTAATTTTGTTTATTTTATACATATAATACTTACTTACTAATCCGATTTTCTCCACTATATTAAAAACATGTTATTTTACTAAATGCATATTATTTGCCAAGATTTTAAATATTAATTGCTTTTAATATTAAATCTATTTTCATTAAATTATTTTAAAAAGTTATATTTAAATTAAAATTACTTGCATATATTAATTAATTGCTTACATTTATAAGTTAAAGATAACTGTTTTTTTAATTAATCCTCTTATTCTAAAAATAAATTTCTCTTATACAGTCTAGAATTTAAGATGAACACATAATTTTAAAAAATATTAGATAAAATACAATTAATTCTCTATTTAAATTTTTTTTTAATTAGTAGAATCTTTAAGCTTAAACTCAAATTTTTCCCACCAATTACTTTTGAAAACAAATTTAACAAATTTCATGATTATAAGCTCCCAAGCCGTCAAACAAGTTAAAAAAAAAAAGAAGAAGCTACAATGCTATCTCTAAAGTTAACTACAGCCGTTCACTTTTCCTCTCTTATTTCATGTGTTTTTTAGTCATTTTCTGTCTATTATTTTAAACATTAATACAACTACCTGTTTCGTACATGGAGCATGGATGTTCCAATAAAGTAAAAGGAACATGTAAAAAAATTCCAATAAAATAATGCAAATAGTTAATAATTGTAATTAAGTGCCGCCGCAGATTCATATGTCCATTATGTATGGCAAATTGGCAATGCATAAACAATAGCAGCCATCATACATATACATGCGGCCCCTCCCATCCCCTCATTTCAAATCAGTCCTTCTCACTCCTATAATTATTTAATTAATCCCATAAGCTGCTAGAATTAATTTTAATTATAATATGGATCTACTACTACTACATATACTAGTACCTTATCAAGTCACGCGGCGAGACACATGATTCCGCCGACAACTTTTTCTACGTACTGTACCCCATCGCCCATCTCATGTGTTGTTTTTTTTTTTTTTTTCCAAAAGGTACGAATGACCTTGAGCTCCTCCTATTAGTATGACTATTTGGTTGATACTTTGATTTGATTATGTTACGCCTCCACTATTGCTATTACTATATTTGAAAAAAAAAGGAAGGTGATTAGAGGTTCACGAAATAAGTGTGTTGAAGTATTCTATTCCGTTGCGGAGCCATCAAGGAAAAAGCTGCCCATATTCCGACAAATCACTACCTAATTCGTGCATTCAAATAAGGCCCCCCACGCCCCCCCCCCCCCCCCCCCCCCCGGCCCTCTCTCTCTCTCTTAAGCCCCCACTTTATATCCGCAAATAATAACGCTCATACCACAAAGCAATAATTAATAAGTAACTAAATGCAACATTAAAAATAAATTAAAAAAAAGCGCGCGTGAGAGAGAGTGCATTGAACCCAAGCATTAGCAAGAGAAAAGGAAGTATCAGAGAAACAAGGTGCGGGAGGAAGAGAGAGAGAGCATTGTCTGCTATGTAGACAACCCACATGCCACGTAATTCGGGGACTAGTTTCGTAATTTGGGCCTCTTTCTTACCAGCAGCACACCACAGCATATGTACAGTCAAATTCCTTGTTGACTCTCTCCATCGTGTTATCCATCATTCATCAGAATTCATAACCGCATAAGCCCATGCCTCATATCTCTATATAAACGCTCACTTGCTCCCCCGTTTCCTCTACACCTTATTCCCTCTCTTACCCACACTCTTCCCAACCAAAACCAAAAATTAATATTACTCATTATGGCTCCCAGGGATAAGACGGCTGCCGTTAAGGTTAACGGCAAAGGTAGCGCCGGCGTTAAAGAGGTACATTTTAGGGGTGTTAGGAAGAGGCCATGGGGAAGGTACGCTGCTGAGATCAGAGATCCAGGCAAGAAGAGCCGCGTTTGGCTCGGCACCTTCGACACCGCCGAGGACGCAGCGCGTGCATACGACGCCGCCGCTCGAGAGTTCCGTGGCCCAAAGGCTAAGACCAACTTCCCCTTTCCTGATTCCGACGACAACAACAATAACAACATCGTCGTCGTTAAGAACAACAACCGCAGCCCCAGCCAGAGCAGCACCGTCGAATCTTCCAGCCGGGACCGCGACTCCTACTCCGCCGCTGCCACCGCAGCAGCTGATTCGTCGCCCTTAGACCTTAACTTAGCCCCCGCTGGAGCTGGATTCTCCGGATCCATTCGGTTCCCATTCCAGCAGCCGTTCGCGGTGTTTCCCTGCCGGATGCCGGCGGCGAAGCAGGCTCTGTACCTCGACGCGGTGCTGCGTGCCGGCATGGTTGGTCACGGCCAGTTCGGTTTTGGTTATAACCGTCCCGCGGCGGCGGGAGCGCAGAGTGACTCGGACTCTTCCTCGGTGATTGATCTGAACCAGCACGACGGCGATGTCGCTAAGAATCACGGAAGAGGCTTAGTTCTAGACCTGAACGAACCTCCTCCACAAGAGATGGCTTGAACCTTAGGGTTCCGTAATTTTTAATGTTCCCGGATTATGAGTCTCTCTATCCTTTTTTTTTTTTTTGTTAAGAAAAAATCTAATTAAGAAGAGGTAATCGTTTTGTGAATAGAATAGATAGGCGATTATTGTTGTGTCCAATTTTTTGCGACTGGGAAACTAAACGATCCCGTTTGGATCTCTGTTGTTCCGGAAACCCCAATGTTAATTACGAAACTGCCACTAGTTTTTGTTAATGATGATGATGAATCAGTTGTAATAAACTAATACTTGCAGTGCAGTGCAGTTTTTGGCTTCAATAATAGTAGTAAGATGAAAATGTTTGATGATCCATTTAAGTGCGTGTATTATTAATTGGGTGTTGTTAAAGAGGCGGCCAGACTGGTTGGAGTATTGGTGGTGGTAGAAGGGGAATGAATGGTGAATGATTGATTGAGGAGAGGACGCCACGTGACAGATGTCTATTGCGTGTTGTGTTTTGAAGCTGACTCCAATGCCTAATACAGCGTGGGGATTCAAATCTACATCTCCCTCTCACACGTGGCCTTATTCCATTGCCTCATCTTTGTCCCTTCTTCTAACTATACGACGTTCAACTATAAATCACTTGAATCAATCAGTATCTATCATACTATACGTACACACATGCTTTTCATCTCATCTCTGCTAATCATCCTTCATACCACTTGTTTGCTTTATTAATTTTAATTTGCTAATTTCAGATTTAATATACAGCAACATAGATCTTGAAACAAAACTCAAGTCATAAATAGATTAAGAACATATGTATACCAATGATCGCGTAATATAAGCTAAATTCGCTTTATATAATAAAAATACTAAAATATGGTAATAATTATGATGAAGAAGTTCTTTAGGGTTAAGCTGGTGGCAGCTTGCATTGTGCGCCTGCCGACTTATTGTAAGAGGTCCCTCAAAGAGGACACGTAAGTTGGTAACGATAGGTTGGGTAGCAACCAAACGAAAACCATTTTTGTTGAATTCACATTCCTATTAGGGAACCAACCACTGCAGCATCATCTATTAGCTAGGTATACACTATACATAGAAAGCACATACACTCGTTTTCAAACTTTGATTTTCGTTTTGTGGTCCTCTCCTGTGCCTTCACTTCTACCAATTTTGCCAACACCGTCCATTCCATTCTTTTGTACGCACCATATATTGTATAATAATAATGGGATACTTTTAATTTGCCGTATAAATTAAACAAAAATTATTAGACTGGCGGTGCTAATTCATTTTAATTTGTCAATGCTTTCAATTTGGGTTTGTTTTTAGTAAATACTATCCTAAGTTTGGTAGTTGAAATGTTCAACTCATAATGTGAATCAGGCAGGCCTCAAATACAAAACTTGGAATAAAAAGGGTTCCTTAGTGTATGGTCTAATACAATGGAGACATAACGCGAGAACTATACATGCATTCACTTTTGGAGAGAAAATGTCAAATGGAAATCGATGCATGTCTATTGGCATGGCATAACATGTGTAATCCGCAGATCCGCATCAAAAAATAATATAATTAAATAAAATTAGATTATATATTGTCAACTTGCCATGACTTGGCGCACTTTGTTTGCAGCCAAAGGCACTAAAATAATTGGAACCAACAGAATGATAACCATGCATATTTGCATCTGTAACGCTGTGATGGAGGCGCGTGGGAATTGGGAAAAGGATGGCGCGTACAAGGGAGTGAAGGAGTAATGAAGCAATAAGGAGCATGGAGGCGGAAAGGGTTTGCCGCAGAAGGGGCCCACCGGTGCAGTGCAGATAATAGCATTTGGCATGCACGTGTATTACCTGAAAAAGGGAACACCAGTGGGACCCACTCCAACGCCTATTGTAACTGTAGTCTGTACTACCTCCCCGGCTGCTACTTTTGCTGCCCGCCCTTGTGGGACCCTCATCCTTTCATCCTCCATATATTTTTCTTCATATTTAATAAAAATATTACCTTATTAAATCAGCTTCAGTAAAAAAAGTAATTTTTTTAATTTAAAAGAAACTATTAATTTGATCATTGTCCATTTTAAAAAATGAAAACACGATTTCTTAAAATAAAAAAAAATTCTACTTCAATCTATATTTCTTACATCCTTAATACAACGTAGTCTCTGAAGGTGTTTTTGCTTTTTCGTTAAGTCTTATGAAAAAAACTGACCTATCACATTAAGCCTCTAATTTAGCGCGTGAGCTTGCTAACATGTCTCTGTATATGTTTAGTTGGAAAATATAAAATTGACAGAGACTTAACTTCTACAATCACATAATAAAAAAGACGACATTTTAAGTGGAGAAAAACCTTTCATAATTTTTTCTTGATCATTTTTAGCATTGTTCGTAACTTGTTAAATCCTAACACACTATAAGCAGCAATAGAGAGCATGGGTCGACATCCATTTGCAAAGAATGGAAGAGAAGGTGTTAACGAAGAAGGTAGAAGTGTTATAGTATGCTTTGTAGGAAGAGTTGGCTTGAGGAAGAAGAAAAAAAAAGATGTTCGTTGCTCCACAAACAACACCACTTCTTTCTCTTTCTCATTCTCCCTCCTTTTCTCCACCACTTGCTTCAACTTCTTCACGCTTCAATTAATCACTATCTGTGTCATCTAAAAGAAGAAAAACAAAAAAAATTCAAAAATGTCCATTAATAATAAGCAACAACAAAAGGGAGAAAAATGTGGTGATCCGTTATCTAAGAATTAACCCACAACAATAACTTCGAAATCGAATTCCACCAAAACGGATAATCTCCCCGAGATTCTCTCCAACCAAAATCACTAACCGCAAATACCGGAGTATCAACAAAGAACTCCGTCAAACCAGTAATACAAATACTAATAACTACCTCAAATAACACAATATATACGAGTAACTCATTCAGTCACAGGTACGTTGCTCATTCCGTATTCTTCTGAATAATCTCTTACTCTTACTTATTTGAGCATTGGAGTCCCTTTGCAGATGACCAATGCCGCCGCCCTTACAAGAAGACGACGTTCCTGTCCTTTTTATCCAAGGAAAGCTACTTCGAGCATTATTAGAACGAGCTATACTTTGGAGACGTCTATAGACACAGGAACATTCGGCGTTCACCGTGGGGCCCGCTTTCTAACCCCATAATTTTTGAAAATATTTTCTGTACTTTTCTCTCTTTTTTGCAGGTCATAACATATGGCAGACGAGCATAGCCACGCTTCCTCAAACCCTAACCCGGCCGACTTCTGGCCATCAATGAATCCATCAGAACAGAGAACCAAAGAATGGTCGAACTCTTACGCCAGAAACAGCACAGCCAGAGCAAGGGAGGAGAGCACAAGAATGCTGAAAACAAAGACGACCATGACGAGCATAAGTCAGAGGCTAAGCACGTTATACCAACTCCCCCGAAAATAATCACGAAAAGAACTAACACCTTTTCGAAGGAGATTATGAGCTTTCAAATGCCTAAGAACTTTACCCTACCAATGACTCTGAAACCTTACGAAGGGATAAGAGATCCCAATATCCACGTCACCAAATTCCACACAATTATGTTTATGAATAAAGAATCCAATCCAATTTTATGCCGAACTTTCCCAACGTTCTTAGATGGAACTGCCATGATTTGGTTTTTCAACCTACCCGAAGGATCTATTTCCAGCTTTTAGTTAGCCGATCTTTTTGTCAACAACTTTGCTGCATCCAAAATATACGTGCACAACTCCGACTACCTGAGCACCATAAA
Organism: Arachis hypogaea; assembly: GCF_003086295.3. Classification (NCBI taxonomy): domain Eukaryota; kingdom Viridiplantae; phylum Streptophyta; class Magnoliopsida; order Fabales; family Fabaceae; genus Arachis; species Arachis hypogaea. The sequence goes on from NC_092045.1 coordinate 2,198,402, forward strand.
GCAAGGACCAAACGAGAGCCTAAAGGACTACATGATAAGGTTCGCTGAAGCAATTATAGAAATACCTAACTTAATTCCAGAAGTACATCTTCATGCCCTAAAAAGTGGCCTCTGTCCCGGGAAGATCCAAGAAACTATAGTCACAACGAAGCTGAAAACCCTAGCTGAGTTTCGACAAAAAGCGACAAGCCAAATTGAAATTGAAGAATTCTGACAACTACGGAAAACATAGAAGTCTACCTCAAGCAAGGAGGATGAGAAACGAAACAAGTATGCAAACAACAGAACAAACCAAAGATCATTTAAATTCACGCTAAAGTTCGACAGTTACACTCCTCTCAACACCAAAAGAGAAGACATCATCAGAGATATTCTGCATTCAAAACTCATCAAATCTCCAAGCAACGCAAACACATACCAAGACCAGGGATACGTGGACAAATCCAAATATTGCACATTCTATAAAAAATACGGACACACGACAGATGATTGTGTCATAGCAAAGGATCTACCTAAAAAACTAGCTTAACAAGGCCTATTAAACAAATACATCGATACCCAAGGACGAAAAGGGAACACGGAAGACTTCGGCCAACATTCCAAAACAACTAACAATTCTCGAGATAAAATGAAGAAGGTAAATAAAGATATTAATCCACCACGTCGAATGATAAATTGTATCTCTGGTGCCTTTGTAGGGGGGATGTACCAAATTGGTCAGGAAGAGATCCTACCGAACTATGATGTCAGTAACGGGATCAAACTTGTCCCAACCTATCAACCCATACAAACCAGAGATCTCATTCCCCACCCCCACCCAAAGACTACAAAGCGAAAGACCGCAACCTCGACGACCCAGTGGTCATATCTGCACAGGTCGGAGAACCATTGGTAAAGAAAGTCTTGATGGATCCTGGGAGTAGCGCAGATGTCCTATTCTACTCAACATTCCAAAAAATGAAGCTAAGTGATAAAGCCTTCCAACCGTCATCGGGGGAACTGGTAGGTTTCTCAGGTGAGCGAGTTCCAATACGAGGTTATATTTAGTTACAAACTACACTTGGAAATTATCCTGACTATAAAACCATGGACATACAATATTTAGTTGTCGACTACAAAAGTCCATATAATATAATTCTAGGCAGACCTTCTTTGAACGCCTTCAATGCTATTATCTCCACTGTACATTTGTGTGTTAAGTTTCTTTCACAAGATCACAAAGTAGTAACAATTCATGGAGATCAGAGAGAGGTCAGGTAGTGTTACAACGCCAGCCTAAAGAATGAATATTTGAAATTTGAGGCAACCTGAGCAACAGTACGTCCAAGTAGTATACAACTCAGAACAATTACCCCCCATTGGCAGACTTAGATCCTCGGACCAACCATCAGGAGTGACCAATGCCAACAGATGACCTCACAAAATCTCAATTAACAAACGAGGCAAGCAAATATACATACCTCAGAAACGCGCTAAACAAAGAAGAGCAAGAAAAACAAGCTGAACTGTTGAGACAAAATGCCGACCTCTTCGCATAGACCCCAGCAGACATGCCTGAAATAGACCTGAATGTCATCTGCCACAGACTGGCGACCAATCCATCAATTTGATCTATAGCTAAAAAAAAAGACACCTCGGCACAGACAAAATGACATCTTCTTTGGAAGAAACCCAGAAGCTCCTCAACGCTGGGTACATCAAAGAGCTCAGATACACTACCTGTTTAGCAAATATGGTAATGGTTAAAAAGAACAAATGTAAGTAAAGGATGTGTGTGGACTACACAGACCTCAATAAGGCATGTCCAAAAGACGTATACCCCCTCCCATGTATCGATAAATTAGTTGACAGCTCTTCTGATTTTCAATGTTTAAGCTATATGGACGCTTATTCCGGTTATAACCAAATACTAATGTATTCGGCTGACCAGAATAAGACTGCTTTTATTACTGACAATGGAAATTTTTGTTATAAGGTCATGCCATTCAGATTCAAAAATGCAGGTGCAACATATCAGAGACTTATGAACAAAATCTTTTCAAACGAAATTGGCCGAAACACAGAAGTCAACGTCGATGACATGGTAGCAAAGACACTACATGCGGGAAATCACATTAATGACCTAAAGGAGATCTTTCAACAACTTCGAATGTACAACATGAAACCCAACCCCAAAAAATGTGCCTTCAGAGTATCAAGGGAGAAATTCCTCGGCTTCATGCTCACATGTCGAGGTATTGAAGCCAACCCTAAAAAATGTCAAGCAATACTAAATATGAGAAGCCCAAGGACAGTTAAGGAAATTCAGCAACTTACCAGTCTGCTTGCTGCATTAGTCCGATTCTTGCCTCGTATAGCACACCGATTACATCACTTTTTCAAGACACTAAGAAAGCAAGAAAAGTTTGAATGGTCCGAGGAATGTGAGAAGGCCTTTACCGAGCTCAAGACCATATTATCAGAACCCTCTATTCTTCAAATACCAGAACTTGGTAAACCCTTATACATCTATTTATCAGTTACTAATCATGTTATTAGTTCTGTCTTAATAATAGAAACGGGGAAGCAACAGTACCCAATATATTTCATTAGCAAGTCACTCCAACACGCCGAGGTCAGATATCCAAAATTAGCCCTGGCCTTAATAACAACAGCAGATGTCTGCGACACTATTTCCAAAGTCATACCATCATAGTCAGAACAGAACAACCCCTCCGATAAATTTTAGCAAAGCCCGAGCTTGCTGGAAGACTAATTAAATGGTCAATCGAATTATCCGAGTATGACATTCAGTACCAATCCCGAGGAGCCATAAAGTCTCAAGCATTGGCGGACTTCTTTGCAGAACTCACAATAGACGAGCCTAGTCCAACTACAAATAATTGGATACTATACGTCAACGGAGCTTCAAACAACAAAGTTTCTGGAGCAGGAGTATTGCTCGAAGACGACCAAGGGACATCCTTCGAACAATCCTTACAATTCACTTTCCATGCAAGCAACGATCAGACAGAGTATGAAGTACTCAAAACAGGACTCAAACTAGCCCACACAATAGGCGTCACTCAACTGAGCGTCAAATGTGATTCTTTACTTGTAGTACAATAGATAACAAGTAACTTTCAGGTAAAAGACCCACTGTTAAAAAAGTATAATGCTATTGTCAACACTCTTGTTCATGGTTTTCAAAAATTTAAAATCTCTCACATACCTCGAGAACAAAATGATAGAGCAGATATTCTTTCAAAATTAGCAACAACCAGAAGCCAAACTAAAACACCGACCTTATCTCAATTACCACTTGATGAACCTAGTGTTATGCTAACAGTATTTTCGAGTATTTCACAGGAAGAAGACTGGTGGAAACCTTTCATATATTATCTACAAACAGGTCAAATGCCTGACAGCATCCAAAATAAGAAGAAATTCAAAAGAAGAGCGAGTTTCTACACACTAATCAGCTCCAAACTATACAAGCGAGGTTTCACAAGACCTCTTCTAAAATGCCTGGATGCAACAGATGCTAAGTTGGCAATGAATGAGGTTCACGAAAGCGTTTGCGGAACGCATATAGGAGGACGAAGCTTGACCTCCAAAATACTTAGAGCAGGCTATTACTGCCCAACACTACAACAAGATTGCATGTATAAGATTCAACATTGTGACGATTGCCAAAGACACGCACCAATCATTCACAACCCAGCCGAACAATTGCATTCGTCATAAGTAAGCTGGTCATTCGACAAATGGGGGCTGGACATCCTCGGACCTTTCCCACCAGCTTCAGGATAGGTTAAATTTTTAATAGTTGCTATTGATTATTTTACAAAATGGATAGAGGCAATACCATTGGCAAAAATAACTTCCGAAAAAATGATATATTTTGTATGGAGACACATACTTTGTAGATTCAGTATTCCTCATTCCATTATAACTGATAACGGTAGACAATTCATAGACAAAAAATTCGCAACTTTCTTAACAAATTTCAAAATCATTCAACAATTCTCATCCGTAGAACACCCATAAACTAATGGTTTAGCCAAGGCTGCCAATAAAATTATTTTACAGGGACTTAGGAAAAATCTCGAAGATTCCCAGGGAGAATGGGCCGAACTCATTCCAGAGGTACTATGGAGCTATAACACAACAGAACAATCATCAACAAAAGAAACTCCTTTCAGGCTAGTGTATGGGTGCGATGCCATGTTACCTGTCAAAATCTCCCTACAATCTCCTCGGACCAAAAGCATGAATGAAGACGACAATATAGAAAACAGAAGAACCAAGCTGGATCTCATCGAAGAATATCAAAACAAGTCAACACTTCAACAACTTGCTACAAAATGAGCAATAGCTCAGAAGTATAACAAGAAAGTCAGACCAAGAACATTCCAAGAAGGCGACCTTGTTCTTAGAAAGATAGAGGATGTACGAAAACCATAAGGGCATGGAAAGCTAAATGCCAACTGGGAAGGCTCACTCCGGATTTACAGAATTATTGGCAAAGGAGCATACAAACTCCAAACACTGGAGGGAGTAACACTCCCAAACAATTGGAACATTTCTTCTTTAAAGCTGTACTACAGTTAATCTCTAAGTCAGACACGGTGATGTACTCTTTTTCCTACTACCAGATTTTATCCCTAAGTTAGGTTTTGTTGGAGAAATTTTAATGAGGCACACCACCCCGCGTCTTTGCAGTTATTAAAAATTTACAACAACAGCAACTATAAGTTACTTCACATATCTATTTCCTATCTTACTCGGCCGAGTCGCATAACAAATAATACTAACTCATAAGACGAGCTTCAATCATCCAAAAAGATTTTCAAATAAGACAATAACATAAATTACCAAATACGCACTAAAAGTGCAATGACAAACCAACAGTTAAATAACGCCAAATGTTTTTGGCTAAACACTAAAAGCCAATAGTACCAAAACAACTACACCAAATAGTTCCTCGGCTGAAAGCTAGAAGTTTCAAATACATACACAAAAAACAGTGTATAAAGACTAATCCATTACAAAAGTACATTAAGCATCTGGATTTTCACCCTCTCCCTTTCCATCATTTTCCTCATCCTCTACCAATTCTTCACCAACAACAAACTTGCACAGCTCCATCACAGACAAATCTGTATCACGAGCTAGAAGCTTCTCCTGCTCAACAGCCCTATCAAACCCGATAGCAAACATCTCAAGGGCATGATCCTCTTTATCATTCTCAAGCTATTTATTCTCGATGCCAAACACCACCAACCTAGCCTCCAGAGCAGTCTTCTCTTTTTCAAATTTCTTTCTAGCATCCTCAGCAGCAGTTAACTTCTCTTGCAGTGAATCCGCTAAGTCCAGAGCAGAGCGAAGCTTATTCCCTTTGTCCAAGTTCTCCTGCATCAACTGATCAACAACAGCTTTGTCGAATACATCCCTAGCATGTTTTAGCTCTTGAGTTCGACTGATAGACATTAGCTGAGCTCCCATCACCTAAAACAAAAAGAATGACTCAATCAAACCAGCACAAATCAACACTACCAAGAAAAACCAAACCAAAATATCATACCTGAAGATATTGACAAACGCCAATATCACCAACATCATGAACAAGCTTAACGTCGGCAAGACTTTGACCGTACTCATCGGCCACTATAGACAGTGGGAAGTGCTTGCTCCATAATGAGGTAAGATCCTCATCCCCCTTATATCCATGAAGCACCTTTTGATTTTCAGTGAACTTATTTACCTGCTCCAAATTGACATCCTTTCCACCAAGCTTATCATCGGCCAGGTCCACCACCTTTTCCTTCTTACCATCCTCCTTCTTTCTCTTATAACTCACCTTCTTAACAAGAGATGGTTGATTAACTTCGGTCCCCTACTCAGCCTTCACATGACTGGTAGACCTTTCACATGACTAGTAGTTCTACGTTTTTCGTCCGTAAATACGCCTTTAAACTGCTAGATGTCACTTTCAGAGCTTTCTCAACTGCAAAAAATACAAATATAAGAAAAATGTCAAATATTACAAAACAAACCAGTAAAGTTTAACCAAAGGTTTACCTATATACTCTGACATAACGTCTTTATCAGACTCCTACTCAAGAAGTTCCACGACAGACAACAAATCGAAAAACAAAACATTGTTAACAAAAAATTTCACTATCATTTTATTTCGATATTCCATCTCGTCCATCCCCAATATCTGCCTAGGTCTCGGACACCAAAATAAAGGAAACTTCTCCAGCAAACATTCATAAAAATACTAGAAAAACTCATCTTCAGCAGCACTAACCTTCAAAACCGTCGACTTAAACCCCTTATAAGATGACTTATATAAACTAAAAATAACCCGACCAGTAGCACTCGCCAAGTTTAACCAATCTCCTATTTTCATACCTTTACAATGAAATAGAGCAAAAAACACCTCCAATGATGGTTCAGTCTCAAGATATTCCATCAACACCTCAAACGCCCTAACAAAGGCCCAAGAATTTGGGTGCAATTGAGAGGGCGCACATTTAAGTTGCATCAGTACTCCACATTGAAATTCAGAAAAAGAAAATCTAACATCAAGGGCTACAAAAACACAACTATACATGAAGAAAAATTCGAAACTTTCACCACAGTGGTATACGCGATCAGCAGCATTACACGATAAAAACTTAAGACTAATACCACCACCTTCCCTAACCCACGAAGATGCTAAATCCAACTGAGTCACACTATGATCATCATAAAAAATAGAAGCCCATTTTTTCACCGAATCAGCTACCCATGCAAAGGGATCATTTGGATCCCAGAACCACACTTATTCCATAATTTTATCTTTTTCATCAACAACTTCCCTTTTTCCCCGGCTCCTAGCCTTCTTCCCTAACATAGCCTTTTTTCCTTTCTCCATGCCAAAAATGCAATGAAAGCAGTAAGTTGAAAAGAAACTAAGTGAACATTACTAATCTTTCTTGCTCATCTTCATCAAATACACAGAAAATGTAAACCCCAAATAGATAATCAAGAGTCCAGCAATTCACCCACTAGCCCACTATGCACACCTTCAGAAAGCAAGTTAAAAACCACAAAAATCCGCAGCCGTCAATTGAAAAAAGTACTTCACTAATCAACGGCCACCATTCTTAACCGTTTTCCTACCCGATGTGCATTAAATACAGATGTCTTTTCCAATATCTTTTCTCTCTTCCAAACACTTTCATTTAGTTACCGCCAAAATACCAAGCTTTTCATATTTTTCAAATCTCGCGATAACCAAGTCGACCTTGGGGGCCACCACAATATCCGATTCTGAGCTATACATAAGCTCGACCTGTTATAGCTCGATTTTGTAAAACAGGTCAAGTTTGGAGGCTGTGATCCGTTACCTAAGAACTGACCCACAACAATAACCTCGGAATCGAATTCCACCAAAACGGATAACCTCCCCGTGATTCTCTCCAACCAAAACTACTAAAACCGCAAATACTGGAGTATGAGAGTATCAACAAAGGACTCCGTCAAACCAGTAACACAGATACTAATAACTACCCCAAATAACACAACATATACGAGTAACTCATTCAGTCACAGGTACGTTGCTCATTTTGTATTCCTCTAAATAATCTCTTACTCTTACTTACTTGAGTGTTGGAGTCCCTTTGCAGGTGCCCAACGCCGCCGCCCTTACAAGAAGACGACGTTTCTTCCCCTTTTATCCAAGAAAAGCTAGTTTGAGCATTAGTGGAACGAGTTATACTTCGGAGATGTCTTTAACACAGAAATATGTGGTATTTTAAAAATGGCTAAATCAAATTGGGAACATGCTTAATCGAAAAGTGCAAGAGAATAGCAATTAAAATTAATTTTAAAAAAATAAAAGCTAAAAGTGTAACGAAATGAGAAATTAGGAGAAACTTTTGAAAGAGAAAATGAAAATTAAAAAATCCTAAACCTTATGGAAGAGATAGAAAATTATGCGTGAAGGGGAAATGAAGGAAATTGCTGCCAGAACAAGATTAAAGAGAGGCACAAATTTCTTCCATTTAAAACAACGTCGTTTTTATATCACAGAAATAGGAATTAAAGCGTTTTTATTTTAAAATGTCATATTATCATTTTTAAAAATGAACAAAAATCAAATTAGTATTTCACTCTTTTGTTTATATCTGAAACAAAAAGTCTTTATTAGAATTTTTTTTTAAACTTCATATTTGATTTTAATAAAACCTTTTAAACACTAACAATATTCCTCCCTTCTTCATCACCGATCTTTGCAAAATAAATTTCGTTTTTTTATCATGATAAAATTCCTTATAGTGTTGGTATGACTATAAACAAAACTTGGTTATCATGCTATATCATCATTTAATTCAAAGAATAGGTAAAAACCAATCACTCTTCGCGGGGTACACGGCATTGCCACATTTATCATGCTATATCATCATTTAATTCCTTGGCATTGCCACATTTCACAAATTAAATTTTAAAATAAATAAGTTACATAGCAACATTTTTCTTATTTTTATTTCATGGTTAAATTAACACTAATTATTTTTTTATGTTTAAAGATATTGATCGTTACCATTTTCTATGTTAAAATAATAATGATCTAAAACGAATAAAGTGATTTGCGCTCTCTTTAGCCAAATTGATAAGGTATTACTGTCTGATTTGGATTTGATATGCCAACGTGCTGCTTTATTGTCAAATATCAGATGAGCAAGTGGGGAAAATAATTGAGTATTCTCATTTGTTTTTGTTTTAGAATAATTAAGGATTTTGTTCTCTACTTGACACCTTTATCCCATATGTTGAATTGGACAATCGTGTCACCAATCATTATTACTAATATTTAATTATTTTTAACCGGAGGTTTTCAATACACATATTACATATATTATTTGACCGTGTTATTCTCATTTTTATCATGTGAATCCTATGTAGTATAACAGAGATACACGCATATAGACTATAGAGAGAATAAAAAAAAAAAAAACAGAGGAGTGCAGCGGTGGGAGACAAGATGACTTGTTTCGCAGAAATAGACGAATACGGGTGTGTTTGATATAAGTGTTTAAAGCACAAAATAAGTGTTTAATTTTTTGAATGTTGTAATTTTTGTTTAGCTATTTTTTTTAATGTAAATATGATTCTGAATTTAAATTTTTATTTAACTGAAGTAACAAATTGTAGCTTTTGTATTTAACTTTTGTATTCATTTCATAAATTAAAAAATCAATTAATAATTGATTTTGTCATTTAATTTTATCTACAATAAAAAATACCAAAAACAATCATCAGAGTTTTTAAATTTTTTTATAGTTATACTTTATAAATAAATATTTTTTAATATTATTATTAGTATTCTTTGTTAAATTTTAATTTTTATTAATTATTTATTTATTTTTTAATAGTATATATATTTTTGTTTAAAATTTTTATATATTTAGTTATGTATATCATTGTATTTTTTTAATAGAATTTTTAGTATTCATTGTTCATGTCTTTTTTTTAATTATTTTTATTAATACATATTTTTTATAGAATTTTATTTTTTATTTGACTTTGTATATTTTTTATTATGTATTCTTAAATTAGTATATATTTTATTTATTATTATTAATTTTTATAAAATAAATTTTATTAAAAAGATATAATTAAATACAAAAAGAGTATTAAAGAAGAGTATTAACAAATTATAATAAAAGAGTACTAATTTTCAATACATAAATTTAAATTCTTTTCAAAAGTAATTATAGTAAAAAAATGTTAAAATAATATAGATTTGAATGATATAAATTTATGTCCTTTTTAGTAATTTTTGTCTAAACATAATTTTAAATAATGTAATTCAAACAACATTCATTTTATTATAATTCATTTTAATATAAAATTATCAAACATAAATCACATTAATACCAACTCACTTTTTATCACAATCAAATTTATAAAATCAATTTTATACGAAATTTTATTTGCAAACTCTAATCCAAACACACACTACGTCGAGTGTGAAATTTTCTTAATTTAGAAGTTCTCTTAATTTAGTTTTTGTTCTGAATAGCTTTTTCATATTGTATAATTAGATTCTAATTCAATAAAACTATATACTGCCAAATAATTTTACCAATTAAATTGGATACATGTGTTTTATTTTTGAACGTGATGATTATTGTCTTTTCTTCTTTTTTTAAATAATGTCATCGTCTTCAATCACTTCTTCTTCTTTAATAATATTACTTTTTTATTATTTTTTTCTTTTTCTTTAACATTAGCATTGTTCAAAAAATTAAAGTGTATAAATTTTAATTTACAACACAAAAATTTTAATACATAACTCAAAATTTTAAAGAATCATATGTCTAAAATATTGACATTCAACTAACAAAATACGCACATTACATAAAATTTAGTATATTATAACAAAAAAATTTAGTGCACAATACAAAAGTTTTGATACATAACACAAAAATTTTAAAAAATTATGTGTCCAAAATATTAATATCTAACCAATAATAATCTCAAAAAAATTTATATTCATTAAATTCGATAAACTATCATTCAATCAATTATTAAAAAATTGATCTTATTCAAAAGCGAGACAAATCGAATTAAATTAAATTAATATCCCTACTTTGAATAAAATCCAAATCTTTTAAACAATTAATATATACGTATACACAAATAAAAAAATATTTAAAATTATTTAGATCAAATAAATATATTTTGAGAATATAAAAATTATTAATTAAATAATTAATATATACGTATACATAAATAAAAAATATTACAAATTATTAATTCTATAAATCAATCATGTATAATTAAAATGATCTATTTTGAAAATATATAATTAAATTAATTTAGCATTAATTGAATAATTTTATTTTTAATTTAAAATAAATTAATTGTATAATATATATGCTTTCTTAGTGTATTATATGATTGTAAATTTTTTATTTGAGACTTATATTTTTTAATAATTTAAAATAAATTAATTGTATAATATATATGCCTTCTTAGTGTGTTATATGATTGTAAATTTTTTATTTGAGACTTATATTTTTTAATAATTATTGTAGCTACTAAGTTATAATTTAATATTAAATTTAATATATTTTTAAATATATTTTTTATTTATATTCTTTTATCTTTTTATTTTATCTTAATTTTTTTACCGATATAATTTTATTAAAAAATTCAAGAAAATATTTGAACATAAAATTTGAAAACTTAAAATTAAGATATTTCAATAAAAAAATAATATTTTTACTTAATATTTATATAAATAAAAAAATTAAAATTAATTTAAAATTAAATATAAAAAATAAATAATTTTTGTATTTCGCACTGATTTATAGGCTGTTTGAAAATTTTCAAAAGTTATTTTTTGACTTTTGATTTATAAAAAGTTACATTAATGATGTTTGGTATAATTTTTAGATATATTTTTAACTTTTTTAAAATTTATTTAAAAACTTTTGAAAAAATAAAAAAATTTGACTTTTATCCTTTTCGAAAATTATCTTACACTCCTATTTATTACACAATTTTAAAATAGATACTTCTATAATAATTTTTTAAACACAAAATATAACTTATTCAAGTATTTTTCACATACAAGTCATTTACAGAAATGAGTCCATACAAATCATGTACATTCACATGCCCTGCACATTCTTCTTCTTCTCGTGATACTTCGTCGTCTTCTTCTTCGTTGTTTTTCTCTTTCGTTATCGTCGTCACCAATACCACCACATCCTTCTCCTCCTCCTTTTCTCGTTGGACTTTATTCTCCTTCTTCATTTTTTTCCTTCTACTCCATCTTCCTTATCATCGTGATCATCACCGTTATAGCATCGTCGTCATTTTCTTATACATATCGTCGTTATCATTATTATCTTTATTGTTATCGTTATCGTAGAAATTTTGTCATATTGATGACGTTGCCTGATCCAAAATTTTTGCCATATAATTTTCTCAATTTGTGTAGTTGCAGCAAATTTCGGGGTCAAACTAAGACATTTAGGTGAATTGTTTAATAATTTTTGGTGAATTTGTACTCATAAATTATGCATAATTCAAAGTTCTTCCTCTTTCTCTTCCTCATTTTCTACTGCTTCTTTTTTTTTATCATCATCACCACCTTTTTTTTATTTTTTTATTCATCTTTTATTTCTTGTTTTACCTTCTTAAATTTCTTCTTGTTTTACTCTCTTAACAAGAATAAAAACAAAAAAATTAAACAAAAAAGAACAAGAAAAACATAATGTTGTAAAATTACTTAAAAGATGATGAACTTACATTCATTCAACTAAAAAAAAAGAAAAAAAGAAAAAAAGAAGAAAAAATGCAACATTAGAAAAAATATTTGTGTGTAGTTGCACCAAATTTCGGGGTAAAACTAAGACATTTAGGTGTATTATTTAAGAATTTTCGGTGAATTTGTACGGATAAATTCTGTATAATTCAAAACTCTTTCTCCTTTTCATATTCTGCTACTACTTCTTTTTTTTTTCTTATTCATCTTTCATTTCTTGTTTTACCTTCTCAAGTTTCTTTTTATTTTATTCTTTCTTAAAAATAATAAAAACAAAAAAAGTCAAACAAAGAAGAAGAAGAAGCAGATAATGCTGCAAATATACTTGGAAGAGGATGAACCTACATTCATTCAACAAAAAAAAGAAATAAGGAAAAAAGAAGAAGAAAAAATGCAGCATTAGAGAAAATATTTTTGTGTAGTTGTAACAAATTTTGGGATAAAATTAAGACATTTAGATGTATTGTTTAAGAATTTTTGGTAAATTTGTACTGATAAATTCTGTATAATTCAGAACTCTTCCTCATCTGCTGCTGCTTCTTTTTTTTTTAATTATCATCATCATCTTCTTCTTCTTTTTTCTTATTCATCTTTCATTTCTTGTTTTACTCTTTCTTAACAAGAATAAAAACAAAAAAATCAAACAAAAAAGAAGAAGAAAGACATAATGCTGCAAAATTACTTGAAAGAGGATGAACTTACATTCATTTAACTAAAAAAAAGAAAGAAATAAGAAAAAAAAAAGAAGAAAAAATGCAGCATTAGAGAAAATATTTGTGTGCAGTTGCAGTAAATTTCGAGGCAAAACTAAGACATTTAGGTGTATTATTTAAGAATTTTTTATGAATTTGTACTGATAAATTCTGTATAATTCAAAATTCTTCCTCTTCCTCCTCTTCGTCTTTTGCTACTTCTTGTTTTTTTTATCATCATCATCATCTTCTTTTTTCTTCTTATTCATCTTTTTTTCTTTTGTTTTATTTTCTCAAGTTTCTTTTTGTTTTACTATTTCTTAACAAGAATAAAAACAAAAAAATCAAACAAAAAAGAAGAAGAAACACATAATACTGCAAAATTACTTGAAAGATGGTGAACTTACATTTATTTAACTAAAAAAAGAGAAAGAAGTAAGGAAAAAAGAAGAAGAAAGAAAAATGCAACATTAGAAAAAATATTTTTGTATAGTTGCAGGCGGCAGTAGCGGAGTTTGAAACAAAATTTGGGGTAAAAAATTTAACATAAAAATTTAATAATAATATTTATATTAAAATAAGATTTAGAAATATAATTATTATTTAAGTTTGTTACTAATAAGATAATAAATAAATAATTCTAAGTATAGTAAAGTATGTGAGCCCACTGAACTATTTTTTATTTTTTGAAAAAATACTACCAACAAATTTTGAGGAAAAACTAAGACATTTAGGTGTATTGTTTAAGAATTTTCGATAAATTTGTACTGATAAATTCTGCATAATTCAAAACTCTTCCTCTTTTTTCTCCTCATTTTATTCATCTTTTTCTTCTTATTTTATCTTCTAAAAAAATACATAGCATTGCGAATAAGAAAGAACGCAAAAAAAAAGGAAGAAGAACGCAAAGAAAGAGGAGAAAGAGGAACCCGAAATACAAACGTAGAAGAGGAACGTCAGGACTTTACACGCGCATTATGAAAATATATTCACTTCTGCTAGGGAATCAAGAGGGGGTTTAACCAACTCCTACCAACTTTTTAATGGGTTGGACCTCAAAGCTCATCTTAATAAAAATAAGTTAATATATATGGATGTTTCTTCTGCTAAGTATCAGAATGTTTCTTTTTCATACTAAATGGATGTTCTTTTATATATTTTTTGATTTTCTTTTGTATTGCAAATGTGAAGTATCTATTTCTTTAAGAATTTTATAAATTTTTTTAAATTTTATAGATATTTTAATTATTTTTGCTAAAATATAATTGGGTATTTCTTTTGTTAAGTATTAGGATATTTTTTTCATATTAAATGAATGTTTTTTTATATTTCTATAATTGTTCAAGGATAATTCGTGCTCCACCACTCCTTTTGGCTAAGATCAAGTGTGTAGTTTGCAGTCTCAAGAATGGCGAAAGAACTTGAGAACAAAGTCAAAGAGACATTATTGGATGACGATTTTATCCTCGCCGCCAATTACTACTCAGAAGCCATCAACTTGGATCCCAACAACTCTCTTCTTTATGCCGACAGAGCCCAAGCCCATTTCAAGCTCCAGAGCCGTTTTTGATGCAAACAAAGCCATTCAATTGAGTCCTTCGCTGGCTAAGGCCTACCTTCGTAAGGAAATTGCGTGCATTAAGTTGGTAGAATATTAAACTACAAAGCTAGCACTCTAAACCGGTGCCTCTTTTGCTCCGACGATTCCAAATTCACCAAACTCATTCAAGATTGTGATCGCTCCATTGCAGAAAAATCGAAAGATAGTATCCGATAAGTGCAGAGTCCTGGTGTTGTCAATTAAAGTTGAAATCCGCCTGTGGGTTGAAATTTGATATTTCAATTCTTGCTTAGAGCGGTGCCAGAAAAGGAGTAGGTTGCGGTGGAGAGGCGGAGAGGACCTGACAGTGAAAAAGAAGAATCTGTATGTGATTGTTGGAGGTGAGTAAGTTAATATAAGAGAGAAGAGGAAGATTTTTATAAGTTTTTAATTAGGTTTAGTTAATCAATTTTAAATTTTTTAAATTTTAAATTTAAAAATTTAAAATTAATTATTAATATAATTATAATCAATTAAGCTATTTTATTTTTGACTGATTAAAAATTAATTTTATATACTTTTTTAAATATATTTTGTTGAGTTAGGATTAATTTGCATAAATTTATGCGTCAAAAAACTTGTATATATAAGAGATCTCATTAAAGTGAGACCAAATCAATCATCATTTTGCTTTTCAATTTTTTCTTTTGCATTTGTACAGGAAAAAAAAGGAACCTGCATTTCCGGTTGCCCGTAGCATGGTATGAAGTGCCACCTTCCTGATTCCGCAAACAGAACAGAGAAGACTGTCACTTTGGGTTCGAGAGAGCAACAACCACCACCTTGGGGGGTTAGGGTTTGAATTAGGGTACATGGGTAGGGTTTTTCTTCTCGAATTGCAAGGCAGGGCTTACAGATGCAGATTCTGCGACACCCCTCTTGCTCTCTCTGACGACGTTCTCTCTCGGGTACTCTCTTCCTTTTCTTAATTTCACCCCCCCTTTCCCTGGTCTTACTATTTCTTATTTGAATTATTTGAAAAAATTGAATTTTTTTCGTGATCGTTGTTATGGGATTTCAGATGATGAATTTAATTTGGGGAAAGACTGAATTTTGTAGAGACTCATTGATTGAACTCGTGGAACATAATTGTTTAGGAGATTATTCAGTTGTGTATGTTCTACGAGTAGTAGTTGATTGTTTATCGTTTATGTTTTCAATGATAAAAGGATTGATCAAATTCGATAACAGCATATGTCATATCATATGAAATGTGGATCACTGAAACCAATGGGTAATGCAGCTGTAATTGCTCTCTCATTGCATATTGAGCACCCCATCTATCTGACTTCCATTTAGAACATGCCCTTTTCTAAAATTTTAGTATTCTGCAGTCGTAGTTGCTACAGATCATCATATCATTGTTATCCTTGGCACTTCCCTGTGCATAAGAATATGTCCTCTGCTGAAAATTTGTACAACTTATAGATGTGATAGGTTATCAAAGTGTTGTTTGTACAACACTTAGATAACCGATGCCTGGTGTGCTTTTGGAAAATGAGATGCAATTGTGTGTATATTTTACACGAGTTCTTACTCAGGCTGAGTCATTTTCAAAGTTTCATTCTGCGCTGGATTTATGCAACCCTTGGTCCAACCTGATTAAAGTGGAAGGGAATTTCACAATAAAAATAACATTCCTTGCATTGCACTTTCTGCAACGAGCAAAGTTTGATTCTGTGCTGGATTTATTCAGCCCTTGGTCTAACTGATTAAGGTTGAAGGGAATTTCACAATTCAATAACATTCCTTGCATTGCACTCATCTTGCAACAAGGACCTGGAGTTTCATTCATGTTGACTAGCTTTTGCCTTCTGTGTAATGTCTGCTTTGTTCTTGATAGTTACCATAACTTGCTACCGTTTATTTTGTGTTTTGAAATTGTAGTTACCTTTTTTGTGAGTATTTCAAGTTTTTAACAAACCCGAGTAACCTAACTCCCCTTTTTCTATTTTTTGTTTCTTGTTTTCTCCTCCTTTGATGATCAGTCCTTCACTTGCCTTCGAGGGAGGGCATACCTATTTAGCAATGTGTAAGTTCTTCCCTAACTCCCCCCTCTCCCATTTCTTCCTTTCTGTAATCTTAGTTACATATATCTCTTTTATTTCTGTTAAGCTTTTTGCATTGGACCAGGTTGATAGTTTCCCCCTGAATCACCAAAGGGCATCTATTCCTCTATCCACCTGGTTGAATGGAGTGGATCCTTTTGATTTTGTCTGTTATATAGAAAACATTATCATATTAGTTGAATAATGACTCAGCATCCTCAATAGGGTGCTAATTACTTTGTCTGAATATTGACCATTTTCAAATATAAAAATGCTATTTTCTGTTTAATTTACACCTTATGTTAACAAAACCTCCTAGTCTTCCTGAAGGAAAACCTGTAGTCATCTATTCTTGGATCATATTAAATTTGGGGTTTTTCTTATGGCCCACACATCACCCCACTTTGCCTGCAAATAATAAGTTGTGATATTATTTAGTAACCCTCTTATATGTCTCTTGTTCCTGATGAAGGTTGTATGAGAAATTCGATGAGCTATAGTAATTCAATAGTATCCTTTCTCCCTTGCTAATGTGTATCTAGCATATTGCTAAATGATTATTTTGTACCTGTGATGTCTTTGATTATAATTCTGGCTTCGGTTAGGGTGAATATAACTCTCGGGCCTCAGGAGGAGAGAATGATGATGTCTGGCTGGCACACTGTTGAAGACATATTTTGTTGCTGCTGTGGACAACTTCTCGGATGGAAATATGTGAGTTTTATCTTTGCACCTCAGCTTTCCTCTTCTTCCATACAAATGGTCAGTTTAACAGAGCAGAATTGAAGTCAATGAGATAATACAGTGTAGTGAAAAATTTAACCAATAAATATTTGAGGAGATAATTCAATCAACTTTTCTGCATACTGTATGATTATATGACACAATCAGCATCACTTTGATGATCTCAGTTCAATGTTGATTAATAACTAGTTTGGATTTCTTCAGGTTGTTGCGCATGATAAAAATCAAAGATTCAAGGAAGGGAAAAGTGTGCTTGAGAGGTATAGATCAAATAAAAGTTTTGTTTCTGATAACTTCAACTCTGATTTGGCTGATATCTGTTATTGCATATAGATGGAGGATTGCTCATGATGCTGGGGACGAATTGAATCTAGATGCTCGTGCTGGTTCAAGTGACTCAGAAAACTCTTAGCAAGTTACTTCTGTTCATGAGTTTGCACATATTGTTTGTAGCAATTATATTACCAGCACTTATCGAGACAAAACTTTAGAAAAAAAAAACCCCTTACTTGGTGCCAGTAAAGTACTCCAGCAATTGTGTAGATCTTTTGATGGCACTGAATAATTTAGATTTGTTTGGAGAATTAGATTTATACTCAATTGCTTTGCACTGAAAATGGGACTGTGCAAAGTAGCATTATCATTAATGTGATTAGCTTTTGTTCTTATATTTTATAATAATTCAACAATTTCCTGAAAGTATGGCTCTTTGGGCTGTCAAGCCAATCATGTACCTTTGCCATTGTTATGAAGAATGTTAGAGAATCAGTAGAATTTGTTGTTTTTGGTCAGCAGTTAATTATTATAATTGAACTTCTACTCAATCTTTTCTTCCAAATCCAATAAAAAGAAAAAGGCCAAAAAGAAAGGAGGAAATTCAAGTTAAAGGAGCAACGGAAGAAGAATGGATGATTCTGTAAGTTTATTTTTTAAAGGATATTTTAGAAATTTATGTTGAACTACATGACTTATAAAAGAATGACTTGTGAGATAAAAGAAGAATACGAGGAACTTAGAGTGGCCCATCAAACAAACTATCTTTTGAATTCGTGGGCAATGGAGCATTGCAAATAGACCTACACATGGATGGTTCCCCGTTACACAGTGAAAACAAACAATAGATATGGATGGTTGGTTAATCACATGAGATCAGTCTAATTATTCTTTGAATCGTTAGTTATCTACCTCTTTTATGGTAACGTGTTTTAAAGATATGTTTAGTAATTATCCCGGTTACACACGAATGTAACTAGCACTTTAATAGAAGTAAAGTGATCATGAATTTATGAAGCTCAAATTTTAAAGGGAGGTTCGGTGATGTGTACAATAATATTGCTTAAACTATGAACAAATATCTAATGAATGCTGGCGTTAGGTCAGAACAAAGTTAGCAACTACTTTATTGAATTTGCATATACTTTCACTTTCTTTGAAGATCATGTAGAAATTGGAGTATGGGTGGGGCCTTGAAATCTACGTGTTGGATTATTGTCTCTATCCAATTAAGATTTAATTTTTTCACTTTGCATTATTCACCACCCTCATTGGCCGCGGCGGCTTTACTTTTATATTATAATATAAAAAAATATAGAATACTAATATATTATTTGTCAATTTATTAGTAACAATAATTAATTATTATATTTTAAATACATATATAAAAAGATACATCCATGAGATACATCTATAAAAATATTTCTATTAAACACAATCATAATAAAGATATTTTTATTAGATATATCTACAAAGACACTTCCATTAAATATAGCTATAAATAAAAATTGGCAGAAGTTGATAGAATCTTTGTTGGTAATTTAGCGGAATTGTAATATAAAGTGTTTCATGTTATGTCATTAAACTATTGGAAGGTTATCAGGTGTACCGAGAATATCGGTGTTTCAGTTGTTTTAACCGTTGATCTGAATTATAAAAAATATATATAATATATATTAATAAAAATCAACGGTTAAAAAAATTAGAACACCAATGTTCCTGAGTATACCTGATAATTTTCCTAAACTATATTAGTGAAAACCAGAGTTTTGCTATAAGTTAAAATTTTGAGCATTTAAAGGTATAGTTGTTTGCTATAACTTGTGCACCAAATTGTTATGTTCATATACATATTTTTAATACATATATTCTATTTAAATTTTGAATATAAATAGTGATAGTAGAATTGATGATCAAAATTAGGTAAAGATAGATTAGTGCGAGAAGAATTGAAAAGAAGAAAGTGACAAGTGAAGGAAGCAGAGGGAAAAAGGCTCCGTTAGTTGAATGTTTCATTGATTGGAGGGAGTGGTGGCAACAAAGAAAGAAAGAAAGAAGGCGTAATATATGTAGGACCAGTTAGAAGCCCAAACCTCACTTGTTATTGGATGATGGATCCATCTATGTGCATATGCACATGATATGACATGCATGCATCATGCATGAATGATAGTATTATATGTGCCGCCGCAGTCAATGGTAATGATGTATGGCAAACGGCGCCATCCACCCACGTAAGACAACAAATTAAAAGTTGAAACAACACCAACGCCCACGACGCCGAAAGAAACAACCAACACACCTACATAACCTTTTCCTAGCTAACATTTTTGTTTTTCTGCCTTGCTATATTTAGTTTAACTTTTTTTTTAAGAAGAAATTGTTATTTAATTAATCACATAGTCCACAGCATCAAAATGGACTAAATTACAAAGTTCTGTTGGTGCCTCTTCCATTCATATACAACTAATAAATTCCCTTTACCTTTGACATGTGATATTTGATTACTTGTAAACCTATATAAAAATTCTAACTACATTTTAAAATAAAATTTAATTTTTATGCACAAGATAAAACTTATAAAAAAAATAAAAACTGATAGGTTCATCTAATCATATATTATTACGCAAAAAAAAGTTCATACTAACTATTGTACAAAATATTTTATATGCTAACATTATTTTATATAAGTGAAATTGACAAAAAAAAAAAAAGAAGCTAATGACCTATAACTCAAATATTATAATCTTCTCGTACTTATTTAGAAGTTATAGATTCAAACTTCACTCTTAGTTTTAAAAGAAATAACAAAAAAAATTAATCATAATAAATATATATTTAAAAAAATATAATAATAAAAATATAATTTATAAAATAAAAAATAAGATAAATATTCACAGTTACTTGATATAGTGTTGGCGTCAACGAATAATAACTTAAATGGTATAGTTTTTTCATACTCAATTAAGAGGTTGCGAATTTGAATATCTTATCTCAGTTAAAAGAGAAAAAAAAGAGTGGAGTGTTGGCGTTGCGTGTGGAAATGATGTGTATGGAGGAGCGTGACGACAGATGGGGGCCACGTCAGAGGGTTAGAGCCCCCATTGTGGGCCCTCCCGTGTCATTTGAAAGAGTGGGGTCCACAGAGCATTGAACAAGAATGCTGGCTGGCTGGTCAAATCACTCAGATGAGATGAGATGCCACATACAACACATTTTCTTGATAATGGAGTTTTGAAATGACGGCCGACTGGTGCAGTGTTTATGTCATCAAACATCATGCCTCCTACTTTCCCTCTCTCCTCACGTTTTCCCTTCAAAATATTTATTCTCTTCCAACCAAAAGTAAATAACTCAAAACCATTTAGGTAGTAGAGTAAAATGGTGTGCTTATTAATTCTAATAATGCACTCGCACATATTTATAAATTTTTAGAAATTATAAAAGTATTTTTTAGTTATAGGGTAGATATAATTAATAATTAAGTAATGCAAAAATGAACGAGTTATGACTTACGAGCAACAACAGTGTTATGGGGCTTTGCGTGTGGGGAGTGGGTGGTTTACGCCCTCGTAGTGTTGCGTCTTTTTGTCACCCAAACTGTGTACTCATAAATTAAAAAAGAAAGAAATAATAACATATATAGTTTTCTGTTTCTGAATTCTGACAGCTGAGCCTTTGAAGTCCCTCAAGTCCCTCACATTCTTGCCATAATAATAAATAATAAATAATGCCACTAATATCACAGCATCGGCTTTTTTTTATTTTTCTAAAATGATTTATTAAAATTAATTTTTAAAAAATATAATAGAAATATTTTTCCTGAATTTTGCTTTTTTTTATCTCAATAGAAGGTGTTAACCAAACTTGTATCAAAATTTTAATTTAAAGAATAAATACGATTTTTTCTGTGAATTGTTCTTAAGATTTAAAGATTATGTCTAATCGAAGTGTAAAATTAAACAGATAAATAAATAATTATAGAAAGTAAAAAATAAAAAAAACACGTACAAAAAATAAAAAATTAAAACCAAAATACAAAAAATAAAAAATAAAAAAATTAAGTAGTCTGTGTTTGGAATAAAAGAAAACTAAAGAAAAGAAAATAGAGAGAATGAAAATGAATGAAAACTTAGTTTTTCTTTGATTGGATGTGAAAGGAAATTACGTGGGATTTATATTTAACTTTTCACTTCATCTATACAAAAAAAATTGAGGAAAATTTGTAAGTAAGTATAATATTACAAATTTACCCTTTGTTATATTAATATATTATAATTTTTATGTAATATAAATAAGGATATTAATATAATTTTATTTAAGTATGATTTTTTTTCTTATTTTTCTTCTATCCAAATAAAAGAAAATTTTCTCTCATTTTTTTCCATCCATTTTTTTCATTTATTTTTCATTTTGCATCAAATAAAATGTAAGTAATCTTAAACTTCAAATAATTTTGAATTTTAAATAAATTTGCACACCAAACACAAGGTAACTTATTAATCATTAAACCCAACTCATTTTTATTTTTTTTAACTATGATATACTTCATGCATATATAATTTTCAACCTTAACGCTCGAATTCTTTTTTGACATAAACTATTTGTACTAAATTTTTGGCACAATAATCAGTAAATTAAATTAAAATTTTTTAATAAATACAAATAATAATGATACTTAGTAAAATAATTTTAAAAAATTTAAAAGCTCATAATAGATATAAATATAATAAAATTAATATTTATTAATATAAGAAATTATATTAAATTTTTAATTTTTATAAATATAAATTAATTTAAAATAATTTATTTTAAATACTTTCAAAAATACTTTTTAATTTTTTAAAACTGATTAAACCAAACACACAATTTTTTTTTATTTATCAAATATAGAAGCAGATGCTATCTTTGTCAAACCAAATCTTAGTATCTTACCCTTGCATAATAAATTCAACTTAATCCCTTAGCTTCCCCCAACCTACCGTAGAACGCATCACTTGTTTTATAATTATATTGTTCTATCTAACGCAAAGTATTATAATAAGCATTTATGACTAGCACTACTAATTATTATACTAGATCCAGCGCCTCGACGAGAACTAGATCTAGGTTAGGATAACTGCATTTCAGTAGTTACATTATTATCATATGATACTACATTCTATATATACTCAACTAAACATCACACAAACACACGCACCTCGAATTATTATTAAATAAATAACAAAAATTCAGTTTAAATTTGTTGAAGATAAAAATTACTTTTCTATTTTTATTATATTTTTAAAAATTACTTGATATTAGAAAGTTGTTACTTTTTGTTAGCTATAACAGAATTATTATAATTAAATTTGGAGAAATTTTTCGCATACAAGCGATTAATGCTTGTAAGTCTTACAAGTCCAATTAAAATTAACGCTCAAAACGCGCTTCGAACCGTTCTTCTTCCTCTTCGTCTTCTCCTTCTTTTTTTCTTTCTTTTCTTGCCTTCTCTTTCTCTTTTTTCTTTTTGCTGCACGTTCTTCTTCCTCTTACTCTTGTTCTTCTCCTTTTCTTTCATTTCTGCACGTTCTTCTTCCTCGTCTTCCTCTTCTTCTTCATTTACGTGATCTTCTCTCTGTTTTCTCATTTTTTTTTCGATTTTTCATGGTAAAATCTTTATGGAAGAAGAAGAAGTAGCAGAAGATGAGGAGGAGAAAGAGAAAGAGTTCTGAATTATGCATAAGATGTACTTCAACGAATTTTGGGTGTATTTTCTTAAATCCTTTGGGTGTAGTTTTGTAATCTTTTGGGTGTATTTCTGTAATCTTTTGGTGTATTCCTATAATCGTTTGGGTGAATTCCTATAACCGTTTGGGTGTATTTTTGTAATCCTTTAGGTGTATTTTTGTAATCGCTTGGGTGTATTTCTGAAGTTCCATTATCTTCAAAAGGATTACAGAAATACACCCAAAGGATTTAAGAAATACACCCAAAATTCGTTGCATAATTCAGATCTTTCTCCTCCTCATCTTCTGCTGCTTCTTCTTCTTCAAAACGATTTCAAAGCTTGATTTCAGAAACCATGAAAATCGAAAAAAAAAACGAAGAAGAGGAAGAGGAAGAGGAAGAGGAAAAACTTGATTTCAGAAATCATGAAAATCGAAAAAAAAAAACGAAGAAGAGGAAGAGGAAGAGGAAGACGAAGAGGAAGAGGAACCGTTGATAATACAGTGTAGCGCTTTGAAAACAGGAAACGGATAATGCATTAAAAGACCCATTAGCAACTTGTAAGACTTGTAAGTCAAAAAGACTTGTATGTGTAGCAGGCCTTTGTAATTATTATCTCGTAATTTACAAAAAAATATCTTAATTATCAAATATTGACCCTTTATTTTTAATTAGTGAAATATATTCATAAAAAATATAGTTAAAGCAAATAAGAAAAAGTTATGAAATCCCTAATGCATGTGAAACTATAAGAAGGAACAATCAATGCTATTATTAAAAATATAATCAGTTGTCTCTTCCGTCAAATCTATACAGAAATCCATAAATGCTAATACAAATCACGTAGTAATATCCCCATCCATCAACAGAGGACATAATCTTATCAATTACCAGAACCATTATTGCATTTTTTTCTAATAATATTCATTTAATTGATTAGTATAATACAAAAAAGCTTGGACTATTTGCTTTGCTGTTCATTTTTCTTAAAAAAAATATAAATATTGGGACAAAATGAAGCATTACATGAATAGAAATAGAATTAGCTGTAGAAAACTAAAAAACTCTTTTTTCTAAAGGATATATATTAAAAAAAGTATAAGTAAATAATTCATAACTAGTTAATTTTAAATAATTATAATTAATAATTAATAATTATATATATTTTAAAAATATAATTTAAAAATATTTATTAATTTGTATATGCCCAATATGTCTAAATAGGCCGAAGTACAAATTTTCTCACTGACCTCTTCTATCCACACATGATTTGAGAAGAGCGTCACAGCTCTTAATTAAACTCACACTTTGTAAGATTAAATTAAATTAAATGAATTACAATTTTGCTGCTTATCCAAATCGTGGATGTTAGGTAGTTAGATATATGAAAAGTGGGCCCATCCGCCCGCACGTTATTACTCTCAGTCTCAGCCACCATGCCATGTGCCGTCAAAATAATTATTTCAACGAAACAAACGAGGTTACACTATCCCGATACAGTACCTGCCTACTGTCTCAGTATTAATTAACCATAAGATAGTATTAGCCACCTACTCTTTTAATCTTATAATTCACATGAATATTGTTTTAATATGTTAAAATTTTAATGTATCTAATATAAATGAATCTAGCTATAAATATAATGTTTTAATATATAAAAAGATGCTATTTTGATAATTAGATAAAATGACAAAAAAGTTATTTATTTAAAAAAGAATATTTTTAATAAATATCTTTTTACTATTTTTTCTCTTTGCAGTTGTTAGATTAGCATTTCCCAATAAATATGTAGTATTATCAAGGAACGATTTATAATTTGAATATGCATCCTTCATTGAATAGATTGAGATAGTTTGTTTCCCCAATACAGGAAAATTGTCCAACCCCACGCTTATGGTATATATAATTTGAAATATATCAGAGAAAAAAAAGGTATAATCTAGAACAGTTCATTTTTTTCTATTAAATCTGTAAAACACGGGCCTGCGGCTCAATAATTTTTATATGGAAATTAGATTAGTGTTTTGCTTAGTAATGGAGGAGTAGTGTGATTTACCCGATGGTGGACCTATCTTTAACACGCAGGGGCGTGGTGGCTGCGTGGAGTGGCAGGTGAGATGACGTGGCGCCGGATGAGTGAGACACGGTGGCAAAACGCAGAGGCGTGATGATGATGTGGCGGAGCAAGAACTAGCCACGCTGGCATCACGTGGGGGCGTGATGATGATGTGGCGCACCAGGATTTGGCCACGCAAGCACGTGGGGGCGTGGTGGGGTGCATCACGTGGGGGCGTGATGACGTGGCACGTGGGGGCGTGATGACACGTGGCAGTACGTGATTCGCCTGAGGCAATCAAAACGTGGGGGCGTAGTGAATGCTACCCTCTATATAAGGCAGTGCACAACTTCATTTTCATTCTGAGGAAGTGTGTGAGTGTTCTTTGAGTGTGTTTTTGGTGTAATGGAGGGTACTACAAACTTGGTAGTGTATCGCGACGGTGAGATAATACGTAATACTCATGAGGGAGTGAGGTTTGTGAGCCAGAATCCGTTTTCGTTTGTGGTTCCATGCACCATGACGTTTATGGAACTTCAGAATGGTCTCTGCCAAAGCATGGAGAACGGAACGTTAATGAGAGTGAGCAGAATTCTGTACCGGAATCCGGTTGTAGTTTTTGGTGGTCTAATACAGTTTGATACCATGCCAATTACTGACGAAGTGACTATGCATAATATGTTTCAAATTCACCGGCAGACGCAGATGCGACAGCCACATATTGAGCTGTATGTTGAGTTTGAAACCGTAGAGGCGGAAGGGATTCAAAATGAATTAGAGGTGGAGGATGATAGAGCAGCAGTGTACGAGGGAATGAATAGTGACAGCGAAGAGGACTTCGAAGCTACTTATGAAGCCGGCGACGAAGACGAGGATGGTGATGTGGGAGTTGAGAAAGCAGCTCATAATGTAGTGGTTCACCCATCGATTAGTCAACCGATGAACGTGCCACCTTTTATGCGTGAGTTGGATCTCGACGCCATGCATGCACCGGAGTTTCTGGAATATTCAAACATAGGTACGTGATGACCAAATAATATGTTATCTTTAATATATACTTTGGATTGATTAGTAAACGATGATGGGCACTTTCTGTAGGCGTTCCTGATCCCGAGGACGGAGAGTTCCGGATTGGAGTGGAATACAGTTCTAGAAAGTCGGTCGTGGCAGCAATTAGAAGTTACACTATCGCTAGAGGAGTTGACTACGAAGTGTATGAGTCTGAGCCACAAACGTTCTATGCAAAGTGCAAGATGTACGGGCGTGGGTGCGACTGGCTTATCCGAGCCAGCTTGATACGGAAAAAAGGTTGTTGGGAGATACGCAGATACAACGGTAGGCACACGTGCACAACTGGAGTGATTTCACAGGATCATTCCAAGTTGGACTCGGACACAGTTGCTGAGGCTATAAGGCCATTGGTCGAGACTGACCCGTCCATAAAGGTGAAAACTATAATAGCCGAAGTCCAGTCAAGGTTCAACTATACCATCAGTTACCGAAAGGCTTGGTTGGCAAAACAGAAGTCCATAGCGAATGTTTTCGGTGATTGGGAGGAGAGTTACCAAGCCTTGCCGTGGTGGCTCTCGGTTATGGTTCAGAAGATTCCTGGGTCAGTTGTGCAGATAGAAACACGCCCACTCTACAATGGGAATGAAGAGGCTCAAGGGGTAAAAATACTTCATCGCGTATTTTGGAGTTTCAATCCATGCGTTAGGGCATTCAGGCATTGCAAACCCCTAGTACAGGTTGACGGAACACACCTATATGGAAAGTACAAAGGTACACTTCTGGTAGCTGTTGCACAAGATGGGAACCAGAACATTGTGCCTATTGCTTTTGCTTTAGTGGAGGGGGAGACAGCTGATGCGTGGCACTTCTTTCTAAGGAATCTGCGAATGCATGTTGTTAGAAAAGATGGTGTGGGTATGATCTCGGACCGGCATGAGTCAATTCGGGCAGCGGTAAATCGTTCCGGAAGTGACTGGCAACCTCCAAGAGCATGGTGGATGTTTTGTATAAGGCACATCGGCAGCAACTTCCTACGCGCATTCAAAGTCCCTCACTTGCAGAAGCTTGTGGTCAATATTGGGTATTCAAGAACGGTGGAGGAGTATAACATCAACTATAAGAGGTTGGAAGAGCGAGGTGAGGCATATGCCAGGTGGTGCGATGCCATTGGGCTTAGACATTGGGTATTGGCATTCGACGAGGGACATCGTTGGGGCCATATGACGACGAACCTTGTCGAGTGCATTAACTCAGTGTTGAAGGGTGCCCGTAATCTACCTGTGTTGGCACTAGTTCGAGCAACATATTATCGGTTAAATGAACTTTTTGTGCGGAAGAGTGCTGAGTCTTACGAACGCAAACGTGCGGGACATACTTACTCCGTATTCGCACAGCAGCGGATAGAGGCAAGTATGCAACAGGCTGGGAATATAGTCGTGCACCGTTTTGACAGACGGAATGAAGTATTTGAGGTGCGCGAAATGACTAGTGGAAAGGTGTTAGTCGTTGATCTTGCACGACGTACGTGTGACTGTGGGCACTTTCAGGTAGAACGAATACCATGTCGTCATGTTATTGCTTGCTGTGCTAACCAGCGAATCGATTGGCACGTGTATGTGCATGACGTGTACAAGATGTCAGAAGTTCGTAAGGTATATAAATTTGAGTTCTCACCGTTAGGTGATGCGGAGACATGGCCTCCGTATGAGGGACCCACATTGGTCGCTAATCCCGCCTTGAGGCGAACGTCAAAAGGTCGACCAAAATTGACCAGATACTTGAACGAAATGGACTCACGCGACATGCGTGGTCCTCGGATATGCCGTCTCTGTGGTGCCCAGGGACATAGTCGGAGTCGATGTCCTCAGCGTGCCGGATCGAGTGGTGGGGGGAATGACTTTTATTTTCATTGTATTTGTATTTTTGAATTTGCATTTTTATAATAAATTTTCTTTCTTGTCTAAGTCGTGTTTGAATTTTTAAATTTGATATTATCCGTTGATGGTTAAGAACATGATAAACACAGAACATTACAATACATTGAAACATAGTATGAAATAACATTTACTGCCTTACTGAAAGAAACATACATATTTTAACTACAGATAACATCGACCAACATACAGAACATTAAAATACATTGAAACATAGTATGAAATAACATCGACCAACATACATATTCTAACTACCCAAAGATACATATTCTAACTACAAATAACATCGACCAACATACAGAACAGTAAAATACAGTGAAACATACTATCAAATCTTAAAAACCCAACCCGATGCTCACTTCTTACGACCCATCCAGTGCAATGCCTTATCCATCATGCTCAGACCTGGCTTTGACGGAGTATACCTATCAGGTGGATGTCGCTCCGTCCGAAGGTCATATGGGTGACCTGCAACTGGGTCACCCATACCTGTCTCTACACGAGGTGCCGACCCACCCGCCCCTGCTGGATCTGCTGACCCACCCGCCTCTCCTGGATGTGCCGATCCACCTGCCTCTGCTGGAGCAGATGCACCGGGGTTGTACTCGTCAACAAGTGTGTATGTCCGCCGAAGGAATCCACTATCACACGATGCACCTTCCGACGTGTGGTCGGAAGCAGGATGCTCCAAACCATGGCTCATACCAACTGGTGCCCCACGTGGATCAGCTGTACCCGACGGTGAATGCAGAGCACTAAAATCTGACCAACCACCCAAACTAGCATTGGCCCAATTCTGTAGTTGTTGATCTCTGTGACCGCCGATGGAAAAGTCGAACCAATCATCAGTACCGGCTGGAATCGTCAGTACCGGCTGAGAGTGATGAGAGTGGTGGCTGTGCTGAGAGTGATGAGAGTGGTGGCTGGACGCACTATGGTCCTGTGGCTGAGGTGGCTGTGGTACATAATAAGGAACCGGCTCAAACACTGCATGCTGAGGTGGCTGAGGTGGCTGAGGTGGCTGAGGTGGCTCAGGTGGCTGAGGTGCAGGTGGCTCCGGTGGCTGAGGTGCAGGTGCATGAGGAACATATGCCGACAATCTCAGCAGATGTCCGAATGAGCGCACGTACCAATCCCGATACTCCGGGGTCGGTATGAAGTCCCATGTCGGAAGGGGGTGTAGATCCCGCATACGAGTGTTTCGCCTGTTGCCCCACTCCGCTATCCAATCCCCAAGCAAAACTGTCCAGTCATAAAGCTGCACTCCGCGAAGAGCCATGCAATGCTGCTCTAGTGGAATGTCCCTAGGTGCTCGCGGTGGGGGCTGTAAGAACCCAAACTGACGCATCACTCGATCCGCAGGGTGCCACTCGATACACTCAAACGACAACAACGGAGCAACGATATCACACACATCAAGATGTCTGTGTAACTCGACGGGAATGTTCATTCCCTGGTACGGCCGCCACTCAAACTGCCACAGATAATTCGAATGTCAGAACCATAACATTAATCTTTGGATCTAGCATTCATTAAAACCATAAATAGTTACCTCCTGCATGTAGTCTATATCAACCCTAAATGTCACAACAGTCTTCTCCAACCACGCTGTACTCCGCTCCGCATGACTCCACCTGAAACATGATACAATGAAAAAATCTATGTCAGTAACCGTAACTGAAACATGCATAATGAATATATTGTCCGACAAGAACCATAAATATTTACCTCATGGCAACTGGTATCTCAGCAGGTGGAAGGATATGCCTCGGTACGGGTGAAATACACGGCATTCGCTCCCATGCCCAAACAAACAACAGGTTAAGAGGACCATCCATCTCCTTCGTATCATATCGTGATGCACGGCATAGTGATCGGTAAAGATGAGCCAGACATGCTGAACCCCAACTATAAGTATGGATCCGCTCGAAATCGCGAAGCAATGGTAGATACTTCGCATGGGCATATGCGGTCGACTTATCTGTGAATAGAGTCGACCCTAACAGACAGAAAATCTGACATCTCACGTATCTCCTTATGGACTCTTCAGTGTCCAACGGCTCCGCATCTCTGACACTTCGAACCCAACCGAGCTTTATATAGGATTTTGAATTACGACTGAGAACCGGTTGACGACCGAATATTTCCATGCTGTGACTCTGAACGAAATCACTACTACTGTCAGTCCATCCACTCACGGGCTCTCCATCAATTGGTAAGCCAAATATATGTGCGACATCCTCCAATGTCACCGTAACCTCACCCACCGGCAACACAAAAGTGTGAGTCTCCGGCCTCCACCTTTCAACCAGAGCAGCTAACAACGGGTGAGATCCTCTTATCATCCCAATCCTAGATACGTGGTAGAATCCGGTGACACGTAAGTAGTTTTCAACCCTCGGGTTCCAACTCTGTGGCGGATCCAATTTACGCACCAACAAATTTCTGTTCGGCTGCATCAATAAAATTATATTTGTTATATTACCTATAAATATGCATGTATTATTAATAAACAAATATTAATAATAATATTTACATATTTATTTACTTCATTACAAACAAGCTATATATTTTTTTTCTGATATTTATTTATTTATTACTTTAACAATGTATTAAACTTTTGAATTTGGTCAACATTTATATTATTTATTTATTTTACTATATATGGTATTATTTTTATATTTTTGCCGTAAAAATTTTTTTTTTTAAAAAAATTTTAACTTTGTCGTATTATAAAAAAATATTGTATAACAATTAACTAATTATACACAAAAAAAAGATTATATTTAAAATTAAATTAAATAACAGCAAATTAATTTTTTTTTATTTTTATAACAGCGGAATAATTTAAAATTAGCAAAAACAAACTAAATAAATAACATAAAAAACAGAAATAAAAATAAAAATACACAACCCTTCCGAGCTTATAATTTAGCAACTTACATAGATTGGATGATCCAAATAATTTACAATATGTTCCTCTGGAGCTTTATAATCACGAACCATTCTTTAAAATAAAAATAAAATAATATTTTTTTTCTTCCCTTTTCCCTTTTTTTCCAGCTGGGAACGGTGAGCAACAACAACCTCCTTGGAAGAACACTTCTCAGCTGCTTATATGGAGAAACACTAAGCTCTCCTACCCACTCTCCATAAAATGCATAAGGCTAGCTTCCTTCTTCGTTTATATAGAGCTTCAAGCTCTCCAACCTCTGCTGCATGCTGTTTACCGGGGTGATACATGTCCCCTGCATGCCAGCAGCTTCAGCACGCCCCCCCGTGGTGCATCGGGGCTCTGCCACGCCAGCTCCACCACGCCCCTGCGTGGTGCCAGTCGCTGCATGTCGGCCACGTCAGCACGCCCCCGCGTGGTGTGCCACGACGGATTCCGGCCCCGTCATCTCGCCCCTGCGTGGTGAGCCACGTTGAATCCTGGCTTGGTCACCACGCCCCTGCGTGTTGACCACCACTTCCACCATCGGGTAAATCCCCCCATCCCCTAATATTCTCCCAATACACCAACACCTTTTCCATAAGAATAATAATTTCCGCGGGCCTGCGTCTCTGACATGTTATTTTAAAGCACAGAAAATTACTTTATTGTAACCTAAAAATTAAAAAAGTCAGTAAATTGTATATGGAAAAGTATACGTTACTAAGAGAGAGTCTGCCAACTATTACCAACACGTGATAAATTAGGATTAAACTATGATTAATTTAGATGTGGCTTTATTTAGTAGATGAGCTTCATGTCTAGCCCAACTCAAGTTGGCAGATTTTGGCAGATAAAAAGTTGGTAACATAACACTACTGATTGTATATTCAACAAAAAAATTGTACACAACGATTCTTTATTGTTAAATAAAGGGTGCCAAGTTAGTCAGTGCCTTAGGTACGTCTAAATTATTTTGAAGTTGCCATAAGATTATTACATTTAATCCAAAAACTAAAAAGAGTTAAACACATTTCCCTTTCGGGAAGAACAAAAGTTTTAGACGACTAATTAGTAATAAGAAAGAAAAAGAAACGCATTTAATCAATTTTGTTATATGAGTAATACCCCAAATAGGTCCCCAAGGAATTCACGTTTAGACAGATTTGTCCCCAACGAAATTTAACTAAAATTTTGTCCCTGACCTTCTTAGCTACACACCAGATACGTCCCCACACTAGGTTCAGCCGGTGAAGTCTCAGGTTAACGTCCTACGTGGAGGTAACCTGGCTGACGTGTCGGGTTAAGAGTGACGCGACACGTGGAGGACACTTTAGTCCCTGTGCTTGCTGGACAAAACGACGTCGTTTTGGGGCAAAGGAGAACGACGTCGTTTTTTAAGAGACAAATAGGTCCCCGCGATGGAGGGCAGTGCAACCAAACGACGCCGTTTTATTTGGGGGGCCAATTTAAAATTAGGTTGTGTAGTTGATGATGGTTTCTGAAATTGATGATGGCTAGTGGAGGGACGACGTCAACTAGAAGTCGGAGACATTGTGGAAGAAGCATGAATGGCGAGTTGAGTGCTGATAGTGGGACGATTCGAATCGGTAGGGGTCGACTGAGAAAAGGAGAACATCCCAAGTGCTTCTGCAGGACATTAGCTATAATATGCAGGTCGCGGACGGCAGAAAATCCGAATAGGTTGTTCTTTGGTTGTCCCTATTTCAAGGTATTGGAGAGTATTTTTGTTGTGTCATGTGTGATAATTGCATGGGTCTTTAAAATTGTTTGCCCTGTTGTTGTTGTGATTGCAGGAGAAACAAGGTTATTGTGAATTTTTTGCATGGTTTGATGAGATTTTTGGGTATGCGATGGAGGATGTAGTGGAAGGGCATAGATTGGCTTCTATGGACAGTGGTGCGGTTGATGAAGGTGTTGTAAGGTTGAATGATTGCTTGGAAGACAGAGTGAAGCAATTGGAAGATTTGTTGTGGAAGAAGGATGGGGATAAGCAATTTGTGAAGAAGCGTAATGTGTTCGACTTTCTTAGAGGTGTAATATGTGGTGCATTGATAGGTGTAGTTGTGTTTTGTATATTTATGGTGGCTGTTTAGACAAACTGGATTCTATGTTAATAATCAAGTTATTGTATTGAAATGTATATTCAAGGTTAGATGGATATTAGATAGACATGCATTATATTGATTAACTCAATTGTGGTCAAATAGGATAAAAGAAATACATTGCTTTTGGCTTCTTGCAGCCATATATCAAAAGAGTGAAGTAAATGAATTTCAAAACATTGTAAGTATATAAGTAATTTGATTCAGTAGCAATATAACTCAAATGAAGCAAAACAAAGGTCTGTTTCCTTCAACATACACTAAAACAAAGGTCTATTTCCTTCAACATACACCAAAAGCAAACCAAACCAAACAAAAGGTCTATTGTATTAAACACAGAAAATACTAAAATAAAACAATCTAAGCAAAGAGGTTCTACTTCCTCAAACATAACAAAATATGGTGTTCATAATAAATTGGACACTGATTCTTAAAGGGTCATTTCTTCTTAGATTGATTCAATCCCGGTGTTGGGATGAATTTAAACATTTCAGATGCTGCTGGACTAGTGGTAGCTGCAGTCATATCTGCATCGAGACTCCCCTGTACTTGGGGCCTCCTAATTGTTTGCTTTGGACGTCTGAATGGTTGTTGAGCCTAGAATAAGCAATATTGTTATGAGTTTTTTTCTTACAACTTTCAACATACACATTAATCTAATTACAAGTTGCATACCTTGGGTTGACTTGAGACATTAGTTGTGGCTCGTGAGGTAGGATTTTCAGTTTGAGTGTCATGAGAGGTAGGATTAGGAATTTGCATGCTACCCTCTACAGATCCTTCATTCTGTATGATCAATTATAAGGCAGTTAGGTACCCAAGAAATAACTTATAAGACAATTAAGTCCCTAAAGAGTAACAGTTATGGTACAAAAAGGTCCCCACGTACAGGGGCAATATTCAACTCCACAATATAATGCAAACTAAGACTCTGCAAGTGATGGACATATGCAATAGATGCTACCTGAGATAACGGGGCTGATTGAGAAACAACCATCTCATGTTGTGGCTGGACCTGCTTCTTCTTTCCTTTGGCCTTTGAAGATGATCCTTGTTGGGGTGCCCCTTTGCATGTTTTGGCATTATGACCAATATCTCCACACTTGGAGCATGTAACTCTGAAGGTCTTCTTGGTCTTTGTCCCATCAGGGCTGTCTTCCACTACATCAGGTCTCCTTCGCTTCACAGGACGCCCAATTGGTCTCTTAATTTTGAGGGGTATGGAACTAACTACTCCAGATTTATCCCAATATTCCTCACTGTTGACAGGGCTTATGGAGTGAGCATAGGTAGCCCTGAATGCATCCATCTTCAACCATTGATGGACATATCCCTCTGGTCTATCTCCTCTTCTACCAATTGCAGCCATTGCATGCACACAAGGGATACCTAGTGTCTCATGTAAATTGGAGTTGTGATTAATATATGATGAATATATCAGAATGCTAAACCCAACAGCATGTTAAGCACACCATATAAATTTCAATGGAGCACTAAATAAGAAATTAATACAAGTAAAATGTAACAATTACCTGTTAGTTGCCACATGTTACAAGAACATGTACTATTTCCTATATCCACTCCCACTTTCTTCATGTGATACTGCACCTCAAAAATTTCTCTAGCATCATCTCCAGTCCATTGAGCAGTCCAGTATTTACATTCTTTCATGATGTCATCAATCCTCTTTTGTTGCACTGGTGCCACTATGCCTGTGTAGGTGCTCAAAACTCTCTTATGCTGGGCCATCCTCCTCATGATGTAGCATCTCAATTCTTCAAGCATTGTCAAAATAGGTTTTCCTCTGTAGTGTACTATCTTGGCATTCCACACTTCTGTCATGTTATTGGTGATGTTATCTAGCTTCGGCCAGTGACTAAAATGTGATTTTGTCCAGCATCCAGGGTCAAATTTTGCAAGGTAAGCCCATGCATCCTTATTTACCTTCTTTAGTCTATTCATGTGCTCTCTGAACTCTGCCTTTGTATTGCTTTTAGCACAAGCCCAGACGACATTCTTCAACTGCTTGCTCTTGTACTTATTGGTGAAATTCTTCCATATATGTCTAACACAGTTCCTGTGATGGGCATTCGGCATAACCTCCTTCATCGCCGGCATCAAACCCTATACAAAATTCATGTGTGGTATAACTAAATTAATCATTGTTGCAAAATTAGGAGTAAATTTTATATAACAGTAAAAAAAGTATTCAAAGGTAGCATTTACCTTTTGTTGATCACTGATGAAGTTCTATCCTTCAACTGCAGCAGGGCCTAAGTCATTTTGCAACAAGTCTAAAAACCATTTTCAGCTTTCTTTAGTCTCACTAGCAACCACTGCGTATGCAATCACGTAAAAGTGATTATTGGCATCTTGTGCTACCGCCGAAAGCAGTTGTCCTCCGTAATAACCCTTCAGGAAGCACCCGTCTAATCCTATCAACGGTCGACAACCAGCCCTAAACCCCTTTTTACAGGCATCCAAGCACACATATAACTTGTCAAACAGTGGAGGGGATTGGGGAATTGGCTCCACTGCTAACAGAGCAGTTGAACCATGATTGGTTCTGTGTAGTTCTTGTAGGTAATCTCTAAGCTTTCCATATTGTGCCTTCTCATTACCAACATACTTCTCTCTTGCTATCTTCAAACCTCTGTACAACATCTTATCACTAATTATCACATTATAATCAATTTTTATATGATCCCAAGCCTCTGCATGGGTTAGCCTTGGCTGACTTAGAAGCCTTTTTGCCAACTTCTCCGCAACCCAATTTTGATCGGCCATGTTGCTTCCAAACTCTCTACCACAAGTATGCACATGATTAAAGGTCTTAATCTGGTAGCCCCCGGACCTAGAGTTCCTAGCACAGTAAATAATCCAAGGACATTCATTCTTCTCATGTTGTGCTTTATCACTTACTGCCTCAGACCCAGGCTTGCTAGCATTTTGTTCTTTATCACCTACTGCTTCAGATCCTGGCTTGCTAGCTTTTTGTTCTTTATCACCTACTGCCTCAGATCCTGGATTGCTACCATTTTGATCAGGGTTAGCTTCAGTAGAATTGGCTACAGCTGGAATGTTATCAATTGCATTCTCCTCTTCGCCTCCGTTTGATCCACCATCTTTTGCCTTAGCTTCTCTCTTAGCTCTTAGTCTTGCTTTGGCCTTATCCTTCTGTATCTCCTTTCCAGCCATAAACCCTCCATGAACACATGCTGCTCTCACCCTCCCCTTATCATTCTTGATGTAAAATATTCTTCTGCCTTCAGCTATAGTATAGTCCTTTAGAGCCTTTTTGAACTGGTCTAAAGTTTTAAATTCCATCCTCAATTGAAATTGAACTTCTCCAAAATCTGCATTTGGATCATATTGAGGCCAATTAAATCCTTCACCCCCATCATCACTTGAGTCTGGAGGAGTCAAAAAGGCCTCTGACTCATACTCAAAATCAATATCTGACTCATCCCTTGGCTCCACTCCAATCTCCTCTGTAAATGTTGAAGGTTTCCTAGGATCATTCCCATTAACCTCATTAGGTCCGTTGTTGTCAGCTGGGCTTGGTTCAACACTGTCAGGCCCAACTGCCCTTGACCCACCATCACCCTTCTTCCTCACTTCAGGCCCATTTCCACCACTTACAGCACAGTCATCTTTCTTATACCCTGCTTTTTTACCTTGGGTCTTAGCCTTGGAACCTCTGGTAACATTGACATTTGGCTTCGAGGCTTTCATTGTAGTTTTTTTCTTTTCCTTATCACATTTTCTCCCTTTCGTTCCACTATTTTTGTTTGAACACTCTTCATCTTCACTTGATTCAAAAAAATCATAACCTGAGGGTGGGGGCTTATATGGCTCATCTTCTGTAGATTCATACCCATCATCATCACTAGAACTACTCTCAATGTCCGCATCATTATCCAACCCAGCATCTTCAACAACTACCCCCGCAGCACCCTCATCAGAATCAGATAATATCTCCTCCACCCCTTCCAGTACTGGATGGTCAAAATATATATAAAATTCATCTGTATCCTCATTCTGTATCTTATTCTTCTGTAACGCTCTGATTTCTTTATCTCCATGAATCGGGTGTAGACCAGACTCCAAAGTTTCAGATGTGGGATCATACCAGTACATAGCTTTATAATCATGGTATCCCAAGTCTAGAAAAAGTTTCTTCAAGTCAAAGAAACAAATGAGGTCAACATCCATTGGGGGAAACCTTTCCACCTTCCCATTAATGTACACCAAGACACCTTTGTTATCTCGAACAAAGCTTCCACCATGATGAAACACTGGGACCACATCTTCCGACATCTAAATGCCAACAAATAAACAAGTACAACTCATTTCCTATTATATCCAATATCGCTAATCACTAAAACTATCCACGACAATGCATGCAACCAAAATTGGAAATTCAAAAATAACCAAGTAAAGAAAACGTTTCACTGACCTTGATGAATTAGGTGTTGAACCAACTGCCTTGACAACCACTTTCACGATCAATGTCACCAACGAGTATCAACAGAGCAATGAGTATGCACAATGTTGATGGAGGTTGATGAAGGTATGGAAGGGTTTTCTTCGTAAAACCTAGCAGAGCTAATGGGGTATGGAGTAATTTCACAAACAATTGAATATGAAGAGACTTGTATATCAAATTGGCCCCCCAAATAAAACGGCGTCGTTTGGTTGCACTGCCCTCCATCGCGGGGACCTATTTGTCTCTTAAAAAACGACGTCGTTCTCCTTTGCCCCAAAACGACGTCGTTTTGTCCAGCAAGCACAGGGACTAAAGTGTCCTCCACGTGACGCGTCACTCTTAACCCGACACGTCAGCCAGGTTACCTCCACGTAGGACGTTAACCTGAGACTTCACCGGCTGAACCTGGTGTGGGGACGTATCTGGTGTGTAGCTAAGAAGGTCAGGGACAAAATTTTAGTTAAATTTCGTTGGGAACAAATCTGTCTAAACATAAATTCCTTGGGGACCTATTTGGGGTATATGTTGCAGTTTGCAAACGCAGCACGCGCTTTTGAACAAGAATTGGTGGTAGAAGCGGGAGATAAAATGATAAGATGCAGATATCTGAGCATAAAAGAAAAGAAGCGCATACCCACACGCTCGCTTCCTCACTCACTTCCACTCTCTCGCAGATGGCGCGTGAATCCAATCTCCAATGCAACGGTTGCCTACCACGCCGCCCAACCATATTCAACACAAAGAACCTAATTAATTCCGTTATTTCCAATATCATTCGTGACCACCCATATATAATATAATAATTTTGAAGCTGAATGTAATTAAGTAG
The DNA here is from genome assembly GCF_003086295.3 of Arachis hypogaea. NCBI lineage: Eukaryota > Viridiplantae > Streptophyta > Magnoliopsida > Fabales > Fabaceae > Arachis > Arachis hypogaea. The sequence goes on from NC_092045.1 coordinate 2,237,158, forward strand.
TGCAAATGTAAGTGTATATACAACATGAAGCTTTCATTTCCATGTGATAGATGTAAATGTTAGATTAACAAAGAAAGCACACAGATACTACTACTAATACTGCTACTGCTCCCTCAAAGCCTCAACCATGGTTATAATTAAACTACGTACTAACTACTAAGCATGCTAAACAAAAGAAAGTAGATATGACAAGGGAGGAATACGCATACGGAGCATAAAACTACGCCGTTTAGAGTCTACAAAACAAGATCTCACTAGTCACTACTATTCAACCTTCAAAGCCACAAAGGTGGAGGCTCGTTCAGATCGATCGGGATCCCGCGCCGAACAAGCCCGAGATACGACGCCGTTGAACTGCTCCCCGCCACCTGCTCCACTCCTCCTCCGGCAACCGCTACTGTCACCTCGCCGCGTCTGTGGTGATTAGCTGCTAACACCGCCGCATGATGAATCGGATGCGGCGGAGGCGGCTGATGCGGTTGATGAGCCAGATCAACGTCCTTGAGAACGCGAGTGTGGAGAAACTCGCCGAAGATTCCACCACCGCCAACGCCGGCGCGAACCGGTACGGAGGGCCAGCGATGGTGATCAGAGTTAGGAGTGTTAACGTTGAGGTCGAGACAGATTCCTCCGGCGGCGGCGACCGGAGCCGGGGGGAAGTTAGTCTTGGCTTTAGCACCACGGAGAGAACGCGCGGCACCGTCGTAAGCTAGGGCGGCTTCTTCAGGAGTATCGAATGTACCAAGCCATACACGTGTCTTCTTCCAAGGATCGCGTATCTCAGCAGCGTAACGTCCCCATGGCCTCTTCCTAACCCCTCTGTAGTGTCCCTCACGAGAAGCTGAAGAAGAAGAAGAAGATGCCATTTGAAAATTGTGAATAACAAAAACAAAGCTGGAGAAGAGAAGAAAGAAGATAGCGTGAGAGTGGAGGGACCCGCTTATGGCTCCCGTAATCGACGGCTAGCCGGCACGACCCCCCTCCCTTTTCTTTTTTACTATTATGGTCTGGTTATATACACCGTAATAATGCAAGTTTTGGATTTGGATAAAATGGTTAGTTTTTTATATGAGCCGTTGATGGTTGATGTGTGGGATCGCAGGGCTGTGATTGAAGATAGGGTGGGCCCCGCGGAGAGAGCCGCCGGGTGATGAGACGTGTGACTGGGGTTCCGTGAGTGACGTCAGCCCTACTGCTGATGTTCGTACGGCTGTGCCTGACCCTGAGCGGCGCCTCATATTTAAGTTAAGATTTAAGTTTGATTCAAAGTTGTGTTTAGTGAATTAATGTGATGTGGGATTGGGAAGTTAATATTGTTGGAGAATGGGGTAATAAAGAAAGGAGGGGGTTTATGGGAATTTGAGTTGACAAAAGAAGTGATGAAGATGGAAGAGAAGGGTACAGTGGATGAGGTGTGAAAGTGGGATTGGAGGGGGTGACAGAGAGGCGCACGTGGAAGGGGGGAGTGTCTGAGTGGGAGGGAACAGGTGGAGTTGGGCCACACACACCAACAACATGGGCTAGTCTGGTTGGCGTGTTTGACTATGTTGGTCTCTCTCCACTTTGAATTTATTTATCTTGGAAGAAAGGAGAGATTTGGAAAGCGTGTGGGTGGGTGGATGTGGTGGGAAAGTGGGGAATCGGAAATCAGATATCAGAGAGAGTGACTACAGCAGGCAGCAGGGGCAGCAGGCAGCTGCTAATAGCAGACTCCCCCCACACCCACATCCCGCACTCTGTATACATTACATGCCTACACATACGGATGCAATAATGATCACGTGAATACTATCAAATACTCCTACCTTTGAAAATTATTTATAATTTCATTTTTTCCAAGATTACTTTATTCCATTTTTATTTCTTTTTGTTTATTAGTTATTAACTTTTAAAATTTTAAATTATCAGATATATTATAGTCTTGATTTTTATTTATTTTGTTTATTATTCTTTCCCTGCTTTTTATTTACTTACATATATTGATGAATATTCACAATTGATAAGAAATGGCATCAAGTTAGTTGTCAACACACCACACTCGTCTCGCCTTGGTCTTTGGTTGATTTCCTTTATACGTCTCTTCACGTAGATGTGACATTTTCTTTTCTAATTAAAAATTAAAATTCTATTTGTGCATTGGTTTCACTTTGTTTGGTCTATCACCAGCACAGGACGGCAACTTTTTATTTATTCCCCTTTTGTTTGCTCTGTTGAGTTAGGGTGGTCTTTGTTACTGTTTTACGTTTACTTCGTTATGTCTAACTACAACTGTCTTGCTTACATCTGCCTCCGATGGGACCGGATCATGGGTATTTAGTAAATTACATATTTAATTATGAGATAATATACCCAACACACCAACAACTCAAGTAGATATCCTTATTCTAGATAAAAATTTTATTGAATTTAAAAAAAAATGCAATATAACTAGAAGATTTAAATCCTCTAAATTTTAAATTTTATTTTGAGAGGGTAAAATGTAATATCAGAGAAAAAATATTCAAGAATAAGAGATTATACTTTATCCTCTAAAGTAAAAATTCAAAATTTGAAAGATTCAAATTCATAACTAGAATATTCACTGTTAGAGTATTTTATAATTAAATTTATATCAAATACAAAAATAATTATTCTAAAAGTGTTTTATACTTTTTACAAATATTTAAATTCTTTATTTAATATAAAGAATAATTAAAATTTGATACAATTATAAAAATTGATAAAATAATTAAATTTTAAATTATAATTTGTGATTATTTAAACTGTATACTTAAAAATTAATATTTCCATTATAAATTATATTATAATGCAATGAATTGTCAAGAAAAATAAATCGTTCTCATAAATCTAAATTATTCAATCAAAATACAAATATATATAATCAAAATCTATTCATACAGTAAAAATTACATTACTCTCAAACTTACTAAAAAAATTTGAAGCAACAAACTATAATTCTATCCCAACCCCACCACTTTGGTTAACTTACTTCATGTTGGCTTGTGTTTTCAATGTACACCGAACCTAATAATTGGAAATTGACTTGGTCAAGTCTAGGACCCCATCTATCATGATATATGCTGCCTTTCAAATATCTGGAATCTTGTTTAATATGTTCTGTACTTTATAGATCCGCACATTAACACAAAAGCAAGACATGAATGCTAAAAATTTGGTATATTACGTGAACTGAAGCTAACTTATATGTACTTCTGTTAGGACAGTATGCTTTCTATTTCAATTGAACTACGTGTTACAAATCCTCTATTAAGGGATAGGGGAAAGAAAATCTATATAAATTTTCTGATCAAAAGGGGAGGTAAACACGGTAATGTACACTTAGAAAAAAAATCTCATTTACAAATTAGTTCTCAGCTTGTATGAATGAATTGTTGGCTCAAGCAACTCTTGGATAATCATCAGAGTTCATAAGACCTCCCTGCCATTCATCTCCACATAAATAGGAGTGTCTCTTCTTCAATAATAAACAAATAAATAAATTCATGGCCAGAACAGAACAATGCAAGTGTAAATGTCTAAATATATACCAGAATAATGAGGTCTTATCATGAGAGCAAGATAGGCCCATTTTCGGCAGCAGTATGAGCATTGCCGTAACTATTATGCCTTGTCATCTGGATATCACGAGAGAACTGGGTCCTTGCTTTTGCATATGGAGCTGCCCTTGCTACAAAAGCAGACAAAGAGTATTAATTCTTTGTAAGGAAAATGGTAGACTCATAATTTCTTATTTCTTAATGCTTAGCAAGGATAACAATGGGGCTTTCACTATTCTCCTGATTCAATAAAGGCTTGGTATTATAAATTTGAATGGTGTACCTAGATTAAGGTCAGTCCAATGATAATCGCACCTTATTATTTAGGACAACTGTATACCAAAGAAATGGAAGATTATTTACCTGCAATTTGCTGAGCTCGGAGGATATTCTGCCGCCTTTTCCACCAACAAACAGAACAGGTAATGAGAACTAGAAATCCAAAAGAAGCACCAAACACAATACCAACTTTAGCACCCGCAGAAAGGTGAGGTCCGCATGTACGTAAGCCAGGTATACCACATAGACCTGCATTATCAGTAAAACTGCAGCCAGCCAGATCCATAGATTTAGCAACATAGAAAAGAAATACAAAGCAAAAGTGGAGAAATAGCATATAAAATTCTACAATTTCATTCTAGAGTTTAATAATTGATAACATACTTGAAACTAGCTCTGTGCAGAAGTCTTCCACCTAGAGTTGCTGGGACCCTTCCAGACAAGAAGTTTCCATTAAGGTTCCTGCATGGAGACATCTTAATATAGACTTCTTGCTTCTTATGTGTAATCAACAGGATTGTTAAGAAATAGATAAACTTACAGCCTTTGTAACAATGTCAGCTGTCCAAGGCTTTCTGGAATTGATCCATTGAAAAAGTTATAGGACAGGTCACTGCATAAGTACATTGCATTCATAAATGATATCATCATGATATCGGAAGCAACCACCTTTCAACAATATGATTTAACTAGACTAGAATTCTAACAAGAATTAAAACAATGCATGTATTACTGCCAATGAGAATAGAATGTTCATGGGATGTTTGAAAGATCCCCATGATCTCCCTGATTCCAAAGTTTCAATTTACTCAACTGATGGCCTCAAGTTCCCTAATACCCTCTTAGGCTAGTTTCAACCTTGGTTAGCTTTTACAAATGAGAGTAATTTCTTGACAAAGATTATCCACTACCATTGGGGGGAAAAAACAGCATCATGAATATATCATATAAAGAATATCTTGCCCCATGGATTTTATACATTTTTATTGCTCAACAACTGCTGCTCAATTCACAAGGATTAGAGCTGTTACTGATTTCCAACTCAACAGTGCTGAACATGAGAATCACACATTGGAATTGTACCATGTGTTTTACGAACTATGAAAATAGGATCAACTCAACAAATCTGAAATACGGTTAAATAGAAGGAGGACAGAGAAGTTTCTTACAGCACTTGCAAGCTAGTTACTTTTCCAAGTGCAGATGGAATAGCTCCACGAATGCTGTTTCCACTCAAGTTTCTGTGGTGCACATAGAAAATAAGCATGAGGAATAGAAGAGATGCTGTTACTTCTTTCTATTTCTTATTAAGTTGTGAGTTAAAGTAAGGAAAAATATAAAGGTCCGACAAATTATTCAAAGATCAGTCGGTACTTGTTATTTAATTGTCACCAGTACAATTTGCATAGTTTATACATCCGATATTTACACATGTTACTTTTTTAAAAAAAGAATTGTATTGAAATAAATATTAGGGTACACAATAACTTTGCCTTAAACGCAAAATAATCTGCTTATAACTCACAGGGTTTGTAGATTGTGTAGTCTGGATATGTCATCTGGCAAGAAGCCCTTTAGACCTTGATTGTCAAGATCACTGTTCATCAACAGAAGCAGCATGAAATAACAAATAATATTGAGATTAAATATTCATTTTGAGTTTTCAACACGAACATAATGGCTTCATGCCCTAGTGGTACAAACTTCTTTGTCAAGTGCAGAGTGGAGTTGATATGGACATTCAATTGAACATAGAAAGGGATGTTTTCATAAACCAAAGCAAAGCAAAGCAAAGCAAACCAAAACTTAAACTTCCCAAATGATTTAAGAAAACGTTGTCTGAAAACCAAAATAAATTAATAGGATCTGATTGTAAGTTTTCTGTGAGCAGAGACACCTATAACCATTGGCTTCTAATTTGTTACTTAAGGAGCTATGTGGTAAAGGGGGGAAAAAAAGAAATGATATTTGGTTTTGTAACAAGAAAGAAAAGACTGCATGGAATAAGCAGGTAACCATTAAGCCAAGATGGCACTAAATGGTCTGCACAACAAAATGTATAATAAAAACCTAAGATTAAGGATAATAAGAAATTACAGTCCATCAATGAGCCATTTGCTGCTACTTTTGTTTAGCTGGCAGTCTGCTCCAATCCATGGATGTTGTTGAGGAACACAAGGATCACCATTCCACCCAAACCTGGGAGGAAGCCCCAAAGCCTTCTTCAATGTTTGTAAAGCCTTAACTAGAATAAAAGAACAATGATCAACTAGCAAAACTTTAAAAGACTTGATTCACCATAAACTAAATTCACAATTATTAATAGTGCATAAAATTGGAGAAAAGTAAATGAAATAGCATTATAAAGAAATACTAAGCTTGAACATTTCCTGACAAGCAGATACCCAAAGAATGACAATAGCAATATAGGAGCACTAGGATGAGAAAGATACTAAAATAAATTATTGGCAATGTGTCTTATATTAGGTAGTACCAGCACATAGGACCTAAACCAATTCCATGATGCAATCTGAATTAGTAAAACACCCAAAAAATTGAACGACTTCAGATTTATTGATTAATTAGACCAAAAAGAAATAAAGAAAGAAACCAGGGAACTGTATAATTTTGCATCACTAAAAAATACAGGTCCTAGCTATGTGTTATCAGGGTCAGCATTTGTACCTTCATCTGATAGTGTTCTTGACTCAGCTGCTATAACCTCAAATATCTCAATGGCATTGATTATGGCAACACTTCCATGTTTTGGGCTAAAAGTTATTGTCAGAGTCCTCCCATTAACAGAAACAGTTGTGTTAAGCACCAGGGCAGTATATTGGGCACCACTAATTTTCACAATATCAACATTTTCAAAGGTAACAACATCATTTATTATAATATCAAAGACCCTTTGACCTATAGCATTGATGGACTTATCAATCTCTGCAAAATGTAACCAAACGGAATAGTTTTTGTTGGGATCCACATCCAATGCATATGTTAAATCAGGCTGGCTACTGGTACTAACAAGCGCCGATCGATAGAGAGTTTCTGGATAAAAGTTTGGTGAATGTGAAGCCTGTTTGATTCTAGTTTCAACAGATCTAGGTTGATCAGAATCCTGACCAAACGTTTTAATGTGTTGCCAAAATCTGTCCCCTCCCCAGGGATCTGCACCATAATCTATGCCAAACTTTGACTGCCCAAAACCACAACTCAGTCTTTTAACTGTTCTAAGGATTATGCCTTGACTCCACTGTGGTCCAAAATCATAAGCTTTGTCATCAATTTGAAGAATCTCAATTGAAATGATAGCTGGATCTCCATGACCTGTGCTATGGAAACAGATTAAGGCTGACCGATCCATAAAAAACACTTGGGCTTCCGTAAAAGCTTGATCATCCTGTTGAGTCCAACCTGACTTCAAGGAATATATTTGGGTTCCTTGAATAGAGATATCAAATAGTGGTTCATTGGTAGCTCTTGGTTGTGCAACTAGTCCAAAAAATATCCTCACTGAGTAGTGCCCCTTTGGTACTCTATTAAAGTTGTAACAATTTGAAGGACCTTCAGACAAAGGGAAATAGCGAAGTGTTTTGAGGGGAGGGGTAATGTAACTTGTTGTAGTTGCATTGGCTGGTATGCCACCCGTATATCCAAAGTCTTTATACCAAAGGGTAGTGGTTGGTTTTGTTTGAACATTTTGTCGAGCCCCACAGTTGATGCGCATAACATATGGCCCTGCAATGAACATGAAGTTACATAGATTTCAATCAAATCAAAGGTGGAAAATATCCACACCAAGTCGAGAAAATCCTAATACACTGGCATATGCAAGCAATCATGCCACTTTTGTCCACACTAAGATTCACCAAGAAAACAGCAACATGGACTCTCTATTTAGCATGTAATTAAATTACACTGACAAACTGTAAAATCAAATCCACTGGAATTGAGTTGTTGATCAATCAAATAATGCAATGGTTCATGCAAGTAATATTAACAAAGCAAGTTCCATGGATCATGATAGAGCGAACTATTCAGTTTATTAAAGAGAAAGAAAAAAGAAAGGAGTTAAACAAAACTTAGTTTGTTGCAGAGTTTGGACAATCGACTACTTCTATTCTAAGTTCTAACATCCATTTACTAAATACTAAACCTTCACTAAAGGCAAAAATGGCAAGTTATAGAGACTAATTTGACGGTACCAACGAAATTTCCTTTCGTTTTCTTATTGAAGTTATTCCTCATCTCTCACATGATTAATACCCAAAAATTTGCATAGTTTTGCCTTTATTTATCTTTTTCTATATACCAAAATCTGAGGCGCAAGATGGAATCCTATGTCACCCCCTCATTCCTCAGATTCAACTATCTATCCAATCGTGAATCCTAGATATACAACTCATGAACTCAATCAAAATCTAAAAACGAAATTCAAAAGAAGCAAATCCAATGCTCAAAAATCCTAACGAATCAGTGTCTCTTCTTCCACTTCAATTAAGATTCACATGCGAGGGAAAAAAAAAATGGCGAAGCTGACCTCGTTGAGCTGCACGCGCAGTAACTGCAAAGCAAAGAATGAGCATCCATAGCAGAATAAATCGCAGCATTCTGAAGTGAGAACTGAGAAACGAGAGAAGCTTTCTTCTTCTTCGTCGTCTTCGTCTTCGTAATTCTTCCCCTCTCTTTCTCTCTCTTACATCACTTCGATTTTGGTTTCTAGAGAGAGAAAGAGAGAAATGGTTGGAGTTGTGTGCAGTTAAGTTAACAGCGGTAAGCAAACAATTCTTGTTACTTACTCCACTCTACTAATCAAATCTTCTTCCTCTCGATGAAGCTGAAGCTCAATGCTGATGCTTTCGGGAACACTTGTCACCCTGCTGCTCAGCCTTATCACACTCGCTGCACCAGCGCTCAACGGTATCTGCATCTCATAATAATGATTTTAATTAAAGTAACGGTTGTGTTGATTTTATTATCACGGTGTTTGTTGTAGGGTTTAAAAGTTATTTACTTAATTAATTAACTTAGGTTGATTGAATTTAAATTTTGTGTGTTAATTAATGAAAGTCAGATCTACGAATTGACCTATTATCATTGCCGCGTAGGTCTACACTACTCTGTGGGATCCACACCTTTTTGACGGTTATGATGTATGATTTCCCGGAGTGGATGCAGCGTGGACCTTGGACTTTGAGTCTCACTTTACTACTACTACTTCTTGAGCAAGTCCAATTATATATAGCAGTAATGAAAGTGTGAGAATAAAATTGGAGTAGCTGGAGTAGCAAGTCCTATATGTCCTATCATTGGTAAAATAATCATATAGTAAAGTTAGCATTAGATTAAGTTGTTATTTTATCTTTATTGCTATTTCCAAGGGTGTTTATTCTTTGTTTGATGTGGATTGTGAAAAGGACAAAAGCAACGTGATGAGAGAGAGAGAGAAGAGGGAATAATGGGGTGTCACGGGGAAACCCCAAATGCTACCAGCTGCAATTACAAGATGGACCTTGAGATCGGTGAAGAACATTAGTAGTATTTTGTTGTACTGTAAGGTGAAGGAGTTGAATTGTTTGACTTTGGAGAAGAGTTTGTGTGGCGCGCAAGAATCGGAGACAGGAGAGTCACCCCCGAATGCAGCGCATGGGGATTAGGGTCAATTTTATTACACTATAATTGTTTATTCTTTTCAGGTTATTAGGTTAAAATTTTGAACAAAGGAAATGGAAATTTCAACCTGCAATACTCCAATTATTTACTTAGTCAATTGAAGTAAATCAAGTAATACTTTTCGTTTACCTTTTACCCATTCATTTCAATATATTTGTCGAAATTCACAAAAATTGCATGTAAAATAACTGGTATTTTAATAGTAAGATAATATCAATATATTTTTACAAATATTATAATAATAATCAAACAACTTATTACAAGTATTTGTGGACAATTTCGTCTACATATAAATATTAATACTTTCAAAATATTTTGATTTTTCTAACTTTTGATACTATATCTTGTTTTTGGTCGTCATATTAATATTTTCAAATTAAGATAGAATATTTTTTTGGACGGGAAATTAAGTCACATTCATAGAATGAATAGTATAATGGATTGGCCCAAAGAAATCTCCAAGCAGCTCAATATAAATGAAACTTGGAGGCCCAATTCTCAGTAACCAATTCCCCTCCTTATTGAAGTCCATTATCAGCTAGTCAACGAGCCTCTTCCGGAGCCCATTTATGCCTAATTCACAAGACCTATCCATATGTTTGATCCAATTTCATCACTTTCAATTTTCACAAAAAAAAGTAAAAAAAAATAAAAAAAACCTTCTATTCCAATCTAATTAAAAAGAAAATATGAAATCAACTTGGATTGGTGGGTGTTCAAATCACGTCTTGTGCATGTGCATGCAGCAATTCTTTGGCCAGCGGTAAACCCTTAAATGGAGTTTAGATCTGCGACGGATTAGTCCTTAACTTGTCGTGTTGGGAAATATTGTGGACAAAAAAAATGATGACAAGGATGGGTCCCACAAATTGACACATGGCTATGAAGAGTGAAGATATTATTGATTGACCAAGTCTTGAGTGTTCATCCTTATCCATCTCCCCTTCATCCACTTTTCAATTTCTGGCTTTTTCCACTTCCTTCGATTCACTATTGCCACTCACCTTATCACAGCATCAAGATCAAAATTATGTTACACTTGGAACCATCATAACACTTGAGAGATATTTTAAGCATTGGACACTCTCTATATATATTGAGCATCCACAAACACAGAGAATCCCCATTCATTATCGTTTTTGTTGGAACACATAGGAAGCAAATTAAAATGGTTCTGCTAGAGAAGCTCTGGGATGATGTTGTAGCTGGGCCTCAACCTGATCGTGGGCTTGGTAGGCTCAGGAAGATCACCACCGGCATCAAAGGTATCATCGCTATGAATAATAATAAGATATGTAGTTTTGTATGATATGATGTTTACATATAGAAATATATGATATGATTGATCAGATGAAGGAGATGGAAGCAGCTTCAAGAGGAGCACGTCGATGCCGACGACCCCACCAACACCGGGGACGCCAACGTCACCGGGGTCGGCGCGTAAGGCAGATAACGTGTGGAGGAGCGTGTTCCATCCAGGGAGTAACTCTGCCACCAAGAGCATTGGTGCTCAGATGTTTGACAAACCACTCCCCAATTCTCCCACTGTCTATGATTGGTACTTAATTAGCTTCTTAATTAAACACTTTGCAATTTGCATTCATCATTCATATAACCACTTGCATCTATGTGATGGCAGGCTCTACAGCGGTGAGTCAAGGAGCAAGCACCGCTAAGCTGCGTGCAGTGCATGAAGTGTAAATACTCTACTCATATTATAATTATTATAATAATTAGCAACTGAAATGTAAAAGAAGATTAATTATTATTAGTATGCTCTAATTTGGGCAATCACTTTTTTGTTTCTGTTTTCGATTTTCCCTCTGGGATAAATCATAAGTATAATCGATTATGTAGTTAATATTATGTTATATGTTAAGATGAATGAATAAAAGTGTGGTACTACTTTGTTATTTTCTTTTTGGGGCTAAAAATCATATCATCTAGAAGAGGTGAAAGAGATAAGGAGCCTGTTATCATTACATTATTGTGAATTTGTGAGTCGTGACATTTTTTTATGGTTTGTTATGGACTAAGGTGAAAAAGTGGTTTAATACTGATAAATAATAAGTCGTTTTGTCACAATATTTAGATGGTACGAATTTAATTTGGTGGCTCTCCAAATCATCATAATTTAGTTTACAAGTTTTGGGCCATAGGTGCCTCTTTTTTCCTTAAGGAGGTAAACGAGAGTCATCATCATCATACGCATTTGTATTTGACTTTGTCTTCGAGCTAAACTTTATTGAAGGGTAATCAATTCAAAAAAGCTTATCGCCGGGTGATGAGACTATATAATTGAATGAATTTGCGGGTTGATTTTTCCAAGGGTTAAACCCTGGAGAATCAATTTTAGTTGATGATGTAAGAGGGGTAAGTAGTCCCCGTTTAGTTGTCGAGTGTTAAGATCCTGTTTTTTTTTCTTTTGGGGGTGTTAGCCCCCCTTTTTTATACCAAAAAAAAAAATTTTACATAATTTATTTATAATAAGATTATATAATTTAATATTTATAAAAAATAAACCAATTTAAGCATGTGCGAGAGTTTGAATTTCGCCTGTTACATACAGCAATTTATTAGCCTAGAGTATTATAATTAGAATATTATAATTAGAATATTGATGTGTGTTTTTACTTTTGTTCGCTTAAATAATGTTATCTTCACTTCTGGCTGACATTTTAGAAACGAACCAAGCAATTTCCAACAAATAAAATAACAAGATTACATTAGATATAAATCTGACTGTGAATATATATATATAGCCGATAATTCAAAGCAAAGACTAATAAGAATATAAGATGCAGATTATTTGAGCATGATCTATATTATCATAGTGTGCAACTGGTTATCTATTATTTATATATATCAGCAACCATAGACCATAGTTAAACAGCAAACAACTTTTCTTACCTCCATTAATATAACTTTGGGTCAATGCAAATTTATAGGGGAGCTCTATGCTAAAAGCTAGAAGACTACTCTTAAACTGTGTTTGAAACATGATGAAGCTTCTGTATTAGTCCTACTAATTTTGGGTGGCGGTGATAACTAAATTCTTTTGTATCGAATTTTGTATTTTCTTTTCAAAGGATATGAGTATTGGATAGTTGGATATATTAGAAATATTTTCCATTTTATGGATTCCCTTAATTTCTTTAATGAAAAATTTCATACAATTTTTAAAAGGAAAAATATACGTATTAATATATTATCTGTCAATTTATTATTTTTAATAATTAGACATTTTTACTAAAAAATACATATATAAAAAGACATATTCAGGAGATATATCCACAAAAACAATTCTAGTAAATACGATCATAAAAAAATATTTCTATTAGATACATCTATAAAAAGACTTCTATTAAACATAAGTATAAACAAAAGTCAACAAAAATTGGTAAAATTAATTATGCAACGGAATTATTTTTAAAAAATAATAATTAAAAGATTAGGATTAAAATTTAATATAAAATTAACGATTAAAAATAATAATTTAATTAAATTTATCAATTATCCAATAATTTTCACCAATCATATTTTACTATAAAAAAAAATTCATATTGACATTCACATTCACTGATTCACGCATGTAAATCTGTAATTCAATTACGCGGTGCCTAGGAAAACGTAGAAACGAGGACGCACTCAATCTCTTGTTATCCTCAGTCTCTAATGGTAGCTTAGCTTCCTTCGAATCAATTCAAGTCTTCCAAATGGGTGTGTCGGAGGCCGTTGATTTTGCCCGCAACTTCGCCGTTATGCTCAGAGTTCGCGGTCCCGTCAGTCTTCTCAAACCCCGCCCCTTATTGTATTCTTCACCATGAGGATCAATCCCGTTCCAATTTTTATTTTTTTGCAGGACCCAAAAGGGATGAAGATGAGAAGACACGCTTTTCATCAATACCGGTTTGTTTTCCCCCCAGAAAGTTTGTGTCTTTATGGGGTTTTCTCTATCTTAATTGCTCTGTTTCTTGTATGTGTAGTTCTGGAGAAACAACTCTATCAGCTTCAGGGATGCTTGTACCTCATACCCTCTTTGATGCTCAAGTAGCTACCACTCTCTATGGCCATAATTCTGAGGATACGGTATTGGTTGTCACTGTTGCATCAGTTCTTGAGCCTTTTCTATCTCCTCACCACAGACACAACATTCCTCAGGTTGCTGCTCATCAAGATTGCTACTTTATTATATTTGCTTTGCTGGGTGTGTGTTAAAAGTTAAAGACTTTATTTTTTATGCTGTTCAGGGTAGGCCTGAGTTGATTTCTGGTGTTCAGATCGATGTTATGACTGAAAAAACCGATGAAAAATCGAGTCAACCAACTCCCTGTTGGATTGTGGCACAGCTTTTGTCATTAGTAGGCATTCTGAACTTTCCTACTTTATTCCATTTTATTGACTTGAGTTTTGTAACATGTTCATCCTGTGAGTGTGTTTAGTCTAATCCCTAAGGCACTAATTTGTTGGTCCAATGCTAATTAGAGTTATTAATTGTGCAGATTGATGTTCCCGCTTCGGCCCTTAGTCTCCAGTCACTTATAGAAGCATCTTCCGGCTTGCCTGAGCATGAATGGGAGGTTGGTTGGTCCTTGGCATCATATAATGAACCTCAACCATCGAAAGATTTCATTCAAACTCAGGTCGGCTCTCTTTGTTCTTTATGGATGTGCTTCTACAATAATAATCTGTTTATGTTAAAGAATGTCACAGGAAGTATGATCCAAATGCCTTGAGGAAAGTGCATTTCTGCATTCATAAATCTGATGACTTGTATGCGCTTGTCTAAATTAAATAGCTAAACTTCGAATTAAATTGTAGCATGTGTTTGTCTATTGCTTCTGGGAGTAAACAGTCAATTTAAACACCTGGAAAGTTTTGCTCGTCGGTCTGCAACTTCAAGGCACCATAATGTGAATTATTATTCTAGGGCATGAGATCAAAGAATGATGATCCTTCCATGACTTAAGCAGGTATTAGCTGAATTTTATTGAAACTTTTATCTTCAGTGGATTTCAAAGGGACCACTTGCTTAAGCTTAGAAATGGCCTTAATATTTGTAGATTGATTGCCATAAGATGAAAATGGGTAGGAAAAAAAGTGAGCTTTGGTGGCCTGTACTTTTGACCACAATCACAACTTAGGCCCTGGCTTATCATGCTTCTTCCATATCTCCATTTTTGTTCTTTCTTTATTTTCTTCCTTAACGTGATTGATAAATTATTGGATTTTATATTACTTTTTAGTATCGATGATGACTAATGGAAGTGTTAGAAAGTTATGCCTTGGCAGATATGTTTTATTCTTTTTTTTTTCATGTGATGACAGGTATGTTTGATGACATAATATCTTTTTGATTGGGTTTTATCGTAGATTAATCATGTAATATCCATCCATATTAAGATCATATAATATTTTGTTTGTTCATTGGCTAATGAAACTGCACTCATGAAATATTGTTTCTACTGGTCCATGTGTGTATAACTTATCAAAGTTTCTATCTTCTTCCAAAGTATATGTGGGAATAACATCTCTATGATAAGCAGTCCTTTTGAACAGAGTCTGATAAATCATCTGTTGAATGACAGGGAAGATCGGCAGTGGAAAGATCTAGTAATGCAAATCTTATACACAAATCACTGACTAGAATTGCCATTCTAAGTGTTCCATTATCTTTCAAGGTATCTTTCTGAACTTTTGCTTTTCTCCAGTCAGATCATGTATGCAAATAGGGATAAGATAGGCTAAAGATTAGACAAAGAATGATTTTCATCCTACTGGCGTTCTTTGTTTCTCTGTTGAGACTCATGAGCATGAATGGTTTATGGTTATAATATAGGACTTGCTAGAGACTAAAGTATCGTCATCATCTATGAATAAAAGGGGTGATTTTCTTCTGGCAGTTGGCTCTCCTTTTGGGGTCCTGTCACCTGCTCACTTCTTTAACAGGTATTATTCTTTTCTTTATCTAAAAGAAGGAAATGAAGATTGAAATGGTTATACACTTCTTTCATTGTGAATTTGTTTAAAACCCTGATGTAACATGAATTTCTGTGAACTTTCAGTATCAACTATGTGAATTTTTTTTTAAGTTGTACAGGCAGCTATGTTGCCTCAAATGCTGTGGTGAAGTAGGTATCAAAGTTTGACATATTTGTGTCATTCTGTCCATTAATTTGGTTGCTTGATTGAATCAGTATATCAGTAGGATGCATTGCAAACTGCTATCCTCCTAATTCGTCAGATGGATCATTGCTGATGGTTGACATTCGCAGTCTTCCTGGTGTGAGCCATTTCTTTATTACATAATCAATTTATCATTTATGTGATTGATTCTGGCTCATCTTTTGACACGCTGTCTGCCAGGAATGGAAGGCAGCCCGGTTTTCAGTGAGCATGCATGTCTTACTGGTATCCTGATCAGACCATTGAGGCAGAATACAAGCGGTGCGGAAATCCAGGTGCCTCAGATATGTTCTCCTCTTTTCCTGCATTATCTAAACCTTCTCAAAGTTAAACTCATCATGTGAAACACTAGTTTTTGGTAACAGCTGGTGATTCCATGGGAAGCCATTGTGAGAGCGTCGAGTGGGTTGCTGCAGATGTGGCCTCAGAACACAATGGAAGGGTCATACAATCAGCAGGAGAATTCTTATGTTGAAGGCAAGGCGCCTTTTCTTGATACTATCAAGTTAAGCGTAATGTCTAGTAATGAACACGAGCCTGTAAGTTACGGTTGCTCCTCACCATTACCGATTGAGAAGGCAATGGCTTCTATCTGTCTTGTTACTGTTGGTGATGGCATATGGGCATCTGGTGTTTTGCTAAACAGTCAAGGTCTCATACTTACGAATGCCCACCTGTTGGAACCATGGAGATTTAGCAAAACACATGCAAGTGGCGGAGGATATGGAACTAGCTCAGAAAAAATTCCTTTCATGCTAAAGGGAGCTACATCTTTTTACAATGGAATTGAGTGCAATCAAGAGAGTCAAACTTCGCCTACAGTGAAGGCGATTCTTTATCCTTTTGCTACTAATGAACAGGGGACATATCATAAGTTGAATCCAACCTACTACAACCATATAAACTTACGTGTTCGCCTTGATCATGTCACACCTCCGTTATGGTGCGATGCTAAAGTACTATATGTCTGTAAAGGACCGTGGGATGTTGCTTTACTGCAGCTCAAATCCGTTCCAGATAAACTTTCCCCCATTGTAATGGATTTTTCCCGGCCAACCACAGGATCAAAGGCATATGTCATTGGACATGGACTATTTGGCCCTAAACACGGTATGAACTTGCGATAAATGTAAAAAGGGTTTATTGTGCTATCCTTGCCTTCTGCATAAATTTTTTTCCATTGTATTTGTATATGATTATTTTTTGCTGGGTTGATCAGTTCGAAAAATGCGATGATGTTGTACCTATTTTTACTTTAATAGAGAATTGGTTCAATTACTATGGATTCTCTTTTTATTTTCTGTGTTTAACCTAGAAAGTCATCTATTTTTATTAGGGTTCTTCCCATCTGTTTGCTCTGGTGTGGTAGCAAAAGTAGTTGAAGCAAAGACTCCACAATCATATCAATCCATTCACACGCATGAGCAGTTCTCAGCAATGCTTGAAACAACGGCTGCTGTTCATCCTGGTGCTAGTGGTGGTGCTGTTATTAATTCAGATGGCCACATGATTGGCCTAGTTACAAGGTAATACAACAAAGTTTACTTGCGCATAAAAGTTAATCCATGTTAGTTCAATTGGTAGACATTTGTTACTTCAATTTTATTCATTGGTTTCAATTATTTTTCTTGCATAATATGGACTTTTCGTCTTGTGATTCAATTTTCTTTATTGTTACCGAATGATTGTGTATAAAACTTTACCATTTAATTATAACGTAACGTCTTTTTGACACAGCAATGCAAGGCATGGTGGAGGTGCTGTAATACCAAATCTTAACTTTAGCATCCCATGTGCAGCTTTGGCACCCATTTTCAAGTTCTCAAAAGGTTTGCTTATAAAATCATTTGTTAATGCAAAAGTTCAAATTTTTATTTATTTACTTTGTCTCAAATTGTAGTCTGGCATCTTATGATATGATCTTACCTTGCAGATATGCAGAATTTATCAGTTCTTCGGATTCTAGACGAACCAAACGAATACCTTTCATCCGTATGGGCGTTGATGCGACCATCAACTCCTAAGCACCATCCGATTCCCGGTCCACCTCAGTCTCTCATAGACAAGAAAAGCAAAGACGAGAAAGGTTCTCGGTTCGCTAAGTTTATTGCTGAAAGAAAGGACATTTTCAGTGGCTCTTCTCAAGTTGGAAAGAGTGGGGTTCTCCCTAAGGAAGTTGTTCCTAGTAAGTTATGACCTCTGAGGAAGTGGTGAGATGAGAATATCTAGAACATAGTGGTGTTAATGTTAAGAGTGAACTTCCTGGTGATCTTACAGGTTTCCAACTGGTTTGTGAGAAATGAAAATTAAGGAAATAAATCTTTTAAAGTCTCTGAATAAGAATGCTTGTAATGTCAATTGCTTGGAAATAAATCAAGGAAATAAATTTGAAAGATTGGTATATCAATTGAAATGAAATGACAGTAGTCCAAAGATCATGGGAGATTGTGAAACATTAAGATGGATGAATGGATGAATCTTTTTTAGTGTATACAACACACACACACACACTTGTTATGATTATGAATATGAATATGTGCGATTACTACTACTATTAGAGGCATGATGCTTTCACAATCACCTTTTAAAACTTCCCTATCTGACCCCAACAACTTGATTCACATGCCAATTTTTTTCATCGTCACTCTTGTTTTATTCAATAGATTTTATTTCATTTCATATTTGCTTTGATACGATAAGATAAGTTCAATAAACTCATAAAGAGACAAAAAGTTTAATTATTGAGATTGGTCACTTCTTAGACTTTGTCTAAAAACAGCAATTTCACCAACCATAACTTACCCAATTTCATTGAAGCATCTTGCAAATTATTGAGATTGGTCAAAGAACTTAGAAGGGGCCAGGGCCTTTGATAGTAACCTTCCCTATCCGGCTATCCCCTATGTAATTTAATTAATTTGATGATATGAAATTATGAGCATGGAATGATAAATCAGAGTTAATTGGTTTGTACAAAACAAAACAAAAGTGGATGACCGTTCAACTAATTAAAGGTAATTTGGAAATGCATGCATATAGAATAGAGGTGTGGACGTATCATCAATGAGGTGTGCTTCTGTGCATACAAGCCCACGTGAGCACTGATCACTCATTAATCATTTCTCATTTCATCACTTCACTCATTCACATTGACATTGACTTTACACATTTTTATTTTTACCTTATGTCGGCCAATTATCGTAGATAATTTCATGTAAATCACTTGCGCCTATGTATATTTTCGGCTCATTTTTTGGGATATAAGAAGCATGTGTCTGTTGTGGTGGAGAGTGTAGGTGTTAGACATGGATATGAGATAGTTTTTTTTTTTAAATAAGGGATGAAGGAATCGGACCATTCGATTTTTTTATTAAAAAAAATTAAGTCGTTCGATTAGTGTGGAAGAGAAAATTTAAATTTTAGTAAAGGGAATTGGACACAAAAATTGGACTGTCTGATTTTTACTCCTGACACCACAATTGCGTAAAATACCTAAACATTTCATAACTGCGTCCGATACCATTCCCCTTTCCATATCTAAATTAAAAAGTGTATATTTTTAGAGAGAAAAAAGAAATACAAAACTAAAAAGCTTTTATACTTAAATTCACCTCTAAAAGATTTCAGTTTCTAATAGATTTTATTTATTAAAATTTTTAAAAATACATTTGTCAAATAAATTTTTTTTTTCGCTTTCAATCAAATTTTGAATATATGTATTAAGTAAATAACTAAATAAGTATGTAACAAAATTTATTATAAGATAATTAGATCTTTAAAAAATATCACTATAAAATAAATTAATTTCCATTCAACGTGACAAAGGGACTAATATGTCCAATGATAATAATTTTCAAGATTTTTTAAAAAATAAATTTATGAGAGACCAAAATATCCAATTTAAAATTTTTTAAACACCAATTTGAGTATTTATTCTTTTTAAATGCATATTTGGATTGGTTTAAATAAATTTTAAATTGGACATTTTAAACTTCAATTTTTTTATTATTTTGAAAGAATTTATAAAAAATAACAAATTTTTAAACTTATTATTTATTATTTAAAAATTTATCTAAATATATAAATCTAATTAGATGATTGTATAAAATTTTTTAGATTAATTAATACATCAAAATTAAACCCATTTCAAAAATCTTTAAGAATTAGTCTCAGTTGCAAAAGACCAATCTATCTCAAATACTTGTAAAATAAAAAAGATTATTGTGACCAATGTATGTAATCTAAAAGTCTTTAAAACCAATTTGAGGATTTAATTTTTTTAATACCAAATATGATTAACCATAAATAAATTATTTGTCAAACATGCTTATTACTTATTAGAAATAAAGGTGGCAAAGGGACGTATTATTATTTTCAAGCCAACGCGATATTCCGAATAAAATTACTTTACTTAACAAATATGCTTGCCATTCCCATTGACAAACTATTTTTTGTCTGGTTACGTTATTCCTACATATAATTAATGACTCACCCAATATTTGTATTCCTTCACGCACTATATATATACTAGTGTTATGAATTTGTGTTGTGTAATGCCAATATAGCTATCAAAATCATAATATAATTATTAACGAATAAGAATGCCGCAGGAAAAAAAATATAGAATACATTATACATACATGACTTTTCTTTTTCTTTTTCTTTTTTTCCTTTTTATTTTTTTTAAAAACAACTCCGCCTATGTTACACGTGCGGTACATAGCCGGTCCCAAGCCCGGATAAAGGAGGAGGGTTGTGTTAGGTCTTCGGCAACCAACGTAAAAATATAGCCGAACCCCCATGACATGAATCAAAGACATTATTGCGCTAAAGCTAGGTCGTTGCCCGGAAGCAACGCGCCGTATGGCTCGAGTACGGTGTCAAAGCAAGAGCCGCTGCATCGGTGCCCGGATGTAGTGTTAAATGAGCAAGGGTTCTCGCGTTTTCGTGAACGGACGAGGGTAAATAAGCTAGTTCACAAAGGAAAAGGTAAAGGTCGAAGCGACAAAAGGTTGAGATTTGGGACATGGAACATAGGCACTCTAACAGGAAAGTCCATGGAGGTGGTGGACACCATGACAAGGAGGAAGATTAACATTATGTGCCTACAAGAAACGAAATGGGTTGGTGCAAAGGCTAGGGAGTTGGATTCTTCTGGTTTCAAACTTTGGTATACAGGAAAAGTGAAGAATAGGAATGGAGTTGGAATAATTGTGGATAAGCAGTGGAAGAAGGACGTAGTTGATGTCAAGAGGGTGGGAGATCGGATCATCTCTATCAAACTTGTGGTGGAGGGAGGTGCTTTCCATGTGATTAGCGCCTATGCACCGCAAGTGGGTTTGGACGAACAACACAAGATAAGGTTTTGGAAGGATCTAGAGAGTTTGGTTCAAGGCATACCTATGGGAGATAAGATTTTCTTAGGAGGAGATTTAAATGGCCATGTTGGGAGAGAAGTGACTGGATATGGGAGTATTCACGGAGGCCATGGTTTCGGGGTGATCAATGCCGAGGGTAAAACTATTTTGGACTTTTCCTCAACTTTTGATCTTCTCATCGCAAATACATGTTTTAAAAAGAGAGACGAACATCTTATAACCTATAAGAGTGGCATGACAAGCTCTCAAATCGACTTCTTCTTGTTGAGGAGAGTCGACCGGAAATTTTGCATTAACTGTAAAATTATCCCGGGAGAGAGTTTGACAACACAACATAGGGTGCTCGTCATGGATTTTCGCGTTGAGCAAAAGTTGAGGAAAAGACATCATACGAAGAACCCAAGGACGAGGTGGTGGCGGATGAAAGGTGAGGAACAAAGAAGCTTCCTAAGACGGGTAGGAGAAGAGGCAAAGTGGGATGGGAATGGAAGCGCGGAAGAGATGTGGAGGGAGATGGCAGAAGTTATTAGAAAAACAGCAAAAGAAAGTTTTGGTGAATCTAAAGGAATAGGACCAAGAGACAAGGAGTCCTGGTGGTGGAATGCGAGTATACAAGAAAAGATAAAGATAAAAAGGGAATGCTTTAAAGAGTGGTCTTTATGCCGCAATGCAGATAACTGGGAAAAATATAAGGCGGCTAAGAAAGAGACAAAAGTGGCTGTAAGTGAAGCAAGAACAAGAGCATATGAGGGTCTCTACCAGTCTTTGGGCACGAAAGAAGAAGAAAAAGGTATATATAGAATTGCAAAGAGCCGGGAAAGAAGAATGAGAGATTTGGATCAGGTTAAGTGCATAAAGGATAAGGATGGAGAGGTGTTGGCTCAAGAGGAGAAGATTAATGAAAGGTGGAAGAGCTACTTCTACGAGTTATTTAATGAGGGACAGAAGACTCTTCCGAGCCTTGGTCGATTGTGCACAAGGGAAGAAGATCAAAACTTTGACTACTATCGAAGGATTCGAGACTTCGAGGTAAAAGAGGCTCTAAAGCAGATGAAAAATGGCAGGGCAGTAGGACCTGATAATATCCCGATTGAGGTTTGGAAGGGTCTTGGAGGAAAAGGCATCAACTGGTTAACCAAGCTTTTTAATGAGATTTTAAGGTCAAAGAAGATGCCTGATGAGTGGAGAAAGAGCACCTTGGTACCTATCTACAAGAATAAGGGGGATATACAAAGTTGCGGAAATTATAGGGGGATTAAGCTTATGAGTCATACTATGAAGTTATGGGAAAGGGTGATAGAACGGAGGTTGAGAAAAGAGACACAAGTAACAGAGAACTAATTTGGATTTATGCCAGGCAGATCTACCACTGAAGCGATATACCTATTAAGAAGGATGATGGAGAGGTATCGTAGTAATAAAAGGGATCTACACATGGTGTTTATTGATTTGGAAAAAGCGTATGATAGGGTACCAAGGGAGGTCTTATGGAAGATTTTAGAAAAGAGGAGAGTAAGGATCGCATATATTCGGGCAATTAAAGACATGTATGATGGGGCCACAACTAGTGTGAAGACTCAAGGTGGTGTGACAGAGGAATTCCCTATTGGTATAGGATTACACCAGGGATCATCCTTAAGTCCATACCTTTTCACATTAGTCTTGGAAGTACTCACAGAGCACATCCAAGAGCCTGTGCCATGGTGCATGCTTTTTGCCGATGATATCGTTCTTATGGGAGAGTCAAGGGAAGACTTAAATAAGAAGTTGGAGTTATGGAGAGAAGCGCTAGAAGTGTATGGTCTGCGTATAAGCCGTAGCAAGACGGAATATATGGAATGTAAGTTCAGTTTGAGAAGGGAAAACTCAAATATAGAGGTGAAAATTGGAAAGAACA
Organism: Arachis hypogaea; assembly: GCF_003086295.3. NCBI lineage: Eukaryota > Viridiplantae > Streptophyta > Magnoliopsida > Fabales > Fabaceae > Arachis > Arachis hypogaea. Next base: position 2,260,131 of record NC_092045.1, read on the forward strand.
TCCTACGAAAAGTTACAAGTTTTAAGTATCTTGGGTGCATCATACAGGATAATGGAGAGATTGAACATGATGTAAATCATAGGATCCAAGCAGGTTGGTCAAAATGGCGGAGTGCATCTGGTTTTATATGCGACAAAAAAGTGCCTTTAAAACTTAAAGGTAAATTCTATCGCACCGCTATAAGACCGGCTATGCTGTATGGTACGGAGTGTTGGGCGGCTAAAGGGGAGCACGAACATAAGCTGAGTGTGGCAGAGATGAAGATGTTGAGATGGATGAGTGGTCATACGCGATTGGATAAAATAAGGAATGAAGATATAAGGGAGAAAGTTGGAGTAGCACCCATTGTGGAAAAGATGGTTGAATCGCGTCTCAGGTGGTTTGGACATGTGAGAAGAAGACCGATAGAACATCCAGTCAGGAGGGTGGATGAGATGGAAGATGGACAAAGGGCGAAAGGCAGAGGAAGACCTAAGAAGACCATCCATGAGGTGGTCAAACGAGATCTACATGTAAACGGTCTCTCTGTAGACATGATACATGACAGAGCACAATGGCATCGCTTGATTCATGTAACCGACCCCACTTAGTGGGACAAGGCTTTGTTGTTGTTGTTGTTGTTGTATTTTTTTTTTAAAAACATTGTTATTAGATCATACAACATTATTAGAATGCATGCCACGTAATTTGGATATGTAAGACTTTTTGGTATAAATTTCAGGACATTTATAGTGTAAAAACAATAAATGTTGAGCAATACATACACACAAGATTATTTTATAATTGGTGAAAACTCAGATACAGTCGACTTTACGTGAAGTTGTTAGTTGAGAGCCGTTAAATGAAAATTTAGTCAAATCAGTCAAATTATCTAAATGGCTCTCAAGTATCAACTTCACGTGAAGTCGACTGCACTTTAACTTCTAACTTGATAATTTCATTGGGATAGATGGAAATATATTGACAGAAGAGAGAGAGCATCCTCAAAGATAAATAATAGCATTAGTTTAAACTTTAAACAGGAACCATATTCAACAGAAAATTTATTTATTTCAATTAGATGCTGCTGGATTCAATATTATTGAAGTTCATCTTAACTATCATTGGAAATTCTTATCCTTGGCAATCTGATGAATTTTTGCGACGCCTCTCATTGTGTCCAGCTAAACGCCTTCTACAACTCCTTTTTGAGTCATCAAATTCTGATAGCTCATGGAACCTGAAAACTCAAAATTGAAAGAGCCTTATATATGTTTTCTGAGAGAGATATATATATATATAAACCCCATTTTTCTTAACCCAATCATGTTAATAAAATTTTATTGGTTAATTTAATTTATAGTGAAAACTCAGGTGGTGCAGTCGACTTCACGTAAAGTTGATACTTGAGAGCTGTGTTAGATGATTTAACTGATTTGACTAAATTTTCATCTAACAGTTCTCAGATATCAACTTCACGTGAAGTCGACTGCACTTGAGTTTTCACCTTAATTTATATAAGGGATAGGTTCAAAGGAACAAGGTTATTTATTTTGTTTGTTTTGTTTATACGGGAGAAAACTATCTTTTTCTACATGTTTTTTAGAATAAACGTGGAAAAACAAGAAAACATTTTCAAAGCATAATTTTAGATTTTAGATATGTAATTTTGAAATTTTACGGATATCTTTCTAAACATTTCTTGTAAATTTATAGAAATAGTATAAACAGAAATAAAATTAAAAACCTATGAAAACTCAAGTGCAGTTATCTTGATAAGAAGTTGATATTTGAGGTATCGTTAGATAATTTAACAAGTTTAATTAAATTATTATTTAATTATTTTTAAATATTAATTTTAAATGAAGACAGGAAATTGTTAATAGGGTTATTAGGGTAGTTTAAACATGATCCTAAAAGGAATATAATATTATTAGGGTTAGTGAACCTGCTACATTGCTGGCAAAACCTTTGGTGTTGTTGAGAGATGAGAACAGAGTGAGCCTTGGCATGGTACTCACACACCTTATGGCGCTTGTGATACTGCTTTGCAATGCTTAGATCTGCATTGCAACCATCCACTTGACATGTACATGATGATGACGATGCTCTCTTGTTGCTCACCACTACTACTCTCTTCTTTTTTCCTTCATCTTCGTCTTGGTATTCTTCATCTTCCTCTTCTTCTTCTTCATTGTACTTCATGCTCTTTCTCTCGCCCCAACTACTATCTCCCATGATTAGTAAGGTTATTATGGAGAAGTCAAGGCTTGAGTCTTCATATTTATAATAACAATAATAATAGTAAGGCACAAGAAGACAAGGCTAATAAGACGTGGCAGGACCACAACAACATCACCATGCACCACTCTCCCATCTCTTTTATGCCTTTGGATTCTACCATTTGAAAAGTCTTACATATGGACTTTAATTTAATTTATATACTCTTCTTTTCGCCACATAAATAGTTATAATTTATTAAAAAATAGCAACGTTTGCAAAGTTAAGAATTTAAGTTAGAAAAATCATAAAAGAGTATCAGAATTTATTGTTTTTTTATTTATCAGTAAGTTATTAATGTTTAAAAATATTAGATATATATTGTTAAATTACTATTACACTAAATAAATTGAATTAATAATTAAGTAATAATAAAAAATAATAAATTTAAATGTTTTTTAGCATTTTTTTAACTTAAAATTTTAAAGTCAATATGAGAAATGTTAGGTGAAAATATTTTTTTTACGGTTTTATTAGGTAGATAATGACTTTTATAAATAATGTGAACAACAATCGGTCCTAGAATTGATCCAATAAAATAAAAAAATACTTCACAACCATTTGCACACATAATAAATTGAACATTCAGCCATTGTTAACTGTGCATGAGTAAATCGAATCAAAAGAAATAACCATCCAATTAAAAGTATATTCATCTACATATCTATTGAATTGAATATCTAATATATTTATTGTTCACATTGTTTAGTATTTTTATTGTTTATCTATATTTTTCTTTTTTTTATTTTTGTTTTATATTTAAATTACTAACACGTTTTTTATGTGTGTTTGTTTGGTTCTCTCTTTCTTCTCCCTCTACTGTGAGACATACTAACAAAGATAAGTATAGTGAGTGACGTCATTTTTATTGATATGATCATGTGTAAGTTAATACATACTTATTTATTAATTATTTAAATTCAGGTGGTTTTTACATGGAATAACAATGGAGAGAGATGCATGTGAATAAAAAAGAAGTAGAGAAAGGAGGCTATAATAGTGAAATGCATGGGGTTATTAAGTATCTTGTCGTTAGTGTGGACAAAGGATTTTATGTGATGTAGCTAGAAAGCAAGTAGTAATTATTAGAAAGCAACAACACCCTCTGCTCCTATTTTTCAAGAAACAAATTAAAGCTAAGTGTGGAGGTGGAGCCCCTTCAATGATAGTCCTTTTCAATGGAGCAAGAGGGAAATAAAAGGGAATTCATTCCATTAGTGTGGGGGACGATTCCTTTAGCTTGCTTGCTTCAAAACATGCATCTCCATTATTGAAAGTAAGTTCATTTGCCTTATATTATATGCTCTAAATAAATATCCTTAAATATTTCAATAATACATTAATTTCTTACCGTCCTTATTGCCATTCCAAATCCATTATTATTCGTTCTACCACTTTAATTTATGATCTTCATTGCTAGGACTAGATAGCAGAGTAGCTAGCAAAAGGACCACTCTCTTCTCTGGCTCTTTGCTTATGCATGTTTTTATCCATTATTATTATATGGCATAGCTTAGGGTTGGTCCCCCCGAGTGGCGGAACCAGAAATTTTATAAGAGGGGGCCAATTAAATATAAAATATAACAAAAAATTAACAAAATATGATTTGTAGCATATATATCAAAAAAGTAATTATATTATATAAAAGTCAATGTTCAACTACATACTAAAACTTTATGGTCCAAACTTTATGTATGCTCTACGAATTTCATCTTGTTGATTGATAGGATAATTCCAAATTTGCGGACGCTTTCCGGGATCACGCATCAATGTATCAATATTAACTTGATCTATTTCAGTCCTTGCTATTTTGGAAGCAGGGGGTTGAATATCTTGCTCAACAAGTTGTGTCACAGGTTGTTCAATAATATTTTGAACATTACTCAAAGAATCTGAAGCTGAATTTTGTTCATCATATATTCTCTCTTTTCTCTTGAAAATTGAGTGAATTGTTTTCATCTTTGACATTTTTAACTTAACTTGAACTATCTAACAAAAAAAAAACAAAAATAATTGCATATATATTATTTTCTTAAAAAAAATATTAAACCTATTGAGCAATAACAAATAATTTTAGAAACACAAATATATAATAACCAAAAATAAAGTTATTGATTTACCTGATTATTTTTTGTTCCAAGTCTCACAAAAAAATAATTCTATTGAGTTTTGTCCTCACTTCAATCTTTGAACACTGTCCATTATAAAAAAAATAAATTAATTATTTTAAATAAATAATGTAAATAATACTTGACATTGTCATTAACTTAAAAAAAATTGAAATATACCTCTTTGAATCTTTGTTGTGCATTCAATTGTTAATATTTTGTTGTTCACTTCTCTTCAATGGTTTTTCTTCATATGTCTTGTTTTGGTATGGAAAGAAAATTAAAATGAGAAGAGTAGAAGACCAAAAGTTTGGGAATCACTAAAAGAGAGAGAAAAGTGACGCTATGCCTATGATAGTTTGAAATAAATATTTGAAAAATGTACTAGGGTTACTTTAATTAATAGTATGGGCTTGGGCTAGTATAATAGAACCATTTTTATTAATTATTAGAATGAGCTATTTGTTAACAAGAACAACAATAATTCAAATATCCAATACATAGTGCAGTTTTTAGTTATTTTAATTTATAAAATTTTGTAACTTATATTTTTTTTAATATTATATATAAAAAAATTTAATATTATTAATTATTACTATTTACTATTTTTTTAAAAAAAATTTGGGGGGGACCATGGCCACCTTAAGTCCCCCGTGGATCCGCCACTGGTCCCCCCCTTTGTACGAGGGTAACACTAATAATGTAAATGTTTGAAAGTGAGTTCATTTTGTTTCTTTCACAGAATATTCATTACCCGGCCCCCTCCATCTCAAACCCAAACTACTCCCAGTTTAACGGACCACAAATATGTGTGTGTGTAAATTAAATAACATGTCCAACAAACTTTCTCAACTACACTTTCAACAAGCAACTTTTTTCTTATTTCGTGTTTGTAGATATCAACTAGCCCATCAAAATGGGCCAAACTCATCGGATCAGTTCGTTTATCCATTTAAATAGGCGGATTTTTCCTCCAAAATTGATCCCGTTTAAATTTTGGGTTAAATGGACTGAACCCGATTAACTCGAAAAAAAATAACGGGTTAAACGGATGACCCGTTTAATTTTTTTAAAAAAAGTTGTATTTTTAGTCGATATTTCCTTCAATCCAACTCGAAAATTCGACCTATTAACTAAAAGATATTATTTTTTACAGATTTTTGACTTAAAAATAATATTATTTGTCAAAATATTTTTTTAAAAATAAAATAAAAGGATAACTCATCGGACTGACCATAAATAGTCCGGACTAAAAAATTATAGCCCACAAATAAAACGAGTTTAAACAGTTTAACCCATTTAATTTATGGGTTTATCGGGCTAAGTCTAAATGGACCGAACTAGTCCGTTTGACAATCCTAGATGCAACTTTAACCTAGCGCGCCATCAATTATTTTGCAGTTTATTTAAAAATTTGTTGTTGACTAACACATTATAATATACACAAGACAATATTTGATCTTCGCACTTTCTTACATGGAAGAGTGAACCGACCATTTGATAAACACAAATTACTTATTTCTGCAGTCGATTAACACAAGAACAAAAAATCATATAGCATTTGAATTACTGATGATTGTTAATTTCAACAATTTTTATTTAGATATGTTTGTTGTTGTGTAGAGTTTGTACTAGATTTTAACCCATGGCCTACACCATTAGATTTTGCTTTGAGTTTTGGTTTTATTTTATTTTAGATATGAAAAGATGTTGATGAATAATAGTGATGACGATGAGAATCAAATTCAGGAAGTGAGGAAGTGGCGGAGGCATATATGGGAGCACACGTGAAGCTAAGCATTTGCTTTATTACTACCAATGGAATGAAATTGACACAGAATAGAGAATATGTTCATCACATAATTGGATTCAAATTAAAAGCTACCTACATAGTGGAGTGAATAATTATATATCATGTGACACCACGCTCACATCACATGTTTGTTTTAACCTCTTGCTTCCCTTTCCTTTAATTTTGTTCTCTTACATACAATATCTTCATGTTCTTGGGGGGAAACTAAAATACTTATAGAATCTTGCATGTTGCACCTACTACTAGTGATGAATTAGATATCAATTTTAAAGATGATTCTATTTAGTTACTTGACTTTTGCTAGACATTTTAAAATTTAATAAAAAAGTTTATATGTTTTTGAAAGAAGAATATTAGGGATTAGAGCCTTTTTTTTAACCAAAAATAGACAGACTCGAATCTGCAACCTCTTACATGAATATGGGGAGACTATGCCAATAGTATTAGCTAGAGCAAAGTAAATACAAGAAAATTGATCACCTAATATTTTTTCTAAAATATGTTAATATGCGTATTATCAGGCAGAATATAAAATCTTGATCGCCGGGTTAAAGCTAGCAGAGGAAGTTGGTGCAACTAAAGTAGATGTGTTCAGCGACTCTCAGGTGGATAACCGTTCATTTATCTTATGGTTGTTGAGATACGGCTTTTAGAAGTGTGTTGAGAGATTTTGGGGGCAGTTAATTATTTGAATAAGTGTTATTTCTGGTTCGACCTCTTTGGGGAGGCATCTATGTCGAGCCCGACCTAGGTTGGGTGGATAGTGAAGGCTAATTTTTGGATTGGATCTTTTTTACTTATTTGGACTTGGACCATAGTATTAGGTCATGGTATGAATAATAAATATTTATAATTCTTAAATATTATAAAAAGTAAGTAGTGATTATAATTATTTTTAGAATATAAATCAAATGTTATAAAGAGGAAAAGAAAAGTATTTATCTTTTTGGTGTAATAAGGACAAAAAGAATATTCAAACTAGAGATTGAAACGTGTGAATATTTACAGTTCACCACAATCTTAGATCGCATCTATTTAAGAATTAATTCATGACCAACAGGGCTGAATACTTCAAATCTTATGGAACATATATACATTTTTTTATGAATGTCTTATTAAATTATTTAAGTGGTCTTCAGCAGAAAGTATGAAATGTGATCATCTTATTATATCATATCAAAGTCCATGTAATAGATAGATCAAAATTTTATTTATAAATAGCAAATAGACTATATGAAAATATATCATTTTCTTTGGGTATATGAAAAATGAATATTTTAAAATTTCATAAATAAATATAGAAGAGGAATTTTTTCTGAAAATATATATTTTACAAAGTATATATACTTGTATCAGTCAAATATTTATCAATCATCAGATATTAAATAATAAATATCTAAGATAATGTGTTGTGATGCACATTCATCTCCAATCCAAATAAATCAATGGTTATTTCTACATTTTATTTTTCTTTTTTGTCTTTAATGGTATTTTTTGGCCGTCGGTCTTCTTTTTTGGTCGTGGGTCGTTGCACTTTCGTTTTTTTGGTCATGAAGTGGGTCGTTGCTCTTTAATTGTTGCTTATACTTGAGTGAGCTGAATTGGGCTCATTCTAATAAAACAGTAGACAAATTCAAACCATTCACCTTGGGCTGCCAAAAACAAACAAGATCATTGGGCTAAAGATCAACTCCCAATTTTTTATTTCTTTTTTTTTTCAAAATAAAAAAATGATACTAACTTAGGTTGGTCGAGTAGTCAGCTTACTCGTCCGCTTAAGCAAGTGTCGGTGGTTCGAATCCCGCCTTGTGCATGCAGCAACCCATTGACCAGTGGCAGACCCTTAAATGGAGCTCCGATCCGCGACGGATTAGTCCTTGACCTGTCGGGTTGGGGATATCATCATCCTTAATCAAGTTCACCAATTCCCTTTGGGGAATATCTAAAAAGGTAAAGGGAACTCTTGTAGTGTGTTTTTTTTTTCTTTCTTGTGTCTTGTTTCTTTTGGGCTAAGGCCCCGATAACTTGCCCAAAAAAAATCTCTCCATAGTTGTACCTAACCTAATTAAAAAATAGAAATAAAAATTTTATGCAAATAAAAGAGAGGGGTCTGTCCAAAAAGAAAAGGAAAAAAAGAAGGTACTCACTGCCATCCATTATTAGTTCTTAGACAATATATATATATTCAAAACTATGCATGTCAAATCTTATTATTAGAATTTAGAAGGCACCAAGAATGACATAAGATAGGGGTACATGTATCATTTTTTGTGTATGGTATATCCATTTGTAAGTTGTGGCTCCAGATGTTATGTCTCAAACACAAATTAATTAGTTATTAGAATTCTTTTCTAGTAGGCCATGTGTTTGTGTTTGATGAGTGGTGGTACGGTACTGAACTAGAGACCCCATTAATAATATAGTATTAGGCCAATTATATGGTGCCATAGTCCTCCAAGTAGCTCAACGCGCCTTGATTAATGGCTTTTTCCAAATAGGATTTTGATAAAACGTCTTTTTTTCAAATATTTTTTAATAATTAAAGTTTAATATATATAATCGATTAAATTATATTATTTTTATTAAAATTAGGTTAGATAAATTAATTTAATAAAAAAATAAATTAAATTTTGAATTAGTCTAAATTAATATTATTTTTTATAAAAAAAATTACAATATTTTTATTATAGAAAATGACTAAAATATTTTTATTATATATATATATTAATTTTAAAAATTCTAAATTCTAATTTTTTCTCTGGATGTTGTAGAATTAGAATTTAGAGTTTTTAAAATTAATATATATATTTATATAATAGGGATATTTTAATTATTTTTTATAATAAAAATATTATAGTCATTTTTTATTAAAAAAATATTAATTTAGACCGGTTTAAAATTTAATTTATTAATTTTTTTTACTAAACTGAATTGTCCGATCTAATTTTAATAAAAATAACACAGTTTAATTTATTATATGTATTAAATTTTAATTTTTAAAAAACATCATTAAAAAAAGAACGTTTTTGACATTTTTATCTAACTGGCTCCCTCTCCAAATTGACAAGTGTTCTAATTAATATAGGGTAAAGTATTAAATTGGTCCTTACGTTTAGGCATAATTCTGTTTTGGTTCTTAAGGTTTAAATTATTTTATTTGAATTCATAAAAATTTCATTTAATTTTAACGTAGTCTCACTATGAGGACAAAGTTAAATAATTAATGAAATGTTCTATGTAACAGTAGTACAAGAATAATATCGATAATTTGAAAAACAAATACAAATTTTAGAAACTCAAAATCAACTGTAGATATATCAATATATTTATTTATCATTACTTTTAGTTCTATAAAAAATATTTTATTTAAATCATAAAAAATATAATTTTTTTTATAAATTTTTATTTTATCAAATATCTAATTACTCAAATCGAACTAATCTATTTTTAATCAGTTTAGTTTAAATAAAAAAATATAAATTTAAACCAATTAGACCTATAAACGCCCTTAATAAGAATCTTTAATTTTTCTACAATATTATTCTCACACCCCACGAGATTGGATACTGTTAAAACTTTCATAATTAGTTAATTACTAAGAAACAGTCCAAGGTTTTAATTATGAAGGTTTAATTATATACTAACATCTTATTATATATAATTATTTCCCAGATATAGATGGAGCATATATATAACAGCCTGTCACAGTTGAATTATTGCATGTATATCAGAATAATATCACTAGATTTTATTGTTGTGAGGGTTTTGATGGGGTAATTAAGAGAGTTGATGCCTTTTGGTCCCTATTTATAAATCATAATCATTCCCTATCCCTAACAAAAATAAATAAGAAAACATGGTATGTATTATGTAATGGGTAGTGTTAGGAAGTCAATGGCCTAAACATACAATGTGTATAATGAGCTAAATCTTTGGTTCATGAATAAAATGAACATTACTCATACTATCCAGAATAACCATATGAATACCAGGGATAATAAATATCTCATGTCATAAAATGACTCATCCCAAAAACTTAAGTTGATTTTGGAAATTTGGAGTTCACAAAAGATTAAACCCTTGACTTTTCGCATCTAAAACTCTAATATCATGTCATAAACCCACTCATTCTAAAAACATAATCTGACAGAACAATATAATACTAATGGTCATATCTCTAATACTTCCTAAACTTTTATTGTACACATTATACGCTTAGGCCGTTAACTCCCTGTTCTTTCTCTTATGTAATCTGTTGACGTGCGCCTTTGGGTTTCTTACTTTCTCATAATGGATTTAGAGATTTAATTTAAGAAAAAAAG